>NC_032023.1:17898218-17943080 GCF_001865875.1 Lupinus angustifolius
ATATATATATATATATATATATATATAGGAAATGTGTATATGAGTATATCATTACTCAAATTAATACATTCTACATCAAGTTTCAAAACCTTCAATTCTACCTATCCACTAATCCAAAAACTCAGATTCGAATTGTTGCTAGCTATGAAGCACGGATACTGATACATGTGTTGAGTACGATACGTATCCGATACGTTGATACGCATTTTTTCCAAAATACAGGATACGATACGTTCAAGGATACGCGTATAAAATAATAAAAACACATAAAATATGATAAAATTATAAGTGTAAATCAAAATATCCAAAGTAAAAAATATAATGGAAATTTAAAATCATTGCCCTTTATAACAAATCTATCTTATCTTATTTTAATGAAAACGAATCTATCCTAAAATCATTGCCCTCCATAACAATTATATCTTATCCTATTTTAATGAAAATGAATCTATCTTATCCTGTTTTATTAGAAACGAATATATTTTATCATGTTTTATTGGAAACAAATATATCTTATCCTGTTTTATTGAAAACGAATTTATATATCCTATATTTTACTGAAAACGAATCCATATATCCTATATTTTATTGAAAATGAATTGGATACGTGTCTTAATATATATTTATTTTATTTTATTTTTTTAATTTTAGATATTCTATGGACACGTATCTTTCAGGAATCCGAGCATATCCGTGTCGGATACTTGTCAGACACCGATACGTGGGGGTGTTTGACGAATCCGTATTACTTGTAGATACCCACGTGTTTAGGTATACATTGTCATCTCTACTTATTAACTTATATATAATTGTTATTTATTGCATTAATAATTTAATATTACTTAACATTAATTTAAAAAAATAATATTATTTGTCTTTTGATTTTTGAATGAGTTTTTCTAGATACATTTAAATATAAATAAATAAAAGAAAAAGTACATGTTTGAGATTGTTTTTGCTTATTTTTTGTTCATAAGGTTTTACAAAAAAAACTTATAAAACAAGAAAAAAGTAGCAAAAAAATATAAATGTTCAAGTTAATTTATTTTGATAATATAGAATTGAACACATGAGAAGACAATAAGAAAATAACAACAAAAAAGGTTCGAAGTATGCGACATTCCCATTGCAAAAAAGCCATGGTCAGGCCCAGGATCAGTGCTTGTCTTCCCCAAAATTTTGGGGCATCATCTCGCCAAGTGTCGGCAAATCACAGGTGAGCCACCAGATTTTTTTAATCGAGGCACCAATTAATTTAGATTTTGCTAATGCTTGGATCCTTGATTTTTATAAACTCATTATATAAAAAAGCTTGTACTTAATCATTAATCTTTTCTCTTGTATTGGATAGACACTCTTTGCACTTGTTTAATACAAATTTGCTTATCGAAAAAAATAGCACAATACTTGAGTTAATATTATATTATGTTAGTAAATAATTTAATTTCACTTACCTTATATAATAAATAATCATTTTATATTTAATTTTTGCGATTAAAATATATGTAAAATAAATTAGTTAATTAAGAGTTAGGTAGAATTAAGTCTATTATATATTTGGTTAATGAAATGCACATTTTTTTTGTTGGTTTTTCATTTCTAATAGAGAGGAAGTGTATGTTTGAGATTGTTTTTGTTTATTTTTTTGTTTATAAGCTTTTAAAAAAAGAAACTTTTAAACTAAGAAAAAAAGAAGCAAAAGATAACATGTTCACCTTGATTTATTTTTCAATTTATATTCTCATATATTAATCTTAAAATTTATAGTCATAATCTTAAAACATAATTTATACTCTAAGCAGTACATATAAATAATTGTATTTTATAAGCAAACAACCCATTATATAAGGAAAACGGATGCTAACTCGTATAAAGGCTAGTTACAAAGTAAAAGATAAAGATAATTTTATTTATGGTAAAAGAAACTTTCGAATTCAACAAAATACCAACACCACACTAGTTTTTTCTCGCCCCAGAATTTGTGGTGTTTGAGATTGGCACGAATGTTGGTTTTATTTCTACTTTATACCTTTCGCTTAATTGCTCTTTTTTTTTAATTCCTGCGTGTTGAGATATGCGAGAAGACATTAGTTTTCATCTTTTGTGGTGCCAATTCAGCAATTTGAACTTTACAACGCATGGAAAGGAAATTACAACGAAGAACATGTAATGGACCCACCTGAATTGTTTACGAGGTGTCAAGTAGGGTTACGTTTTTTCCCATTATGACTAATCTCAACATGTGTTTAGACTTATAACCAAGAAAAGAATGAAAGACAGAATAAAGTATAATAATTTAAGTGGCGAAGTTATATGATCCCATGAGAATGTACGATGATTAATTGTTAGCCATTTGAGTTCTCATTTTATAATACTTAAAAATTAATGATTAAATGTTTGGCAATTTATTTTCGGGACAAATGCAACTTACGGTCACATGCAAGCAATTTAACCCTTAATACTTTTAAAAAATTGCATTTTAATTTACCCCTTAACTTTCATGACGTACGGTGTGCAATTTAGCACTTCAGCTAACCTTGCCGTCAAGTATTAACAGAAATGTTCATTGCATCGCATGTGACATATTTACTTCCAAAGATACCCATTTGAAGACCCTCTTCCGTCTTTCAAAGTTTTAAATCAATATAGGGTCCGAAGTTCAGAGCCAACTGTTAATCATATGTGGATTGGCACTTTTAGATGCTAAACACCCTGATTCTTCAAGCAGGGATAGAGTATATTTCCTTTGGTTGAGGTGGATGCCTTGTTTGGATCTGGCAACCTCTAAACCCAAAAAATATCTTAGTGTGCCTAGATCTTTGATTTGGAAAGATTGATGCAGAGTGGTCTTGACAAGTTGAATTTCTTTCAAGTTGTTGCCTGTTAGAACCAGGTCATCTATATTGACAAGGATGATGGTGAATGAATTTGGAGAACCTTTAGCGAACATTGCCTGATCAGCTTGTGAATGAGAGAAACCCAAAGAAAAAAGTTTGGAGGATAGGGTATTATGCCATTCCCTGCTGGCTTGTTTAAGCCCATAGAGGGATTTGTTCAGTTTGCAGACCAAGTTTGGATTAGGCAGGATCAGTCCAAGGGGTGGCTTCATGTACACCTCTTCATGTAAGTCTCCATGCAGGAATGCATTGTTGATGTGCAGTTGTTCTATGATCCAAGATTTTGCTCCTACCACAACCAAGACTGCCCTGACAATAGTCATATTGACAACATGAGAAAAAGTGTTGAAATAGTCAATACCTTCCATTTTGAGTGTAACACTTTGCCACTAGCCTTGCTTTGTGTCTTTCCAATGTGCCATCAACATTATATTTAGTTTTGTACACCCATTTGCAGCCAATTGGGTGCTTATCTTAAGGGAGTTCAGCGAGGAACCAAGTATCATTAAATTTCAAGGCTTGGAGTTCCTTGTCCATTGCTTCTTGCCAACAAGGAATTTTTGAAGCTTGGTGATAAGTAGAAGGTTCTTGAATGATTGATATTCAAAAGCTGAAATGTTTATATTGAGGATAACAGTGTGAGTAAGATAGAACAGAGGATAATAGATATAGAGTACCTGAAGATGATTGAGTAGAGATGTTTACAGCAATGTCATAGTGGTAATCCTGCAGATGAAGTGGTGATCTTCTGTTTCTGGTGGACTGTCTATTAGGACGGTCGTTATCTAAATTAGGAGAAGATGTTTGTAAAGGATTGTAGGTTGGTATATCTGGTTCAGGTAAGGGGTTGGTACTGTTTAGCAAAGGGATTTGGGATGTATGTGAGGGCTAAGTCTGATTGTTGGTGGTCTGAGGGTAATGTATGTAAGGGAAAGGATTGTTCATAGAAATAGACATCCCTGGAGAGAAAAAAATCATAGGATTTTAGGTTTTAGGTCATAAAGCATATAGCCTTTTGTGCCTTCTTGATAGCTAAGAAAAACAATTTTTCTGGCTCTTAGATCAAATTTAGTCCTGTGGGAGCTGATGGTATTGGCAAAGGCTAGACACCCAAAAACCTTAAGATGGGAGATAAAAGGTAAAGTATTGTATAAGGACTGATAAGGGCTGCTATTTTTGAGTATTGGAGTAGGCAATCTGTTGATGATATGTGTGGCATGTTGGACAACAAAGTTCCAAAATTTTGGTGTTAGTTGGGATTGAAAAAAGAGGGACCTAGCCACATTTAAAATGTGTTGGTGTTTTCTTTCAACCACACCATTTTATTGTGGAGTTTCTATGCATGTTCTTTGGTGAATTATACCTTTAGATGCAAGAAAGTCATGCATTAAGAATTCTATGCCATTGTCACTTCTTAAACATTTGAGTTTGGTACTAAATTGTGTTTCAATGTAGGCTAGAAAGTTTATTAGATGTTGTCTAGTTTCAGACTTGGATTTCACGAGGATAAACCAATTAAATCTATTTTTGTCATCAACAAAAGTTAGGAAGTACCTATGGCCAAATATGGATGAGACAGAATAAGGACCCCATATGTCCACATGAAGAATATCAAAAGGTTGATTAGTATGATTTGTCTAAGGGGAAAGGGAAGTTTCGTCTACTTAGACATATGACATATATCACAAGGGGAAGCAAAAAAATTTGTAATGGTGACACATGGAAAATTTTTAGCAAGCAATATCATTACAAATTTTGAAACATGTCCAAACCTCATGTGCCACAAGCATTGTTCACTAATTCTGTTAACACTAGTTTGAAAAGTAAAAGAATTTGATAGAAAAAGGTAGTTATGTTGTAGATTAACCACATATAAACTTTGTTGCATCCTAGATGAACCAATCTTCTTGTTGGAATTGTTCTTCATAATGAGACATTGGTTTTGAGAAAAAATTAGATGGTAGTGAAGGCTAGTAATGAGTTTATAAACTAAAATCAAATTAGCTTAAAATTGTGGCACAAAGAGAACATCACAGAGTGTAAGAGTGTGACTGAGTTTGATGGTACCACAAGTAATTATGGAAACTTTGTCACCATTGGGTAAGGTGATCATGATAGGGGCAATGGTCCTTTGGTTGATAAAATTCCTCATATCATAAGTGAAGTGATTAGTGGCTCATGTGTCAAGAAGCTACTGAGAATAAAATTTACCTGAGGATGAAGTTATGTTGACAACCGAATTGATGTTGTGACTAGATTCTGCCTTGTTTTGATTCGAAAGATCTAAAATGTCTTGCACTTTCTCATCTTTGAAACCTTTAGTATTCATTTGTGATATATGTCTGTGTGTTGTATCTCCAGGTTGATCATCAAGGGGTAAACTTAGTGTGTTATTGATCACTTTATTGGACTGATTGTTGGATTGGTATCCTGGTGGATATCCATGTTTAAGAAAACATGTCTCTATTGTATGGTTGTCTCTTTCACAATAAGTGCAGAATTTGTTTCCTTGGTCTCCTCCTCTGCCTCTGCTTCCAAGTCTGCCATTTCTTCCTCTAGAAACAAATCCTCCCATTCCTCTAAAACTTAAGTTATTATTGTTTCTGCTTGGATAATCTTGCTGTGAATTCGCAGAGAGGATGCGTGGTTCAATTCCTAAAGATGGTCCAATAGAAGAATCAAATTGTCTCTCTTGCTGTATGAACAAAGAGAATGCCTTACTGATTGTAGGAAGTGGATCTAGCAACATTATTTGTGATCTAACACCAGCATACTGATCATTCAAGCCTTGCAAGAACCGAATAACATAATCTTGTTCTTAATATGTCTTCACATCTTCGATTGTTCCACATGAGCATGGTATATCACATTTGTAGTCTCTTATTGGTCTAAAATTTTCCATTTCTTCCCACAATGTCTTTAATTCAGTGAAGTAGTCAGAGATTGAATGATTTCCTTGGCTTAGATGATAAAATTCTCTTTGTAATTCAGCAATTCTAAACATGTCACCTTGTGAGTACCTTTCTTGCAGATCTTTCCACACATCAACAACATTGTTCATCCATAAAATTAACTTAACAATTCCCAGCTCCACTGAATGTTGCAGCCAAGAAAGTATCATTATATTGCATCTGCTCCATGCTCCATACATTGTGTCATCTCGAGGTGGGCGAGGCAAGCATCCATCAATGAACTCCAGTTTATTTTTTGACTCTAGAGCAAGTCTCATAGCATGTGCCCAAGAATGATAATTCTTCCCATTCAAGGGAGGTGTGACTAGAACAAGGGCAGGGTTCTCATTTGGGTATAGGTAGTAAAGGTTGTTGTGAGGGTCAACAAAAATGTTTTGATTCGCCATGGTTTTTCAAGATTTGAGCCTCTGTTCATGAAGAACTAGAGGAGAATGATAAAAGGTGAAGAAGAAGAAGAAGAGAAAGAGAGGATGAGGAAGACGAATCAAAGCAATAGCTCTGATACCATCTTAGTGAAGAGGTACCATAGAGAGATAGAAGAATAAGAGGGAAAGAGAATCATAAACTGGATAATCTTTTGTATTGAAATGATTGTGAAAACTTGATTCAATGATTTGAGCAAGAACCCTTAATATAAAAAAGTTGTCAAAAGAGGAAAAACTAACAAAACTGTGTGAAACAAAAATAAAAGGAAAGAAAGTCCGAAAAGCAAAGCCAAATGCAAGAAAGGAAAGAAAACTAAAGGGGTGGAATTTCCAACATCCCAGGAGACATTCACGATCAATCATAAATGCAATGATGATCAATTCCTTTTCAAAGAACATACCAGATCATATGTTTGAATTATTATTGTGAGTGAAGATATCTTAAATTCGTAGCCAATACGTTCTTTCAATACTGGTTCTTTTATCAATTGTTGGGAAAGCGTTGAAAGTAAGCGTTTAAACTTCTCAATTGGAGGAATGGTTGTTGTTTTATTGGATTTAGAAAAAATGATCTCACCGAGTGAATTACACTAGTCCAAACATTTTATTTTCCAGATCCTTCTTTAAGTGAGTGAAGGCAAGGGGTATAAAAGTTAGGTCTTTTTAGTTAGGGTGTTCATATGATAGTTCTTAAATATGTTCAAGATGCATATTTGAAAGTAAATATGTTAGATGTGATTATGTGAAGCACATCTGCACATAACTATTTTCGTTAACCTTTAAAGGCAAGATTAACGGAAGGGGTAAGTTGTATACTTCATGAAGGTTAAAGAGCGATATACACTTTCTGACATATTAAGGGGTGTATTATATATACATCTCCCAAACATTAAACATTTTTTTGATCGGCAATTAATCTAGATTAGAATATAAAAAATATGTTAGGAGAACAAGTGATATTCCTATCCACAAGGGCATTAAACAAAACACAACTTAGATAGCTAGGGCTCAAAACCCAATCCATGAAAGAGAAAGTGAAAGAATAAAAACGAGCGGTAAGGAGATTCCAAGAATAAAGCTTTATAGAGTACAAAACCTCCTCTAAATTAAAATGGGAATGCTCATAGATTACCTTATTTCTAGCCAATAAAAGGACCACAAAGTAACAAACCATACAGACATCCATTGTTGGTGATACATTTTTCCCAACTGCAAAGAGAACCAATGAGAAAAGAAATTACATTTGACACCCAACAAGATAACTGAACACAACCCAAACCAAGAGTAGATTGTTTGCCACACACCATAAGAGAAAGAGCAAGAGAAGAACAAGTGATAAATAGATTCTTCCAACAAACCACACAAAATACAACCTGTTGGAGCTTCAAAACCAAGGACTCCACTCCTAGCTAGGTTCGAAACAATCGGCACTCCATCTAAGGACATTCTCCACACTAAGCATCTCAATTTTGAAGGAACATTGCAAGCCTACATTCTTTTGTAGAAACCATTGTCACAATTGGTACCATAATTAAGGAGTACCTTATAGACATTGCTAACGGAGTAAAGATCACCCTTGTTATGCACCTAAAGCCACCTATCATCACAGTCAGAGATTAGCCTTACTTTCTCTAAGGATTTAAGAAGATTATCAACTTCTCCTTGTTCCCATAAAAACAAGTTCCTTCGCCACTTCAGATTCCAGCACCAAACACCATTTTTCAATTCTTCCAAAGAGCTAATACTTGCATCTTTGTCCAATGTAACATGAAACAACCTTTGAAAACAATTGTTAAGACAATCCCCCAACCCAAAGATCTCTCCAAAACGAAATGGATTCACCATAACAGACTCTTCTACACGCACCCTCAAAAAATCACCCATTATGTATCCCATTCTCTCTATTGTTAAGGCACCCCAAACATTAAACATCAATGTGGTCAGTTCCATTTTCCTTTTATTTTTTCTGTATTTCGAAACAATATAGTTATGAAAACTTTTCAACATAAGAAAATTCATTGTCTCAGTGCCCAACCGTGAACTACACCCAGCATTGAAATTTGTAACCTAGAGAGAATTTCCTTGATGTTGCAGAGTGGATCGGAAAACTATGAGGACAGCCTTGATTATATTACAACAGCCAAGACATGCCAGTAATGCATGTCTCTCTTCACCAACATATACCTATTCTGCGTGCAAACTAAACCGAATAAAGGTTAAATATGTTTTTAATGCATATAAAGTAGAGTTTTTATTTTATTTTCGTTCTTGTAATAAAATAATTTAGTCAAAATACTACCAAAATCGTTTATTTTGATTTTATTCTTTATCGTTAGGTAAGATTTAATAAGCATTCATCATGTGTAGGGGCGGAGCTATGATATAATTACGAGGGCCAAGATCAGAGAGTATGATACTTAAGTAAATTTTTTATTAATACATACATTTTATTAAATGAACTGATAATAATAAGCATAGTTTAGTATAAATTATTTCAAATATATACATAGAGGGAGACTTATAAACATGAAAGAAATAAATATAACAAAGATACTTTAACCTTTCCATATAGACTACTTGAACCACATCCAATACAGTAGCACAATACATATCAATCACTTCAAAATAAAAATACGTGCCGGTGCCAATAAACTAAAACCAAAATAAATAATTTCATATGGAATTCATTTTTTTATGGAAGGATTAAAGTCACAAGTCTTTACTTGAATGGGGATTCCTTGATCTTTCGTCCTATTTACAACTATTACCGCGGGAGCAATATAGGGAATATTTTTTGGAAGAATATTCAAATACAAGAGGAATAATCCCAGCTGGATATTGTTGATCCGTTGTACAATTTTATATACGAACTGTACGTACCCCTAGTGATACATAAAAATAAGTATTATTTGCTTTTATTTTTTTCTTTCATGATCCAAAAGGGTGCATATCGATTTGTATATACAGAATAATCCTGCATACAATACAACACAAGATCTCAATTTTTTTGGTCATTAATCTGTATTGTAGAAAAGATGGTGAAAATGAATTTATATCATATAAGTATAATCAAGTAATGTCTATAATTCACCCAATAAGGGAACAAATGAAAGAAATAATCACTAACTAGAGATGAATATTAATTGCACACATGGTCATCACTAGATATATCAGCTAGCTAGAGTCATTGCTTCTCTTAAAGACTTAGAATGAACCCTCTTAATATCTTTATTCTCCATTGATCTCTTGTTTTTAGGATAAAGCAACTTGAACCAAAACCCTTCTTTCTTGACAATATTCTTAGTATTATCTTCTTCGCCATCTTTTCTTCTTCTTGGAAGAAAAGCCATTGACCTACTCTTCACAAGTCCATGCTTGGAAGAAGAACTCGTTAGAAAGATCGAAATCGAAGAAGAACCACTTTTTCTTTCCTTAAAAGGGTGCATGGGAGAAGCAAGAGAAGAAGCAGAAGAGGAGGAGTAATATGAAGACAAAGAAGAAGAAGGAGAAGATGAATCACAAGCACCAGAGATCGTTTTTTTAGAAGAAGAAGAAGAAGAAGAGAGTTGAGAAAGCTTGTCCTTCAAACAAAGAGAACATATACCAGGTGATTGGTGATGTTTAAGGTGCTTCTTGCAACGACCATTGGGATTGAACCAACCAACTTTGTCTTTGTCCTTTGAAGAATAGGGTCTTCTTAGGTTTGCCATTTTAGCAATTTGCTTTCATTATCTTTTTTGGAATGTGAACAAGTGTTGGCTAATAAATAGAGAAAGATGTGAATGAGGAATGAGTAACGTGAGGAGTTTCCGTGATAGTTCATGGGAGCTTCCTCAAAAAAGAATTATTTTTGACTGTTTTGTAGTAAAGTTGAAAATTAGAATTGGAATTTCTTATCAGGTGAAGAAGTTATAAAATGGACGATGGTGATGGAGACAAATGGCCGGGTGAGTCTGTGGTGGTTGTGGATCTTTTGTCCCAAAAAACTATATCTTTTTATATATAATTAATTAGATTTTAATAAATAATATAAAAATATTATTTTTAATTTTTAATTTTTAATTTTTTTATTTAAGTAATACATTTTAATGGGTAGAGAGAAAATGATAAATTATATAAGATGTATGATGTGATGATCCAGTACGTGGAAAAGGCCAAAGCAATTTATTTCTGTGGGCGGCGTGGAAAATACCAAATCCTCAAATTTTTAAAAAGGGTTGGCGTGACAAAATCAAACCAACAAATTTGTTTGGTAAACGGGTCTCAGTTTTGTGTTGGTATTGAGCAGTGGAATTTTTAGGAAGGAGAAAATTCATAAAATAGTAATGGTCTTTACTAACATCAAAGAAGCAAGTGACGGGTCATAAGTAAAAAAATTGGGAGGATAATTTACTCAAATTCATTAAAATCATACATCATAAGCTAGAAGTAGTTGTGCTGAGAAGAAGTTTCAATGAGCTTCAACATTGTTTGGTCAAGACAAAACCTATTTAGATTGAGTTAGATAGTTATTTTAATATTTGTAAATTGGATATTTAATTTGTAAACCATATGGTGCAATAGTAGTCAGGTATCGTATTATGCTAAAGATCAAATATTTTATTGAGTGACATTTTTACGAAGGAAAAATTACATATCTTGACATATAATGGATTAATTATTTAATCATGATGTAAATAATTTTGTTATACCAAAAAATAATATAAATTTTATCAACAAATATTCTAATGATAGTATTTAAGAAATTCAAAAGAGAAATTTAATGACTTATTTCTCATCTCTTAATTTAATTTTGTCAACAAATCTTCTATTTTTTTGTTATTTCAAAACAAATGTCCTCTTTCTCTTTTTTATTAATGTTAATATTTGTTAACATTTTCCCAATAAATCCAATGAAATAAAACATCTACTAACTTACATCCTTTGCATGCAACATCTGCTCGTATAAAGTATTCTGAAAGTGTCATGTTATCAAATTTTTGAGGGAGCCATCGCTTGCTTCCTTTGAAGTTTAAACAACAAAAATGTCCACACCTATAGATAACTATTGCCATGAAGTTATTAATTAATAATTCAATAATAAAATATACGTAATGAAAATGATCGTAATAAAATTTTGAAAACACAAACACTGCTCCTTGTAATAAATTTTTTTATATTTTGGGTTCCTTTTAATAATTGTACACAAGGTACCAGTTAATCTAATCCTAAAATATAAAAAAAGGGGAATTTTAAAAATATTTGTTACATTTTTATATTTTAATAATCAAGTTTGCTAATATGAGTTCACTCATTTCATGAAAGACATGTTAGCATTATATATCCAAAAAAAGATCAAAAATATTATTTATTGTTTAATTCAACTTAATTTTCTGCCAATATTATTCTAGTAAAAAAATTAAAAATTCTGTATGCTTTCACTCAAACCCCCAAATTCAACTCTTTCACTAATTTCTCTTCACAACCAAAACCATCCATCCTTCCATCCACCCACTTCTCTGTGTCAAATATGGTTTAATATCAATAGTAAATTGAATAATTCGAGTACTACTCATTACTCAATATCCACCCTTCGACCAAAAACACTATCCTAGTTCTCCAAACAGCTCAAAATGGTTTATCACAATGGCTCCACGGCTGGCAAGAGCATAGTCCACCTTCCCAACCCCATGAGGAGCATACTTCTCACGCTTCTTCTCAATCATTCCCCTCAAAAATCTTGCCAAACTCTTCCTTTGATAAGGTTATAAGGAACATGATCAAACTCTCCATTTATGGTAAATATTTTCTTTTCCAATAAATTTTATCTACATTAGTATTTTTATAAAAATTGTTAACAAAACCCAGAAATGATTTTGGTTTTCTGTGATTTACTAATTTACTAGTATTTTGAGGAAATTTTTTGTAGGAATATATATATATAGGGATAACTTATAAAATCTTGATAATACATTAACAGTTTAATTTAAATTTAAAATTAATTTTAAATGTTACACCAAAAAACATAAATATATTTATCTTTAAATATAATATATTAGATACATTTTTACACCAATTCTTTGTCCGATATTTTTTATTATCTAGTTTGGTACGGCCAACCTGGCACAGTAAGTCTTAACTGGACTGGCATGAGTGGTTAGCTGGTTTCTTTCAGTACAACCAATGGTACGTTGCCATGCCCTGAAACAGTGAGTGAACATGTGACAAGTGTGTTTTTGTCAACCACTTAGATTCTGACATACTTTCTCTCTATCATCAGAGTTTCAAGTGACTGTTCACACTTAACTAACTCGGCACTGGCCTCAAAAGCAATGTTTGGTAATAAGAGGATACGCATACCCACTACTTATTTGGTATTCTTTGGAATTTAAATTTGGTCAAGTGATAAATGGATAAATAAGAGGGAAAAATCAAACTATAAAAGGGAAGGAAAAACATTTAAGACCTTATTGGATTTCGAAGTTGGATGTTTGAATTCAAGAGAGCGACATTTGTTAGGAGAAGCAGCTATAAACCCAAAATAAATTATTTCATTATCAAGAAAGGTAAATAATACTATTGATAGTACAAAAAAATAATTACATTTTAGTCTATATTATAAATTAAATTAGAAAGGATTGAAAAAATAAGTGACAAAAGAGATGAATAATAAATAAGGATATCATTAAAAAATAAACTTAAATTAATTTTGAGTTCTTAAACAAGTTAAAAGTTGAAAACTACGAAAGTAATGCAGTAGACACATATTTGCAGCAGCAGTGTGAATGAAATAGAAAAAAACTCAAAAGTTTGGTGGGTACAACCGTTTTATGGTCTACAAATCTGGGACAAAGATATTAAAGAGCACGCGTAAAGGCTCTTCCCATCCTCCACTTTTGTTCTGTCTGTGTTGCCACGCTGTGCTGCTATGCTCCCACAGTTTTGCAATATTTATGTTACAGAAATCTTATATCCTCCTATTATATCATGTTAGTGATCCTCCTACCAAAGTGATATATGTCATTTGTAAACTAATCATTAATAAATAAAGTATCATTTTATAACATATGTCCTTTTTTTATAGGTAAGAAAATTAGTACAAATATTTAATAGGAGGATAAATCATTTTCCTTATCTTATTCAAACATGCAACAACAAAAAAAGACATTCAAACAACAGCTCACTCACGTTTTATGTTATAATTTTAAATAATATACAATAACACCAGAATACCTATAGGGACTTAGTTTATTGACATAAACTTGTAAACAAATAATCAATACAAGATCAACCAAAGACTTTAAAGATTAAGAAATTCTTAACAGTGTTCGTTTGTTATGCATACCATGTACTCCAAGTAAAATTAATGGTTCACAATGTTGGCAATGGCATCACCACTGCATTTTCAAGGTACGGGTTGTCAAATCCAAGCCAACACCGTTTTTGCCACTGCCGCAAAGTTGGGAAATTTGGCATCAAATATGCTTCTTCTGCTTTTACTTTGGCCATCATATTTTTTAACTTTATATTTATATCTTATATTTTTCTCTGTCTATGGGAAATGATTTCGTGATGCTTAAATGAACTTATTGATGAAAAAAGGGGATATACATTGTGGAAGGGCAAGATAAAGACGCTGAAGGTTCAAATCTTGCCCACTATAGATAGTAAATGTATTAACATTTGCCGCAACAGAATGAGTTTAGGTTTTTTTTAATTTCGAAATCGTCTCAAACTTTTTCCTCATAGCAAAGAGTAGAGACAGGTTTACTTTCTTAGTCAACCACATTGAAGGTAAATAAGCTTTGTTTCATGAGATTAAAAATAAATATGGATAAATAAATTTAGCATAATATAGATTTGAGTGTATATAGTATATTATTGAAGTTCAACTATGCTGCAAATCATTGCATGCACAAATACCAACTATAACAAACTATAATATGCAGAGCATAAAAGAAAAGTAATATAGTACATTCACCAATCAATTTTCTTCTACAATTTAATTCTACCAACTATAACAAAAGTTCTCTTTTTATTAATTAGCGAGCTTCTATTTCCAATCAATTTTCTTGAATACACTGTTTTGATCTGCTAATGTCTTTTTTACTGGAATATGTTTGATATTGTAGATTATATATCATTCACATCATTTCAATTCTGTTCCATAGCAGTGACCCTAAAATAAATTAATATCAGTGCTCTACATAGAATGGCCTGAACAAAGATGTGATCATAATAAATTTGTGCATATAAGAGTTAAATTCCAGCTTCACTATCAGTAAAAACGTCTCATCAATTGTACTCTATAGGAACACGGCAAGAATCAAGATTCTAGACTTACCTACCCATCTTTTACACTGTTCTATGATACAAAATGAATCTTGAATGTGCCGAATAAAAAACCAAAATCGAAGGAACCAAAAAAGTTCTAATAACTTTTCATGACTTTTACCAAAGCAGCATAACCAGGTTACAAAATTTATGCTGCAAGAATCATAATCTAAACTAAATTGTATTATCTCCTCAATGCATCTTCAATGTTTCTTAATCTCTCCAACTTCAAATTTAACCCGTGATACTTATCTGACACATTATCAGAATCATGTTCTCCGCATGATGAAGACAGTGTGCAGTCGGAAGAAATGTCGATTCCAGCCACCTCCTTGGCATTGTAGGCCCTTTCAGGAAAGGAGCAGCAAGAAGAAATGTCGATTCCAGCTACCTCCATAGCGTTACAGACCCATTCAGGAACATTGCCTTCCGGGAACTGCAGCATGAAGATGTGAGATGGTTTAATTGATAGCCACTTGAAATATATTTTAGTCCAATACAAAATATCACAATGTTAGTAAAAATATAAAATAGTTTCCAGTTTCAGAAGAATAAAAGGAAAAGGTAATACGTCGGTCAATGTATTGAGCTCAAAATTCAATGAAGGTTGACATAATTTTCTCTAAATAAACATGTAAATGAAGTGAAGAACAAACGATGAATGGGCAATTTTCAGTAATAAATACCATCTTGCTTAGAAAGTCACACACAAACCTGGAACAACAAAAATTAAAACAGGTAAGTGGAATATAATACAAAGACAAATTGTTCACTGGAAAAGACTGATTAACCACATAAGAAATGAGATGAAAACAGAGAAAACTTAAATATAAAGGTAAACATACTTTGGGAACCTCCCCTGGACTATTGATGAGTGCATATCCCTACTAAGCTGCAAAATTTAAAAGGACGCCGACTTCAATCATACATGTGAATACATTGATCATAAATTTACAAAAAAATCTTCTATTGTGTGATAGTGTTTGTACCTGCATCATGTAATATAAATTATGATATGACAAAAGCTGAGATCCCATAGCATCTTTTGTCACAAGGCAATGGATGTAAGCCCTGCTGTAGTTCTTGCAAACCTATGAGAGAAGAAATAAATTAAAACACATGTGACCATATCTATAACAAAATTGTCAACTAAAAAGGTTTCCTCTAACAAGCATACCATACAAGGGCATGTAGGATCAATTGGACGGGTGTCATCGGCCATTGCTCTTTGTTTTAGTTTTAATACTCCCTGCAATGGTAATGGGAAAAAAGGAAGCACGAATGAGTGCAATTAAATCTGTGTGTGTATAAGGAGAAAAGGAGAATGTTACAAACTTTCAATAACAGGATAAAATATGATCACCTCAGGAACAAGAGCAGTGCCAAAACGTGCTGTACGGGTAGGATAAACACAATCATACATATCAGCACCCAAAGCACTACAAACAACAACATCAAGTGGATAGCCCACTCCCTGAAAGTACATGCAAATGTCATAATATTAAATTGAAATATTTCAATATAACAGAAGTGATGTTAATCGTTCTGAGTTCTGACCATAACATATCTTGGTTTATCCTCTGGCAAAGAACCAGTGCATTGAGCTACAACACGCCAAAATGAATCTTTATCTTCACCCCCTGCAAGACCACCAATAGCATAGCTGCGACACAGAAAATTCTATTTAGCACTTCAGCCCTATTGCAATAACTACTAAGTTCAAGCCTCCACTGCACCAATGTGGACGTAGAATAGAAAACTTGTTCAAATAACAAATTAAATGTGTTTAAGAATGTATAATTAATTTTAGCCATATAATTTATAACTTAAAGAGGAAATAGAAGCATCTACCCTCCTTAAATCCTACTATGTGGGAGCCTGATGCCCTGGACCACCATTTTTTTAATTTATAATAATTTCAAACAGGAAACAGAGGGGCATGCATGATTAATGAATAGGTTCATTTTGGAAAAAGAAATATATTAAGATGAAGAGGAAGAATAACAAAGAGTGAGGAGGATAAGAAATCCTCCTAAAAAACAACTACGAAAAAAGAGAAGATCAGAGCAGCAGCTTCCCAATCCCTCCTATGATTTAAGAACAATTTGACCAAGTCAAATTTGGGGGTGATCGGTCGAATTTTCAAACTGGCTAGTGCAGTCAAATGTAGTTCATAAAACACAGCAAACAAAATAAAAGATTTGGAAATAGCACTAAGCTTAAAGGCATACATAAATTATATGCTGAAATGAACTCAAACCTACCCAGGCAAATTGCGATCCACCAAGCCTTTGACACAAATGTCCCTGAGTACAGCAAATCATAATTCATAAGCAGTAGTATACAACATCCACATCGACAATACAATATGTAGGAAACTCAATATAATGAAATTTTATCAACAAAAAAATAGGACTTAAGGCTATAGTTTGTGCTGGAATTTACCTCAACACAGGATCCAAACCACCTTGTACAATACCAAACAAGTTCTGATCATGAGGCCTCCCGTGAGCTGTTAAAAGAAGGCGATAATCATTATATTCAGTAAGATAATAGAAAAGTAATATGTGATTAAAAAAGCCGAGGAAAAATACTGCATTCAGCTCAAGAACATAAAACATGATAGTTTATGTACATAAATGACGTGTCAACTCTGTTATGTATCCATGCTAAAACTAATAACAAAACCTATTAAGGATGATAAGTGATGGTAATTTAATATACTAAGAGAAAAACATAATGCACCACCCATAAAGGGACTTTTTACCCAAAGGGGCACACAAGTAAATTTCCAATCACTTCTTCATACTACTTACTCTCAATACCCCTCATGGAGAAAATGAACTTTTTTACAGAAAGTGAATGTGCTAGCAACTGGCTAAAAGAAACTCAGCCATGGCATCCACGGTTCTCTCTTCTTCCAGAAATATAATAATGAACAGAAATGTTTACTAATTAATATTAGAAAAGAAAATGTATCACTACAATAAGACTGGGTTTTACATTCTGAAAAATAACTGCTCATTTAACAGGTGGTAGTGTGGCACACAACTCAAAAGCCACTACAAAATAAATGAAAACCACAAATTTAGATTCCATTTCAAAGCTGTGCATATAACATTTGCAACATTCATAATCTATTGGAACTGGCTTTGCAAAGAGCATTTAGTGATTTTCAGCACAAGTCAATGGACTTTTTTCTTCGTTTGAAAAACATAACGAAGTCTAGTTTAAATCACAAGTTGGCATGCCAAAAAAAGATTCCCAGGAATATGTTGATGAACAAAATAAGCAGTTTCTTTCCGGTACACATTTGCAATAAATATTTGATGGATAGATAAAAATAAAGGAAGAAAATGGAGAAAGGTCTATGGGTATGTTCTTAAGCACACTGTATCACTCACTTAACATCTGTTGTTGTAACCTAAATACTATACGAGAGGGATACCTGGTTGAGGTAGTTACAATGATATAACATCTATCCACTATCTGGTGTATTAAGTGTTTGGATAATACAATATAAACAACTTATTCAGACAGTCAAAGATTCACTGCAACCAATAGTTATTTACACGCATTGAACATCATCATAGACTTGAATGTTATCCCTCAGTAACAGACTTGCCTGCTATACATCTGTCAATCCATCTAAGTGTTCGATACATAGCTTCCTCAATTCTTGGACCAGTGATGGTGGTCTTTACAACATCATCAAGAGCCATAATGATATCTGCCCCGATTCTATTCTGCACAGTTTATGACGAAAACATGAAAACACATCAATTTGGATGGCATCATATCGAATAAATTACAAAAGTGTTGTAAAAGAACTGACAACAAATTAATATCTGAACCAAATTCAAACTTTCATTGTATTCTTTGTCCCTCTTTGCTAGCCTTAAGCTCGAGCAGTAAAGCAACCACAAGAAAAAACATAAACTAAGGGCTCTTCATCTGGAGCTCAAGAGACTGTGTTTATGATAGAGAAAGAAAGCACCAAAAATAACATTGAAAATAAAAACAAGGAGAAAATTTAATCTACTTACTTGGATCTGAATTGACTCCTCAGGTGTTAAAAGCATTGGCTTTCCGTCCACTGGTGACTGAAGCAAGAAAATCAACCCTTAGTTAATATAAATTCTTCTTTGTTCAAAAATAAGTAAATACAAACTCATGCGGTCTTAAAATGTCAATCATTTATACCATCTAAATGCAGGGGGGAAATGCATTTCTATTTTCAATTATTATGTCATGTAGACAGGCCCTTGGACTGAGGGGAAATGCTTCAGATTTTAATTAATCGTAATCGTTTTGTTGTCTACTAACACAAAGCTTATGAGAAAACTCACAAAAAATTAGAGATGGGTGAAAATATATTCATAAAAATATTCTACAATGTCAATAGCATCAACAGACAGAAATGTGTGGAAACTGGTTAAAGTAGAGAACCAGAGACTAGAAAGGAGGGTGGCTCACACATCTTGAAGCAGGTCTGGTGGTCAAAATCGATGTCATCAATACATTTCAAGTAATTAGATAAAATTAACATTAAAATTTTATGTACACAAAATTGTGTGTATACTATTATCTATCAATTATGAAAATATGAACAAATTGAAAGTTCAAAATATCATTTTTTTTCTTGCTAATTTCTTTAGACTTTGCATAATTCCAGAGAACTTGGTGGTATATAACCTAAAATCATGATAAGCCTTTGGAAAAAAGTGACAACCCAGTCTATGTTTGACCCAATTAAGCTCAAACTTTAGCTCTGCAGTCAACTAGCCTGTTTTTCAAAGTTAGTCCAGTTCTCTAGTCTTAACCAGGTTTGACTGATTTTGGGTTACAAAACAGGTTAGGTAGTTTTAAGGATCAATGAATGCAATCCAGTCAGCAGTTTGCCAGTCCAGTGAAACTAGTTTTTAGAACTTTGAACAGGAGTGGAGCACAACAGACCATTAAACTCAAAGGTAAAAAACATACCTGAAATGTCACACCTTTTTCTGTGATATCAGCAAGATGTAACAGTGAGACCTACGACATTAGCAAAATAAATTAGTGAGAAATATTTTTTACACCAAATATAAGTGATTTTATTCAACAAGATCCCTAAGCATCATTAACAATCAGCAAAGGTTCATTTTACATAATAAACTTAGCTACAATATCATTTTGTATTGTCAAGTCAAGCCCATTATCACAACCCTAAGCCACTTTTCCTTTCACTACTTACAAGCTTGGTTACTTGCAGTACTTAACTTAGTAGGGTCAATGTGACTACTCAATCTGTATGGTTGGCATTATACTACTTTAAAGAAAGGCGGGGACAGAGAAACTTCTTTGAAGGTCAGAGATACAGAGGCAATGCTCAAAACAGACAAATAAAAACAATTTATGTACCATTATGACTCCGTTACATATTTAGCATGCAACAAATGAAGAATATTAAACATCCTTCATCATTGTGCAGTTTTCATATCGTATATTAACAATAAAAATAATTTAAACTATGTTTTTCTGATTTTTCATTTTGGCATGGGCTGTACAGCATGAGCAGTTGTCACAATGCAAGATTAGTAGCAAAAGTATTCAATGGATGAAAGATAAAAGCACAAATGACTTAAAATCATAACAACCATTTGAAAGCCACCAGAGTCTGTAAGCATTCCCCTCTGCCAGTTCATAAATTTGTGAAGACCACCAGCTTCCTCAAGAAGCTCCGAAGTAGGTCGAAGGGCCAAGTGATATGTATTTCCAAGAATTATTTGGCAGCCAATATCCTCAAGCTGGCTATTAGTCAATCCTTTGATAGTCCCTGATCATTTATAAACCCCATTAACAAGGCAAAGGTGCAACACAGCTATTAAGCAATCCATTAATCAACTAGACGCCTACCAAATGGAGAAAGCCATATCAACCAATTCAAATATCAAAAATTGAGTATTCTATGGACAAGCAATAACCAAAATCCATAGCATAAATAATTCACTTCAAAAAGGATATCTTCTCTAATGAAATAAGAGGTGCATAATCTCTCCCAATCAGCAAACTTGATGACAAGGGAAGTTGCATTTGCTATAATATCAGAAAGAATTAATTTTAAAGCTCTAACCTTGTGTGCCTACTGGCATAAATAAAGGCGTTTCACACACAAAGTGAGGGAGTGTCAATCTAGCCGCACGAGCTCGGTTGAACCTGGCAAGAACCTGACAACAGGAACAGAGTGGAGTTCAAAGAATAACTGAAATACAGTTATGAAATAAATAAAAAATGTCAAGAGATCATGCGCACACAATCCTTTTCAGCAATCACATCTCTATCTCCTATTCTATTGTACTATAAAGCAACTATACTTTAATAATTTTTACGTATCCGATACCGATACTTTCCAATTTTTTGTCGATGCGTATCCATAGTATATCAAAATTATTTTTTCAAAAGTAAATAAATTATAATTCCGATACTTTCCCGATACTCTCTGGTACTCTTAAGATGTTTTTCCGATGCCTCCCAAACATTCAAACTACAGTACAAGAGCATTTTAAGAGGGGGGGAGAGAGAAAAACATAAAACACAATCAATTAAGTAGAAGTGAGAATAACATTCAATGTACCAAGTGGACTTATAGTAAGAGAAAAAAGACAAAGCATGTATATTATATAGAGAAAGAAGAGAAAATGCATATGTATAATGTTGATCATGAATTAAATGGGATCAATACTATTCTTATTTATGTGCGGTAAACAATTATTTCTATGACCATATGTTTTTCATTTTGTAATTTCTAAGAGATATGTTCATAACAAGAATTATATATTTATTATGTTTTATGAATTTTATGTGTGTCTCAAATGTGTCATATTCTGCATTTTCAACAATATACATATTGATATGAATTGTATATAGATTCATACAGAGTTTCAGACATCAAATGGGATGCATTGACTGGCATTAGACAGTTTTTGCCATTACACTTTGAGGGACTATACCCAAGTCTTCTCATTCTCATCCACCATTGATTTGTGTTACTTTTATCTAAGAGTCAATGATGATTAATACATAAACAGTGAATGATACGTCGACAATGTAGAAAACAGTTACGCTGCCAGCAAGTATAGATAGATAGATATATATATATATATATATATATATATACTAAATCCGTCAGAAAATGATAAACAGTTTGCTATTAATTAAATTATTCAAACAAATAAAGAACAACTGCGAAGCAGTTAAATGTTCAAGCATAACAAAAAGACAATGTGCAAGTAGAAATTTAATTGGGAGGTGAACCTCAAAACGAAGCGCCATAGGGTTTGTATCAGGAGCAGAGCACAGCACAGGGGTATCAGTTCCTGGCATGGAAGAAACAACATTGACATTAGTTATAAAAACAAAAGCTGATCGATGAATGGAACCATATCGTTGAGAGAAAGAGTGGAAAAGCGTACAGATAGAGTGAGAGGAAGGAAGAAAGGGGAACATGCGGCGAAGGAATGGAGTAAAGAGTCCTAGATTAGGTTAATGCGAAGGAAAAGGTTTAGGACCGTATTTAGGTGCTTACCTTTATGGTGGAACATGCGTGGCGGCCAAAACTTTTTATTATTTGATTTTGATTTTGTAATCCATGTATTCCTTTTTGGTATCTGAGTCAGACGAACATCGATGCTCATAACCATCCTTCCATACATGGCGCCTCAAATTTGACCAAAGAAATTGTTGATTCCACGTGGGTTCGGTATCCTCTTTACCCGACATTCAAAACAGAACTGTTTCATTCTATCCTTCTTTTTAAGAATTCAAATCCTATCTGTTTGCAAAATTTTGGATTCTCTTTTTAAATATTCTATCCTTCTTCTTTTTAAGAATTCAAATCCTCTTCCATGTGAATAAGGACTGTAATACGCACCAAAAATTAATTTTTAATATTTATGATTTTAAGTTACTTTTTAATAAACAATTAGAAAAAAACTATTTTCTCGAAATGCTCCATTTTTAAATATGGACCTATATATATTATTTTTTTAGTTAAGTCACAATTTGGAAGGTAAAAAACAAAAAAAACATATTTTTAATATTCTATCTAACTAGTTAACTAATATAAATGGGGAAATACCAAGTATCTTTAGACGTAGAAATATCTCATTAACTTTCTAAACAACTTCCTATATGACAATTTAAAGTATGCAGTTTTTAAAACATTTTTCATTATCATGACTTTTGATATGTGATAATTTTCTTTACAATTTTATCATATTTTTTTTGGGATGAGTGGGTATTAATTTGAACGAAGCATTGGAAAAATCAATATCTAGAGATAGAATTTAGGAATGGGCACACGGTAGTATCTACCCGCTTTAAAATAGGAGAACATTACTCATATTTATCTGTACTTTTATGGGTACTCGTGTGCACAGGTATTTATTCGTGAATATTTTTGGGTACCTGCGGGTACAACGAGTATTCGCGGGTTTCCTATATTATAAATGAATTTTTAATTTTTTCCTTCTATTATGTTTCAAATGAGATAAAACTTAATTATTTTTATACATTTTGGTTGAATATTTAACAAAAATGCTAAATTTATTGGTATTTTCTATTTCTTTGATTTTTTGTTCTTATTTCCTTATCAAAAAGTATATATTTTGTTTGTAAAACATGTGTGTTTCTACACATGTAATAATATTTATAATATTTGTAGGATATTTCACCACCAAACTCAATAAAATATGTAAACAAATAAAAGGAATAAATGTACATAGTATGATGAATGTTTGAATAATATACTTTTATTTTAATTAAAGATAATACATTAATCATATAAATAACGGGTACCCGCAGGATACTCATACCTGCCCGTATGTACTACAGATGTTTTTAAAAACGTGTTTATAATATTCGCGGGCACCCATTTGTGACCCATACCTGTGCCCATACGGGTTTTACCTACGTATACGGTTTTTTGCCATCCCTAAGATAGATACATTATATTATGGATGTATGTTATTGAGACAAACAAAACTATTTTTTTAGACCATAATAACCTTTTCTAGACCATAGGTTCTGTATATGGGAGACAATTATATTGAAGTGAAAAGATACCTAAAATTGTAAAACCAAGGTCTCAATCCTGGATTTTTTTTTTTCAAACATGAGATATTAATTAACTATAATCAAATTTGTAGTACTCCATCCACTAATTATATACTTATAAATAATCAGTAACGAATCTAGGACTCATATGTAAGGTGTTCAATATATATTAAAAATTAAAATAATTAATTTTTATGTGATTTCACATTTTGAAATCATTAAATGATCAATTTGTTTTCAATGTTGTTTAACAATATTCGATAAATATAAGTTGTTAGACAATCATTTATACACTCATATTTCATTCTATTATGCAACTTATTTTTTATAATTTTCATAGTTGAAAAAGAACATTTTCTATGGTTGTATTGCTAACTTCAAAAGAAGATAAACTAAGAGATAAATAATGTATCTTCCACTTTTAACCAATTTACCATAAAGATTATTCATTCCTTTCAAATAAGAAAATTCAACGCTGATATCAATGATTTAAATCTCAAGTTAATTATCAAATATCGTCAATGTTGTTGAACAAAAATCATGTAAATAAAACTTTGCAAATTCAATTAGTTTTGTCATATCAAAACTAAAGAATAAATCGACTAGACTCAAACAAGATATTCAAAGAATCAACTGGATATTTGTCTCAGAGAAACGATGATGAAGTTATTTTAAGTTGCATATCCATAATATTATAAAATATTCAACACAATAATAATTATTTTATTTTTCACTAAACATGTCATTTTACAAAATAAATAAATTTTGGACTAGTAGAATTATAAAAGAATTATAATATCTATGTATTATTAGTGTAAAGATTTATACACAGTCATTATATCATTCACAATTTATTTGTGTTACTTTTTTTAAGAGTTGATAATGATTAAATATAAATAGTATATAATATAGGAACCGTATAGGAACCGTATATAGAACTCATATAGTGTCATTACATACACTTTTGTCTATAAATAATATACATATTTTTTCAAAAAAATATATCCAGGGTCACCCTGCATTCTACATAGCTTCCTCAATGCTTATAATAAATTGTGTGTATACTTTATGTATTTTATTTATATATAATATTAGTATAATTATCTATGCTTTACATAAGATTGTAAAGGATATATGTTGAAAAAATATGCACCGTGAGATAAAATTATCCAGGCATATAAAAATATTAAATTTAGATTTGTATCCTCAGCAGTAATGATTAAGGCTTTAAATTTTATTGTATTAAATAAGATTACATTTAATATAGTTGGAAGCTTATAGTTGTATATGTAGCTTATTAAATTATAACGTTGTGCTAGGTATACTTCCTTCGCATCAAACTTTTAACTAACATCTTCCACACTTAGTTGACTTTTACGCTAGCGCTTTCTGCACCAAGCTCAATTATTGCGCTGAGCGCAAATAGGTTGATTCGTGGCTTTTGTTTGTTTATGTCATTTTGACATATTCTTGGCCTAATTAATTATTTTTTAGCCTAAAACACGTATGAAAATTTGGAAGGTATGATTAGTATAATTATCATCAAAATCTCAATTATAATTACATAAATCAAGTATTTAGAGTTAAAAAATATTAAATTATCCTTTAATTTTTGCGACATGTATAGCACCCATTAATCATGGAACAAGCTCCATAGTAACACTCATCTACAACTACCATTCACGAGTCATGCAAAATTAATCATATTCTAAAAGCACAGTTCTATTTTCCAAATGTTTATTTATATTCAGTCATCTCCGAAAAATCAATCAGATTTGAAAATGCTTCACTACCAGTCTACCACATATTAATGTGTTCCAAGTTCTATCACTCAATCTATACTCTTCGCTCCAGTTTTTCATGGTGACTTATTTAAGGAAATTTCCTCTGGTCGTGAAACGGAGTACTTCCCTTATACTTCTCACAATTTAGTATTTATTAGTTTTATTAAAATCCAGAACTGAAATTTTATTTCAAGAAAAAATCTTATGGGACAATCTTTTGTACATCATTTTTACATTAGTCGATGATGTAAAAGCTCGTGTTAACAATGTATTGGATAGTTTACATGTTGTGTATTCGGTTCATGGTTTAGACTCTCTTAGCAAAATGAGAAAAATTTCACCTTGAAGGCTACCTTAAAGGCTTGGTGAGTTACTTGATTGAATTAGAGCTGTTTACAAAATTAGTTGTACAAATAGTTCAATTTTTGTAAAGGATATGTAGATATTGGGTTCGGGGTAAAATTTCCTATTTTGTAAAAGAAATAAAGGAAAAAATTGAGATACCAAAAAATTTATTGCTTTTAGAAAAAATAAGCTAATTTTCAGAAGCTACAAGCTCTCTTTGTTTTATGTTCACCAAATAACTCTACAATGAGTTAATAAGCTATAAGCTTGTCTTTCCAAACCCAATGTCAATCGTCCAATGACATTATTAACACAAATTCATACACAATTAACCAATCAATGAAATGGAGTAAATTCAAGTGAGAAAAATAAGGCTTGTATTTCAAGAGTTAACATGCTTTTATACATTTATTAATCTTATTAGTAGGTTGAAGTTTAGCTAATGAGCGCCTTTATAACAAGTATTTTGTGCATCTACCCATTGTGTTGGATGATAGGGCAAATCACATGTGTACGATTATTTCGTCAAGTGATAAAATATTGATCATATGAGGATTGGAAAACTCTTTTAATTATAATAATTAATTTATTATTAACTCAAATAAGAATTAAAAGTGAATTTAGAACAGTTGAATAATTGACAAAAATAATTATGAAAATAGTAAAAAGGGATTGAAATCTAATTTATAAAGAGTTCACAAGATAATGGTTACCGCCTTTAGACTCGCAAATCCTTGTTTTGCTCATTTTCATGAACTTTAAGTTGTGAGGGTGAATTGCCCTTTGATATGTGTCATCCTCTCTCGAGCTCCGACACGTGTACTCAATTGAAGTCACACCTACAATCGTGGTATGGTTATCAATAAAATCTTTTACTTGAATCTTTTCATCCAATCGCTTCGTAGCAACCCAATGTGAATTCCAAAAAAATCGATAATTCTAATACTACTCTCGTGAATTAGGATTCTAGTTTGAAGAACTGAACGGTCAGATAGTTTGGTTCACCTCTCGGTCCTTCCCCAATGTATCTAAGATGTGTAATTTATTGGCCAAACAATCCACACGAATAAAACCAGTTTAATGATTCAAATCACAACACTCAATGAGATAGAAGTAAGAACAAATATTTATTGAATGTAAAAGGGCATTGCCCCAATTCTAGAAACAAAAATAATTATTTACTCATGATGGAGAAGAGAATACCAAATTTTAAATTAGAGAATTGTAATGTAAAATGTAAAGTGTAAAGTGTATCATCCTTGAGAGAGAACCCTCATTTTTTCTAATTACATAATATTGAGCTAAGTCCAACAAAACAAATCTAAAAAATAGGAATATAATATAACATCTATGACTTTTTTATTTGGCTCTTCAACTGCTTTCGTATAGTCTTAACATTGAATTTCATCTTTTTGCACTCAATCTCTACTTTTTTTTGACTTTAATCTATTCAAACTGCATAATATAGCCAAAAACAGCTGCTCAACTCGGACAAAGAAAAATAAAAGCTTAAAACGATCCTAAAATTCTAATTATATCCTAAAATACAACTGAAATGCAATACAAATGTAACATAATTTCACACACTCTGACGATATGTTTGTATTGTAATTTTTAATTAAGTTAAAGCTCAATAGTAAGACTAAGGATAAGGCACCATGCGTCTAGGCCTAAAAGAAAGGGGCTTGTTTGTTCAAAGTATACTTGATGACTTAAATGACCAACTCTTAGGTGCCAAAGACCACCGAGCCCAGTGGGCCTGTACAGGCTTTGGACGTCAAATAAAATGAAGACCTAACATAAGTTGAAAGCTTCAATATTCACCAACTTTTGCTGTCTTTTTTCAATTCAAATAAAAGAAAATTTACCAGTGTTGGTTTAGAGTGATATTGGTTAGAGAGACAACCACGTACCCCAAAAGAAATTATTTTTTTACTTCAAAATATGAAAAATATTATTGATAGTACCAAAAAATAAAAGAAAAAACTCACAGCAAAGTACAAATGATATGATTAGTGTCATTTACTAAGGGTCCTATGTTAGCTTTTCTATATATTGTTGCAAGAATAACTAGGTAGATCTATTTCTTCAGTTTTCCACTTTATTTATTTCTTGGAGACACTTCTGTGTAATGGAAACAAAATTCTTGGCGTATTATATTACTAAAAATACTTGTAGAGCATTCTGTTCAGATATGAAATTACATTGGGTCCATTGCACCCTAGCTAGCTAGGAGAAACATGAAAGTGGGGAATATCATTCCGTACATGTTCCTTGGAAGGTGTTTACATTTTCAAAATATAAATGATTGAGAATTTCATCATTTCCTTTGCGAAACTTCTTCCATGTTGATGTTAGTCACAAGCCATTCCCAGCAATAAAAGAATTTCTCAACATCAGCTGGCATAACTTTTTTTACATGGCAAGACAATATATGAATGACAATAATTTTTTATTTAAGTTTAACTAGGTAGATCTATTTTAGCTTTATTTCTCAACACCACCTAACATAACTTTTTTTGAGTTAGATAAAATTTGACATATCAGTCAAAACTTGTAAAAAATTTATATGATGTATTTATTGTATTTAAATCTTTAGATTGAGATTACATAGTTATTACCGGAGAAATACCACAGCTTAATCAAAATTGCACAAAGGCAAAAGATAAATCACAAAAATAAGGACCACAAAAGACGCAACGTCCCACCATAATAATCAAACAAGCAAACCAACAACATAATGGAGAAGCATCACAAAACAATATAAAAAATCATTACCAATCTCTCCCCACTTTAATACTTTGTATCATTCTAGAGTACTCGTTAAAGAAATCAAACATAAAAAGTGTGTTTTGAAAATTACAGCATTTGATTTTTCTAAATCCTAAATACAACATTTTGAATGTACCTTTCTCACTTTTGAAGTGTTAACGAGTGTCATATCCCCTAATACTTTTATTCTAATAATCACTAATGTCTAGCAAGTAGCAATTATATCCCTCCAAGTCAAGGTAAATCATACTGCTTAGTTTTAAACCAATCCAAGTTTAACAAAGGGAAAAGAAAGAAATCAATAGCATCATTATGAGACACCTCGAAAAGAATTTGAAAATGCACGAAACATGGTTTGTATAAGTGGGCCGTAGGGTATGTGTTAAAGATATTTAAGTAGAAAAGAAGTTTTTTCATCGAAAAATGTTTTATTTAATACATTGGAGGAGTGGTTCTTTTAGCTTTCACATGAAAACTTACTTAGTTAAATATTTTTAACCGGTGTCATTGGACAAATGTTAGAAAATCTCATGTATTAATACTTAATAGTATGGTTGATAAGCTAACGCATATAGCTCCAATTGGAAAGAACAAAAAAGCTATCGTGCTATTGAATTGAATGGAGAATTAAAGAGACGTGAGCGCGCCCCTTGAAAAGCTTCTCAAGTCATGCTAGGTGCACCTTTATAGCTCTTTCCTTTTTCCCTAAAGTGACAACAAAATCTAATGGATCTTCCATGAATTGGATGTGAAAGTTTATTAAATTGGTTATAAACATCGTCATTTGTGTGGCTATTTGTGGATGAATTGAAGAATACGCACAGAACCTAATGACAATATACATAACCGAAATTAACAAGTCGATGAATATGCTTTTTTATTTAAATATAAAAATAAAGTTGTATAAGATCCTCTTTAATCATTCTTCATTGATTCTTCTTAACTGCAGTTTGTCGACACATACGACAATCACAGACATTCTCTACATGTAATATTGTCATGAAATGTGTAGAATTTATTTTGGCTATATCTATAGGCCTACGGGCATAGGATAGCACACTGCATTCACGCTGAAAATGAAATAATGCGATCCAAATATTAATGGGCGATACACTCAACTTCTGAATAAAAAATGGGTTATTATTGAATATTACTATAAGTTAATTTGAAATACTAATAGCATCCTACCTTATTGGAATAAATTAAAACATTTGAAGTTACAAACTTCAAACTTGTAGATGTATAAATTATCTATTTTAAAATAACTATATTTCTCTATTCTTAATCAATCAAATACGGTTACGTGTAATATTGTTAACTTAAAAAATTAATTTAATATTTATTTGATAAATATTTGGCAAAATCTTATTGATAGTAATAAATTAGATATAGAAAAATGGATAGAAGATCTCAATTTATGTAAAGTTCATGTAATCAGTAACAGTTGAAATTTGTAACCTTAGTACAAGACGCAAGACAATGATCATGACCGTTGAATCTTTGGCAAAGATCACTGTTTTGTACCATTATTCCAAAGGCACAGAACCATCCCATGCTCCTTTTCACAATTCTAAACCAAGTCATTATTAGATACATTATGCAATGAAAGCAGACAAAGGGAGAAAAGGTGTTAAGGAATATTCACACACGTGAAAGACAATATGGAAGGTGTATATATTAATTACTAATTCATTTAATGCACCACGCAGATGGTGAATGTTTCTTTCAACTATTTGTGATGATTCTGCAGCATTTCATTATTTACAAGTTTATGATCAAAATATAGATTTGAACCTTATTTTGTTCCCATTTTTCTTGTCCTTTTTTTTAGTAAAAGACACGAGAGATCATAGCCCTTGTGAAAACCACAAAGATGCCAAAATTGTTGTTGATATAAAATTAGCTTGATACAATAATACATAAAGCTTTATGACAAATTAAAGGTGTGCAGCATCAAGCAGCTAGCCAACTTTTTTTGTCCGGATTATATGTATGTTTTATAGAAGACAAACCTAATCCTACTCAAACCGATTATATAAACATCAATGGATATAGTCCATAATAGGAAGTGGGAATGAATAATTCTATTTTGACCATTGATGTTTATAGAGTTTAATTAAATATGGAAAAATGATAAATTCTCATATAAAATTAACATACAAATATATCTTCCTATCCACGTAACATGTATCACAATATGTGATACCATATTTATTCAGATTGGTTTGCAAATAAGCTATGTTACTTTCTTATGATTAAGATTTTTTGTATAATTTTATAGGATGATAAATCATACTCTTAATTTATAAACAATAATAATACTAGCATACCTATCACTAAGGAAGTTCTATACCAACTGAAACATAAGAGTGCAAAAGGCTAATAAATATGCAATTTCATATTTATAGTAAGATTTGTGATTTGTTATGGACATCTGTTGAACGTTCTTGTAGGGTTACTACGGGCAGTTAAAATGTCTTCTTGATATAGCTGAAAAAACTAACATCTTTTTATATGTAGAGATCACATTAAAGTAAATCTAGATCTTGCCTTTGTCAACAAAGTTATTTTCATAATCTTTGACGTCATGCTTAATAAACTCAATCATCTATTAACTAGTTAGGCCTTGTTGATATCATTCATGCCAGATTATTATAAAATCCAAATTCATTGATAAACTCCTCATTGCTTTGTTTTCGATATAGGTATTATTAGTTTTGCTTTCACTTTGTGTAATTCTTTCTAGGTGACGTAAGATAGACTCAAAGTTGTTTATCATGTAATTGTACTTTTATAATACAATTAAAGACACTGTGAAGTTGTGATGTCCTTTTACGAATGGATAGAAAACCTATGCCAATATTCAATTAGTTGTTGTGTGTGGTTATAGTAGAATGAGGGTCTTCTGTTTTTGGTCTGGTTTTATGTAAAGGAAAAGAGGGGAGTTCGGGTGTGTTGAGTGGCACCAATGTTCTTGTTATTAGAGTGATATGCAGTGAATGAGGGAAGATGGTCCTAAAACTGTCAATTTCGAAGACACATCAATCCCATGTTTTCAGATCATATAATAGTGAAGTATGATACAACAAATGTATCAACTTGTAGCATATTATCATTGGTTGACAAGAGAAAATAAGAAGAGAGAAATAAGTGAAAAAGAGAAAGATGAGAGATAGAGTAGATTTTTGTGATATTTGGTATAAGAGAAGAATGAGAGAAAATAAATATAAAGAAATATTTTCTTCTCTTTCTCTTTTGTTTGGTCGGATAAAAAATAAGAAGAAAGTGACGACGTTACGATTCAAAATTACAAAAATGTCTCTAAAATAAATAAAAGAAACATAAAAATATTGTTTTATTATTAATTAAAAATAAATGATATAATTTTAAATTATAAATTTTATTATAATTTTAATTAATATTTTCAATTGATATATTTCGGGACATGGTTTGAGATTATTTGAGACAATAATCTGAGTTAAATTTTTTTTTCTCTTCTCACTTTCTCCCTATAAGTGGAGAGAAATAAATTTTGTAGGTCTACTCACTTTTTTTCTTCCTTCTTTCTTTCTTCACTCTCAACCAAATGAGAGAAATTTCTCATTTCTCTTTAATTTTTCTCTCCTTTTTTTCCTCTCTTTTCTAACTCTACCGTTCCAAAGAAAGGGTTAAAGGGAATGATTAATGCAAATGAATTTTTTTGTTTTATTTTACTAACCATGCAATATCTTCCCAGCTTATTGAAATGTACTTGTATTTTATTGAGGCTTGCTAGGCACTTGCAAATACATACATCTCATATACACGGCTAGGAGCATAGAATATATATATTGATGTCGTTTTACACACACAAAATTAAAATAGGAAATTAATTTCAACGTTCATTCACTTGAAAGCAGCTTCTTCTTGGATTTTGCGTAAAAGTTGATTCACAGCTGCTGCAATTTCATCCACCGTGTTCAGCTGACACCCTTCCTCTACCTGATCCCATCATAAATAAATAAAAACCCAGAAATAGTTAAAAAATTTAAAAAAGAATACAAAAGACTGTTAAATTAGTATCTATATTTCAATGATAAACATCACTCTCAACGTTTTTAAATGTGCATCGTATCATTAAAGAAATATCTGTTTAGGAAAAAAAATGGTATTCACATAGATATATTTATATATATATATATTAAAATGTGAAAGTTTATTTTGCATCCTTCATAAACTAACACAATCAACTATTTTTTTATAGTGAAAATTATTTTGAAATTTAAAGCATGATTATCGTTGAGGTGTTATGTAAAATCTTACTAGATTTATAGGTATATCAAAAGATCAAAATTTTAATTTCTTGAAGTAATATTTATTGAGAGAAATAAACATATAACCAAAGATAAGGTAATATATATTTGAATCACTTGTGGTCGAGGATAAAAGGCATTGGTTTAACCAATTATAAAATAATAAGTTTTATGTTTGAATTTTTTTTGTTTAAAATCAGATTGTTTGAAGAGTATTATATTTATAAGTTAGTATAAATATTTATATACCTTCACTATATTATCTTCCATTTATTTGGATTAATTTATTTTGAAGAATCAATAATAATTAAATATAAATAATTGATAATGTATAAAACTCATATATTCTATTCCATATATTTTTTGTCTTGTATGGTATGAAACTTTAATATTGTAAATTTAATATTTATATATGTATGTGTGTGAAATTGTCTAATAATCACTTTTCTTCTTGATAAATGAAAGCTTTTATATTTAAAAGTTATTTCCATAAAGATTTAACATATACCAAAGAAACCAACAAAGATGGTAGTTGTAAAAAACCTACATTAAAGTGTGGACAACATTCTGTTAAAAATCTAGTCACATAATTTTCTCTTATTATTTCCGGCTATTTTTGAAGACACCAACTTTTAATCTGTAAAGTAAGACATAAATTGACAAAAATGGAAACAAACCTTTACACTAACTGAGTAAAGTACCATATCATCCACAGTAGTAACATTAAGGTGGAGAATGCCAAGCCTAAGACTTTGAAGTCCAACAACCATTTTCATAAGCTGACCAGAACATTTCTTTGACAGTATCTTCATGTTGGCATGACTATCCACCATGGTTACTTCTATCTCTGCCACTCCCCTTTGTTTCTGTCCCATGGTCGTGCCTGATGTGTTGTTGTTACTCTGATTTGCACATGTTGTATACTGTGGAAATGTGAAGAACTCAGCAAAAGGTAGTGATCCATTTAAACCAAAATTCTCGTGTGGTTGTTTAATTTTCTTTTGACCCTCCATAGATTGTAAATGTTGCTCTAGCTCCTTCACAAAATTAATGGCGCCCCCAATAATAGACGCTTGGTCACCCTGTTTTTGGTCGCCACACATAGTATTGTATTGGGATTAATATTTTCAGTAAACAGAAATTCAGGAAAACCAATCGATAAAGATTACTTTACTCCTAAACCATTAATCTGGGACTATCTAGTAATTTTCATTTGCTTCTACCTCCCATTTCAAAATCTGGATCATATATTATCTATTAATGAGAGTTAAAATTAAAGGGTTGAACATTATGGGTGTAAAAAGGGAAGAATATTTAATAATTAAATATGAATGAGGGATAATGTATAATGAAAAAACTCTTACTGCTAGAACAAAGATGTGGATTGTGACATGAATTATTTATGTGGATTATGCAATAATTCAATAATTTGTAGGAAAACTGACCCTTTGAACATAAGAGAGAGGCATCAAGGATCGAAGCATAGTGAGATACTCATTCATTTGTTTTCTTCGATTGCGCTCAACTGTAATGTGGGTCATCCTCTGGTTCTCAATTTCCTCTTTGTTCTTGGCATTCTTAGTGCGACGCCGTTTACGCCTCCCGGTGGTGGTGGTGGACACTGTGGTGGCTTCCAAGGAGGAATTAGGTTCAGTAAGATATTGATCAACAGTGCAAGCCTCAGGGGAAGAGTGGAAATAATCCCATTGTTCCTTAGCGTTTTGCAACACCGAGGTAGAAGAAGAATCCCAAGTAGTTGCATGGAGATTTTGTTCTATGTTGTTGTTGATAATACCAAGAAGGAGTTTTTCTTGTTCTGCTGATGTTTGGGAACCATAGTCTTTTATCCATGCATGTCCACCAGTACTTTCAGGTCCTTCTCCTACTAAGGAGTACAAATAATCTTCATTGCAACCATAACTAAATGGATATTGTGGGAAAACCACAGCCTCTAGTGCCATTATTTTTATGACTTCACTGTAAAGTTAAGAAATTTGAGTTGGGGATGAAGCCCCTCTCACTATATATGGACTTCTCTCTGTTGTTCACAAAGGAGACACGTACACTAGCTACTTTTTTCTTTAAGAATGGTCGAAGAGAGAGAGAGAGAGGGAGAGAGAGAAAGGTGAGGGAAAAGATTGAGAGAGGTGGAAGATATATAGGAAAGTGGATAGAGAGATGATGAAGGTTAAAGTATTTGAAGGAAAGAACAAATTTGGCAAAGAGAATTAGAGAAAGGTTTGTATAGATAAATAAGGTGTTATAACTCTAGAATCTAGATATTCAAATAAGAAAAAAGAAGAAATAAAGGTGCATAAGCACTAGCACTCCATTCCCATACGACAAAGAAATTAGTGACCCTTTTATCATCGCCTGACAAAGAAGGATTCTAATTTCACAAAGAAAGGCCCTTGGTTCCATAGGGAATAGGATGAATTTGATTATCAAACTTAAATATTATAATTATCTCGTATCTCAAAATATGTCCAAAACCATGTATCAAATTAATCATAATAAAGAAAAAAAAAGTATTTAATTTTTTTAATTAATATAATATATTTTTATTGGTTTATTACATGATTTTGGATATACTTTAAAACAACAAATCATCGCAAACAATTAACACTATACTAGTATCCATCTTTAACAACTTACTTTTTAGTAGGGATGGCAATGTGGGCTGGCCCGGCCCAGCCCGTCATTGGCCGCCAAAATAAGGGCCGGCCCGGCCCGTATTGTTAAAAGGGCTCAAAATGTCAGCCCGACCCATATTTTGCAGGGCTGGCAGGCTGACGGACTGGCCCGTTTTCCCTAAAAAATGTACATAATTAAAACTTTTAGACAAAAAATAATCAACAAACTTGATAGATGTCTTTTAAAACAAAAAATCACAAACATAAGTCTACAATATTACAATAACAACATAACATCTTAGCTTAAAACTTGTAAATTCTAAAGAAGAAATCAGTTGCCACGCCCCTCGCACAGCACAGTGTCACACACTTTAGTTTTTTTATTTTTTAACAATGGTCCGTCGGGCCAGCCCAGCCCGGCCCGTCTAAAAAACGGGCTACTAAAACGGGCTGAATATAGGTTTTTGGGTTAAAATCCTCAGTCCGGCCCGCTAAAAATAACCATCCGAACGGGCTGGCCCGACGGGCCAAGCCCATATTGCCACCCCTACTTTTTAGTAGTGAAATGTGAGGGTGGTAAATATTTATAAGTTTTGAAATTTTTTAATGGGAGAGATTTGAACCCCTAGTTCTCTCGACCAGAAATTATGGCATGTAGACTCCAACGCTCTTGAATCATTGATTCTCAATACACTCATAATTTCAATACATTAACATTTTAATGTTTATGAAGTTATTGATTATGAAAGATATAATATTTTCTGTCACTCCACATGAGGTTTAACTTCATTGTAGACCACTTGCATGCTTGATCACACAAACTCAAGCACGGCCGCACAGGTGAACCAACACACGGGGTGACAAGGAGAGATTCTTTATTGGCACTTTGTTAATTTGTAGTATTGTGCAATAGAGTACTAGGAATAAATTATTTTTTACAACTAAGTCTAAATAATACTAATATTATTTTACAACTCCATATGGTCCTAATATTGCTAACGGAAAAAGTATCGACCTTACAAAATAAAAACTAAAAGCTATTTACTGAAAATTACAAGGTAAGAATTGATGAATAACTAACATCATAATAATGATTAATTGCATAGACAGTTTCATTTGTATTGAAATGTTGAATGTGGGTATTTATACTGTGTTTTTGTTTTTTAAAGTATGTTATTTTTTTGTATTACCAATAGTATTCTCTCACCTTTTTTGTGTAAGAAATTAGTTTTTTTCAAGGTTTATGATTGTCTCTCCTAATAAGTGTCACATTTAGGAATCGAACCATTGACTTTCAAGATTCAGTATGACCTTACCTCACTAGATAAACATATTGATGGTTACAATAAGTCATATTGTATCGAGTAACTTATGTAATATGTTAGTATGGCCATCTAGTTCTCATGTTTCGAAAATTTACTCACTTGGTATGGGTTGACTATAAAATTATGGAAATAATGTAACTTTTATAAAAATTATGAAAGTAGTGTATTTTTTAAGGAACTCATGACCCTCATCCACAATTTTACAGGAACTCGTGACTCTCATGTGCGACTTTGCAGGAATTCGTGGCTCACATGCACGAGTTTCACTTTTTTCTCTCTCCTCAAGTCTCATATGACTCTCATGTCCATTCTTAAATTTCTTATGGAACGAGATAACCTGTCCCAAAAAAATTCATGTTTTCATGTCCCAAACCAATCAAATAAGATAAAAAATATATTTTTTGTTTTTATAATTTTTATTTTTAAATACGTGTCAATTTTCAATTAAATTAGAACACATTGAGACATAAAAAGTGGGACTATATTACCTAATATATTACATGTTTAGCTTTGATGTGACATACTAACATTGGACAAATTGAAATCGTGGTTTATATCCACGACACTTGAGGGGAGAGAAAAAAAAATAGAACTCGTGGATGTAGTAAAGTCGTATATATGAGTCACGAGTTCTTATAAAGTCGTAGATGAGAGTTACGAGTTCCTATAAAATACACTACTTCCATAATTTTTATAAAAGTTACACTATTTCGATAATTTTACAATCAACCCACACCAACTGAGTAAATTTCCCCTCATGTTTCTATTTTGGGTCAGGCCAACTACAAAACATCCCGTTTCCACTTTTATGGACCATTATTACTCATATGTTACACAGACACGAAATATTCTATACTATTTCACATTCTTATTTTATGATATTAATATTTTTATATATTTTACTTTAGAGAATTAGATTGTTTTTTATTGAGTATACTTTATGTTATCTACTTTTTGTATTTATTATAATGTCTAATTTAAGGTGACATAAATGACTATTATGTTAATGGTGGTTACCTAAAATTATATGGTTTTGTGTGTGTAGAAATTAAAATACTAAGAGCAAAACAAGAAAATAGAAATTTAATCATGACAATAATTATACCATGTTTTGCCTTTATATATAAATATAAATATTATGTTTTTCTTCCTACTAAAGCTAAAATGTTGAAAGACTTGAGTTAATGGACTTAAAAAATGAGGAAAATCTTTTATTGACAGCTTGAAGATAAATATGTTATCTAATGAATTTACTTATGTTAGAAAAAAAACGCATATAAAAAATAAAAATAAACAATAAATATATATCAAATTAGATACAATGTTAGAATTTTGATGTACAAATAACTAAATGATCATGCAATTTACCAACTTCAGTCTCTTCCGTGAATAAAAAACCTTATCCTCATTTCAATCATAAAAAAACATATAGCTGGAAATAATATATAAAAAAACCAACATTGTATATGTCTTTTGTATAACAAAAAATATTTATTCAATATATAGTAAGAAACTAATTATTTTTGGAGTATTGATTATTTCTTTTAACAAATATTACTGTCAATAATCAAACATTTTAATCTGTCTAATGATCTATTTTGCCCTTGTACTAGTAGATCAATTCTTTCTTTGTTCCTAACACCCTATGTGGTTGGTTGGCGAAGCGTCAAAAGCATAGAGACAAAACTATATGCACTACAACATCACATACTTAGCTTGATAAACGTAACAACAATATTATTTGGACAAGCTTTTATTAAAAACAAATGAAGCTCCCGTGATTTATGTTTCTTATTAATTCTCTCTTTCTTATAAAAAGGAAAATTGACTAAATTTAATATACAAGCGTGTTAGTAATTTTGTATCATTCAATATACAAACTTGTATTTACAAAGAAACATTTTTGTTCAGAAAATGTAGTCTCCCGGCAGCTAGAGAAATGGTCTCCTCAGAATTTATTTATTAATTAAGTCATTTACCATACAAACTTTACTTTATTTTTCACTTTCCCACAGGATTTATTTACTTAGGATCTTCTCATAATCAGAGATATCAGTATCACCAACATTTTATCACATTTTTTATGCACTATATTAGAATTTTATGAAAATATCTTAGATTATTTGAAATTATATTATAGAGAAATATCTCATAACTCTTTCAAATTGTTATAAATAAAAAAATAATTTGTTAACAAAATACTCTTATTTATTAAAATAATTTATTTTGAAAATAAAAATGATTTAATTTCGTTATAAAGAACAATTTTAATTAATTACTATTGATTTTTTTTAGAATATTATCACATGCTTTAATCCACATAAAATTAGGCAACTATAAAAATGACTAAGTGAGTAATAGTTCATTTCATACAGACAATAACTTGTATTAATCAACTATTTGGCCGCATCTCGATAAGACATTCTCTAGGTTTTAATTTCTTCACTTTTTTCTTGGGTCTCCCTTGAGCCAATATTGCCAATACCATAATACTTTATTACCATTAGAATGCGGTTTTCAATCATTGTATCATTGTTTACAAATTACAATAGTTTTATTGCTAACCTTTCGGAATAGGAGTACAAAATGATTAATCTAATAAAAAAGAATCGAAACCCAACTGGCATGTATCAATAAAAAAATTGTAAATAAACTATAGAGCAGCTAGACTAATTACGATCGTTGCCTATAGCATATTGATATACTCGTTATATATACAACTACCACTAGCTCTCTCTAAATACCGTAATTAACTCATTATTAATTTAATAAAGGTCTTAGAAAATAGTTGCTCCATGCTGTGCTGAGTGTCATAGTATTTATTATGCAAGCCAGAGTGTCATGTCTCCTTGATAAAATAAGAATTTGTTGTTCCAAATTTTGTGCCTTATATTATCTTAAATTAATAAAAATATATTATATCGATTAAAATTTTAAGTATTAATTATTATTTTTATTTTATTATCAATTGTCTGAGATAATATTTGAGACATGATCTAGCAAAATCTCTATTTCTTCGATGGATATGATAACACATCTATCTGCTTACTTTAATGCAAGATGCATCATTGTTAATTACACTATTGCTAAATAATTACGGTATAATTAACTGGCCATCAACCTCATTTGGCATGCGTACTATAGAGTACGCTAAGCACTATCTTTATCATGATCATTCCACAAGAAAATATTCCATCGACCTAAACTAATAATGGATGACATATCATCATATCATTAGACGTTTTATGAAATTTTAGCAATCTCAAAGAGTAAGGAACTTTCCAAAGAGTTTATTATTTTGCAAGCTAAAATTGGCAGCGGAAAAAATTAATCAAAAGTTTGGACTTTCAGACTAAAATTTTACATGTTGAGTGGATCACTTCCAAAACAAAAGCATGTTCCATAGATAAAATTAAAATTTTATACTATACAGAAATAGATTGATAAGTTGTGTGCATTCCAAGTCTGATTGGTCACGCTGGCTTGCCTGAGGAGGGGCTTGCGTCTTATTAGCTAGGCGAGTTGCAGCCTACAATCCAAATTGAGGACGAGTTTTTGGAGTTAGCTTATCTCGTGGGATCGCGATCCTTTGTCTTGGCCGTTGTAACACGTGTGTCGCCCAGAGCATAAGGGGTATGATGACTTGACGTCATTCTCACTTTCCTCCGGTTTATCATCGACAGTCTGCTTAAGGTTCCAAACTCAACGTTGACAACTAAACATGAGGGTTGTGCTCTCAAAAGTCTTTTTATCAATACGATCTTTTTTTGGATAACTTTGATTAATTTGACGTTTACTCTTATGAATCAACGAAAAGCCTAATGTATATAATTCGTATTTGAGTTCAATTGAAGTTAAATTACACAACAACTTATGGATATTAATGATGGTGTAATGACTCAATAGCTTATCATCGTTAGCACTTCTTGTGATTCTTTAATACAATTTCGCTTATAAAAAAATGTATATTAATGATTGGGAAAGTAGACAGCACACGTATTCCCTTATTATATGACAGATTTATGTATATTTGTCCTTTTCTGGAACATATGACTGCAGCTAAAGTTCTCTCCTAATGAAAACTAGTAAACAACAAGATATTCCAGATTTGGGTTCAATAAATAACTAAACACGTCCAAGTTTCTTACTCGCATGTGCTTCAACCATAAAACAAGCTACCTGCAGCAACTCCAATCACGCCACCCTACTACAAAGTATATATAGTATATATAGTTTATATAGTTTCCATAAAAATTAACGAAGCAAACAAATTTGTCATATATTTTGTTTTATTAATCAGCTAAGTTCTGTTCCCTTATAGGCTTATTGACTTGTTCAAGAAACCAAACTTTGTAGGGTACCTCAAATTCTGGGAACCTGCGTGTTGTTTTATATGCTGGTGTTTGCTGCAGATTCTCCTGATGAGGTTTCTTTTATATCCTATCTTATACAGTCACTGTGGACTAGTACGAAGTATTACCATCCAACAACTTATACAGTCAATAGTGTATGTATGCCCTTTACAAAAAACGACGGCTTCTTCAATGCATAATTCTAAATTATGTACTTAATGATCTGGGACCTCATTTTAATAACTCAATACAATAAGAACCAAGTTTTAATTTCACTGTTTCCTTTTTTTAATAATAAAAAATCAATTTAATGGTTTAGGCAAAAATAAGATGAGAAAAAACAAACATGGAAGATTTAGTGTCCATGAGAATGTGTTTGGATTGGACAGAATAATCACATATATGAATTAATATATAATTTTTGGTATTATAATTATGATTATTATATCTTGCTATATATATATAGAGGAATGAATAGCAAGTTAGGGTATTCACTAGACCTAGACATATCCAATACTAGATGCTTAAATTTTTTTGTCTCAATTACATCGAGTCCAAAAATAGGACGGACCCGTATTCAACCCGTTGTGGATATTATTCATGGGTACTAGGTCCGTTATCCATTGCCATCCCTATGGCTCCATCACTATCCATCTCTGCCATCTCCTCTCTTACCATCCCGGCTACATGTTTCAGCCCTCCCTCAACCCTTCTCACATGTTTTAATTTTTTTGTGAGGAAAGTTGTGGAAGAAAACAATTCTCCCTTAACCTTTCTCACACGTTAGTTCGTATAGTGTACATATGCTTTTATGGGTACACATCTGCTGTCTCACACTTTGTACCATGAGCTGTGATTGGTCAGAAAAAATATATTTAAGTTAAAATTTAATTATTAAGTATTTTTCTGACCAATCACAAGCGCATAGTACATGGAGTGTCACAAAGTGTGGGATAGAAGATGTACAACCTGCTTTTATGAGTAAGGCTATAAAAAAGAAGTTCCCTTTCATGACATTGCTCACAAAAAATTCTTGCTTGAGTCACGCTAAGAAAAACGAAATTCTAATATGACTTCCCCACCAGTTATTCCGCGTGTCATTTAAATTTTAAAATGCAGTGTGTGAATCCCCTCACACTGGAGTCGGGCTTTCTTTCCCGGCCCATTAAGGGTACAGAATGGACATATGGATTTGTGCGCCCATATCCATAGAAATCTAACATCCAAAAGATGTCACCATAATAATGGGTCTTTACATGAAAAAGTTTATAGTTTTTTTACTAGACTGTTATACAAGGATAGGTTAACAATTTAACATCGGTCGATTACTAGGAATTAGGCTAATTACCATGCAAGAAAGATTTGACCTATACATCTATCTATCATGTTCAAAAAAACTGACCTTGCTAAAGGTATGTCTTTTTATTTACTTCATTATTTAGAATATTTTTGTATGTGTAAATTGGGAAGAAATTATATTGATGACACTTCATTGCAATAATTATGTGATAAACTGATTTGGAAGGATAAAACAACTAATAAATATTTTTTTATCATAATAAAAAAACTTCACTAAAGATAAGTACAATGGGTACCCATGCTCATTACAAAGATAATATGCTTATATAATAGAATAAGAAGAAATGCAAGTTATTAGACTTATACACCAATAAAAAAAAGAAATATTCCTACCACCAATAATTGTAAATCAATGTCACATCCTTACCTTGATTAAATTTAACAATCATAATATTTGTCATCAAATATTATCAAATTACAAAGAAGCAATTATACATTTATTATCCAATTATACATTTAACAATGATGCTTTGCTGGGAAAATGGAAATGGCGTAGACTTCAGGATAAGGAGGCGCTTTGGGTTAAGGTGGTTAACTCAAAGTATGAGAATACTATATATTTCTCATCTTCGGCCAATTCTTCTAGATGGTGGAAGGATTTGTGTAAAATTGGTTCTTCAGTTGGCTTTATGGGAGGATGGTTTGATGAGAAAGTTTGGAGGGTCATTGGTGATGGTTCTCAAACTCGTTTTTGGTTAGATACTTGGGTGGGAAATCAGAGCTTGAAAGAGGTCTTCCCTAGACTCTTCACTTTAGCTCTAAATAGAGAGGCTTTTGTGGCGGAGTGTGGTGATTGGTGTGATGATGTATGGAAGTGGGAGGTGACTTGGCGTAGGGATTTGCTTGAGAGAGAAAAGGATATCATTGAGAACTTGTATGCCTTGATTCAAAATCACTCTTGCAAGAGGGCTATTGCAGATAGTTGGAGCTGGAGTTTGGATGCATCTGGGAGATATACTATCAAATCCGCTTATCTCAGTCAAGTGGACCAAAGTACTTCTCCTTTAGGTAACTTGTTAAAAAATTGTTGGATTAATTGTGTTCCCTCAAAAATATGTTGTTTTGTTTGGAAGCTCATTAGACAGAGAATTCCTGCAAAGGTAGAATTATTTAAAAGGAAGATTATTCAGAGGATTGAGGACATTAATTGTGCTATGTGTTTGAACCATGCGGAATCTGTGGATCATTTGTTTATTTCTTGTGATTTTGCTTCTGCTGTATGGAGAGGAGTTTACTCTTGGTTACAAGTCTTCATTCAACTTCCAAATTCGATTGGGGAATTCTTAGATGCATGATGCTCTTAGACCGAATGTAAAAGGGGCAAGTTTGTGGAGGATGGTATGGTTCACTGTTGTTTGGTCCATTTGGATTATGAGGAATGAATTGATCTTTTCCAACAAGGCTATGAGTTATGTGCATATTTTGGATTTAATCCAAGCTAGATCTTGGTCGTGGTTTCTCTCTAAAGTTGCTCCAACTTCTCTTGTGTTTGCTAATTGGTGTAACGATCCAAAAACTTGTATTATATTAACTTCTAAAAAGATCAATATTTGATCTTTGTCTTGTATTGGGTTAGCATCCCTTATGCTGCTTCTAATACATTTTGCTTTGAAAAAAAAAATTTTATTATCCAAATTACAAGTTATGTTTGTCGAGTGCCCTTCACTTTAAAGAGCATACCAAAATGATAGTAGATGTCATGTGTAGATTCACCCTCAATAGGATGAGCTTCCGACCATTGGAAAATATTTATCCAAAGTATATCAATTACAAAAACTGATTCTTCCAAACAAAATACTATTCAGTGGTTTAAGTCACATAAACCACAACTTAGATGTTGAATTGCAGCCATGAGATAAGAGAGATTAGATATCCACATCAATCAAGACTCATCATATTCATAAAAATGACATATTAGCATTAGATCATTATTGAGTTTTTAAGACTAAGTTCAGACTTTTCATATCTTTGGCTTGTCACTTGAAGCACATTAGAGTTAATATATTTAAATGAATGATATCAATGAATAACTTTAGTAAAGAATATATTTAAATTCATCTATTATATCTAGTGAATATTTATATATATATTCATTTGAATAGATATTCAATCTATTCAAATTCATTTATTAGAGCTAATTATTGGAATGTAATCAATAGTTAGTTAGATTGGTTAAGAAGCTTCTATTTTTAGTTTGGTAGTTATTGTTAGTTAGCCATATATAGAAACTTCTATAAGTATGATTGTTGCCTTGTTAATGAAGTAACCATTCATTGAGAAACTCTCAACTCCTCACTCTA
>NC_032023.1:17943180-17943850 GCF_001865875.1 Lupinus angustifolius
CTGAAGAAGTTTGGACTGGAAGAAGGCCATCAGTAAAGCATCTGAGAGTGTTTGGATCACTATGTTTCAAGCACATCCCATATCAAATAAGAAAGAAACTTGATGATAAAAGTGAGCTAATGATTTTTGTTAGTTATCACTCAACAGGATCATACAAGCTACTAAATCATGTGACAAATCAAATAGTCTTCAGCAGGGATGTGCATATTGATGAGATGAGCACCTGGAATGATCTTCACAAAAGGATTGAGAAAAGCTCAACTATGCCTCTGATTCATGTACCAGAAGATCAAAATGAGTATGAAGTTACAAATGAGAACAACACAACCTCAAGAACAGATGCTGCAAGATGTGTATCAAGGCCTGCAAGGGTAAGACAACTACCTATGAGGCTTAATGAATATGAGTTGTTTCCTGATGATGCAATTACAGATGAGGGTGATCTAATTCACCTTGCACTAATGGGAGAAACTGAACCAATCACTTTCCAAGATGCTATGAAGGAAAATGTATGGCTCAGTGCTATGGAAGAAGAACTCAAGGCAATTGAGAAGAATAACACATGGACAGAAGCCAACCTACCTGCAGGAAAAGTTCCTATACCTGTAAAGTGGGTATACAAAGTTAAACTCAGGCCAGATGGTAGTGTCTCAAAGCACAAGGCAAGATT
>NC_032023.1:17943950-17979285 GCF_001865875.1 Lupinus angustifolius
TAAGGTTGATTGTAGCATTGGCAAGCTGGTTTGGGTGGAAGTTGTGGCAACTAGATGTCAAGAGTGCTTTCCTCAATGGGCCTCTTGAAGAAGAAGTGTACATAACTCAACCTCTAGGCTTTGATATAGCTCACAAGGGAACAAATGTCTTGAAATTAAATAAAGTTCTTTATGGACTTAAGCAAGCTCCAAGAGCTTGGAATAAAAGAATAGACTCATTCTTAAGGTCTATTGGCTTCACCAAATGCAAGAAAGAACATGGAGTCTATGTAAACTCATCAAGTGAAGGAGAAACAACCCTGCTCTGCCTATATGTTGATGATCTAGTCATTACTGGTAGCTGTGAATCTGAAGTTGTTAGTATCAAAAGCAAACTAAAGTCAGAATTCGAGATGACTGACTTAGGTGAACTACCCTACTTCTTGGGAATAGAATTCTTGAAGACTCACAAAGGGGTAATGATGCACCAAAGGAAGTATGTCAAAGATGTCTTAAGCAGATTTCAAATGGTTGATTGCAAATCAGTAGCTGTGCCAGTTGAAGGAAAGGTTAGCTTAACTGATAAAGAATCAGATAAACCAGCAGATCCAACTCTCTTCAGGCAAATGGTAGGCTGTCTTCGATTCATTTGTCACACAAGACCAGAGATAAGCTATGCTGTTGGAGTGATAAGTAGACACATGGCTAATCCTAAGCAATCTCATCTAATTGCAGCCAAAAGGATAATGAGATACTTGAGAGGAACTATGAACTATGGAATTCTGTTTTCAAATCAGGCAGAGATGAATGGATCTTGTTTTGTTGGCTACTCAGATTCAGATTGGTGTGGAGACAAGGAGGATAGAAAAAATACTTCTGGTTATGTGTTCTCTATATTTGGTACCCCTGTGTCATGGAGCTCCAAGAAGCAAGATGTGGTTGCTCTTTCCACATGTGAAGCTGAGTATATAGCAGCTTGTAGTGCAGCTTGCCAAGGTCTATGGTTGACATCCTTGATAGCAGAATTGCAGTGTGGATTGCAGTGTGGTGAGCTCAGTAACTTTGAGCTAATGGTAGACAACAAGTCAGCAATTAACTTAGCCAAGAATCCAGTGAGTCATGGAAGGTGCAAACACATTGAAACAAGGTTCCATTTCTTAAGAGATCAAGTGGATAAGGGGAAGGTGCAGTTGGTCCACTGTCCAACAGAAGAACAGGTTGCAGATGTGCTAACCAAAGGCTTGAAGATAGAAAGATTTCAAAAGTTAAGAGACATGCTAAAGGTTCTTTGTTTTGACTAAAAACAGGAGGGTATTTGCTTGGTTGTGTTCTTGTAAAATGATGAACTCTTGATTAAGGAAGGGTATTGGAATGTAATCAATAGTTAGTTAGATTGGTTAAGAAGCTTCTATTTTTAGTTTGGTAGTTATTGTTAGTTAGCCATATATAGAAACTTCTATAAGTATGATTGTTGCCTTGTTAATGAAGTAACCATTCATTGAGAAACTCTCAACTCCTCACTCTACTCTTCTTCTCCTTCTATTCTCGTTAACACTAATAAATATAAATGAATGAAATCAATGAATAACTTTAATAATGAATGTATTTAAATTCATCTATTATATCTAATGGATATCCATGTATATACCCATTTGAATAGATATTCAATCCATCCAAAAATCAAACATTAAAAATGATGTTCTTTGTTTTTTCAATTTCATTTAATATTCTAAAAAAATTAAATTCATTCAAATTTAGTCAAGATTCTCACTTTAAATATTTTATTAAATTGAGATCAATTATATAATGTGAATTTAATTAATATTAAAAGTTTAGTTTTAAATATGTAGCATATATAAATATTTGTTAATTTTCTACCTATAGAACCTTAAACGTTGTATGCTTGTAGAATATTGAACTTTTTAAAGTTAAGAAAAACACTTTTTAAAAAAAAATTAAAATACTTTTTTAAAAGTGTGATTTAAAAATGTTCTTTCTTTCAAAAAGTGATTTAAAAATATATTTTATTGAGATCATAGTTTTAAAAAGAATATTTTTTTGAATAATGTTTTTAGTTCCAATTAGAAAATTAAATAGATTGAATATTCATCTATCTAAATTCATGAAAATTGAGTCATTGATGAATTGGATGGATTGGAATGCACCCATTAAATTTGAATATGGATGGATTCAATAACTTAAAATATGATTTAAATAAATTTATATGGATTGATTGATAGTTTTCCCATCAATTGAGATCCATTCAAATCCAAATTCATCCATGTGTCATCCTCAATAGGATAGATCTAAGTCTGAACTATGTTTTTAAATTAAAACACTCAAGTTAAGACTCTTCATTCAAATATTTTGAAAATGGTAAAATGTTAATAAGAATATATAAGACACTAAATGTTGTGTTGCTTAATTCAATTTACCTTTCTCCTATGGTGGGCTGAAATTTATTGTATGCATGAGAGCGCACTAACCTTTTTGGCTTAATTAGTAGTGAAATTTTATTTGCATGCTAAATTCTTATTTGTTGACAAACATATATCAAAACTGAGTTGATCATAGATTATCCGAAGAAAATCTTATCTTCGTATCTCTAGTTAATAAGAATTTGCCTTCCCAAATTATATTCAAAACCATATTTCAGATTATTGAAAATATGTGATATCAATTAAAAAGTTGATTATTTTTTATGCCTTAGTTTCAATATCATTAGTGTGAAATATGATTTAAGTCACAATTTAAAAGAACAGATCATTGTCTATCAATAGCCAATCAAACTTTGAGGGTGAACATAAGATGAGACGGGAATAAGAAGATGTTATTCTCATCCTAAATATCACACATATGATTCATCAACCCGTGGAGCACAGGTAGGGTCGAAGCTGTACCTTGATAGCTGTATAATGATCTCGATAGCTTCGAAAATTCTTTCTTTTCTCTTCGCCTTGGGTTTAATCCATTTCTTTTTTTACCGAATGAATACAAAAGTTTATTAACTATGTTTATGCTCAATGGGAGGAGCCAAATACGGTTGGTTTTTTAAACTCATGAGAAGTCCCAATAAAATAACTTCCAAATAAAAATAATACCAAAACACCTAAATTTCTAGTTTGCCAATGCAAAAGCCCAAGGCTTCATCATAAATATGCTTATTAAACCGTAAAAAAACTCATTTCAATTGTTACCATATAAACTATAAAGTTATATTTTCTTTCGCTTTCACAAAAAAAAGAATAGAAGATGTTAAAAACACATAAAACCAGTTCACAGTTGAGTTAATTTCCTCCTTATGCTACCACTCTCAACTCTCATGTTTTATGAAAGGTTTTGGTGTTACTGTTTCTTGTTAAATGTGTGAGATATGATCAATGAATAAAATTCTACAAATGAGTATCCAAAAGGACCAAATCCAAAAGGAAAATGGTGCTCCTCCCACCAACAATAGTATTCTCATTCACACACTGTGGAAGTTTCATCGTGACTCCCATAACTGGCTTGCATTCTTTCTTCTCTTCATCCAAACCACACTGCTGGTTTCCGCTGAGCCGCTAGCGCCACTTCCAGGACCAATCACCACCAAAAAATCGATGGCAGGTGTTATGACAGTTGTGGCCATTTTGTTCATTATCTCAGGCTTACTTTCTCTATACACTCGCAATTGTTCCAATCGACGAACCCGAATCCGAGGCAGGCTCGACCTTGCTTTTCCAATCGGTAAAGTTTCTTGAACAATTTTTGGATTTAATTGCTCCTCCCGACTGGTTATTCATTAGGTGAATAAGAGAGATTAACATAAAGGTTTTAAAAATAATGTCATAAATTTAACTGTAATAGTCTTTTAAGCATGCAATTCATACGTAATAGATCAGAACGCATGTATACAATTCTGTATTATATATTATAAGGCACATTATTATTGTACGACCTTCTTTATACTATTATATGGTATATGATACCGCAATTCGATAAAATATTGGATAAATGAGAGAAGTTGTCAATTTCATTTTAGAGCACTTACTTTTGACACCATAGATAGGGCTAACATTTTGATCAATACTGAAGTGATAAATTGAAAGGAAAAAAAACAAATGTGTTCTAATAAATATACTGTTTTGATACGCAAATTTGTTGTATTAATATATAGGTAGCTCATGGCGTTCCAGAAGAGAACCATGTGGCCTGAACCCTGAAGTCATTGATAGCTTCCCTACTTTTCTCTACTCCAGCGTAAAAGATATCATGATTGTAAGAGAAACCCTTGCATGTGCAGTGTGCTTGGATGAGTTCAAAGATTCCGATACGTTGCGTTTAATCCCAACATGCAGCCACGTCTTCCACCCTTCTTGCATTGATGTATGGCTTGAATCTCACTCAACTTGCCCTGTTTGTCGCGCAAACCTCGTCCCAAAATCCGAGGATGCTTCATTTGTAACCATTGAGTTTCCAAATAACCAGGAACAACAACAGCAACGGCAACTGAATGATGCCGTTGGAGACGTTGTAGATGATGACGTGGAATACCCCAAGGAGAATCTGCTGAACCGAATACCTCGCTCACGTTCGACCGGGTTTTTATTTGATATGTTTCGACGGTCTGACTCGACCGGTCACTCGACGGTGATTGAACCGGGTGAGAATTGTGATAGGTTTACTCTGAGGTTACCAGATGAAATGAGAAAAAAGTTAGTGAACTCAACGCTGAAACGCACAAATAGTTGCATGAGTTTCAGGAGAATGAGCAGTGGGAGGAAGGGTTTTAGAACAAGAAGCATGGGTAGGAACTGTTTGCAGTGCCAGCACGAGCGGTTTTGCAGTGAAGAGGAGCATTGGGGTTTAACAATAACGACGCCGTTTTTTAATAAAAATAGTTCGGGTGATTCAGTGAGAAAATCACCTTCTGTTCAATGTTCAGAATGTTCAAATCATGTTTTTGTTGAGCGATCCTCTGATGGAATAAGCCCTGGACTCCATGCCTTTTAGGTAATCAAGTTAACTCCAATTGCATTAGAACATGGTAGATGAACGGTGCATTTTATGAGTTTACATATAGAAATTAAGATCTAAGAATATGCATTGCGCTATATTATTTGGCATTGGTTTTAAATGAAAGGGTAAAATTGACGGTTGTATATATTTAAGTACATTCACATATTTGAATTTTAGTAAAATTATACAACTTATTCATTTTATTTAAACCTATTTAAATCACTCATAATTATATATACACATTATAAAGACAAATCTAAATAACATGATTATTATGAAAGTTCATATAGTATAAAAGTAATGCATATTCATTATTTTTATTAGTTAAAATATACTATGAGAGTAATTTAACTATATCCTTAGAATTATTGATACAATTTTTAACTATTTGATTTTCTCTTCACAATATATAATATTTTTGTTTAACTTAATTACATTTATTACCATTTTTTATTTAAGAAATATTACACTTATCTATTCTACTACATGTGTACTCCATGTGATGTAGCTAGGTATCTAATTAGGGGCTGAATCGTGTAGGTTAAAAAAAGTTAGAGGTTATTTTAGTAATTTCATTAAAAGTTGATGTTAATATAATTTACTCATTTAAGCATCTATAAAATTATGTTGGGAACTTATTCCAATCATGCTGATTGTAATTTTTTTTAGTTGTTTTAATGGCTTTTGAAAACCTCCAAAACATGATGGACTTCTCTCTGTGTAAAAATTATGATCGACACCAAAGTTAAAGTTTTAAGCTTTTCAGATTTTTTATCTTCTGGCTTATTGAACATGCGGGGGAAAGGATGGGATCACCTATCCCAAAATTAGGGATGTCAATATGGGTATTGAAAGCAGGTCAACCCACATTGCCCGTAACAAAATGCGGGCAGAGCATGGTATTTTTACCTGTTAGCCTATATTGCCCGACCCTTTTGCCTACTTTATTAGCGGGCATTTTAAACGGGCTCCGCGGGCTGCCCGCATGCATTACATTCAACCCTTTAAAATTTTAATTATGGCCTAGTGGCCTAAACTCCTTTACATTATTACATATTTATATATTTACATTTCCAATTTCTTTTATTTCACTCACCCACAGCCACAAGGAGTCAGTGACCGTGTTCTACAAAATGCCTGCGGGCTGCCCGTTAGCCCGTTTTAAAATGGGCAGGCAGGGCATGACTTTTTGTCCATTAACCAATTGCGGGCATGCCCGACCCGCTTAAATTATTGCGGACATTTGCAGACGCGGGCTAAACAGGTCGGGCGGCCCGTTTTTCCATGCCTACCCAAAATGGTGTCCCCAATCATGTCCCACACTATTTATGTTTAAACATATAGATTTAATATTTTATTTTTATAAAATAAAATTAAAATAAAGTGTTATTTTTATTTGTTGGCAATGAGTGATTGGATTGGGACACATGAACAGGAACTCCAAAGGACAGAAGATCCGATTCCCTTGGGAAATGTCACATTAATGCACTATTAACAACGACTTTTGGATGTGAAATGATTTTTTTTTTAAATCCTACAAAAGATGGAGGAGGCACTTACAAATTATATATAAACCTTTTATACATTCTAAGGAATGTGCCCAAAACATACAATATATTTTGTTGTATGTGAAAACTCACACAATCAAAACCACATACAATCACCCCATCAAACAGGCAGGCCATTGTGGTCAAATTGTCACATTCTGGTTAGCTAATGTTGACACAAGGCATACCACCCACTCAGTTTAATTATTGGTTCGTTCATTAAGCTGTCTATGAAATCGATCTTGGGAAACCCCAAAGGTTTGTGAGATCATGGACCCTACTTTTTTTATTTTCAACTGGGAAATTTTTTAACAGTATAATATTTATATATTATAATATAAATATATATAGACCGTCAGTGTATTATTCATTATTAATTATTTATTTTACTTTTATTTAAAAAAAAGTCAATAATAATTAAAAATAAATGTTAAATGATGCAGTAACAATGTCAAAATCACTAGATACATCGTTTTTTCATGTTTTTTGAAAACCCTCGTGTTAATTTCCTCTATTTCTCATCCTTCTTCATACCCTTTCAACCTAGTTATATTCTCATAACTAGAGTTGTCAAAATGGGTCAACCTGATTAGACTGATCCGCTAAAATCTAAATATTTATAGGGCTTGAAGGTTCTATAATTGATATTTTTTATTGAATCCAGACTTTTTAACTCGACCGGACTATATTAAAATTGGGTTCGGGGCAGACTTACCCGTTTGGGATAGAGTTACCCATTTTTCTTTTTCCTTCACTGTTTGGAGACCGGCCATGTGTCTCAAAAAAAAGATATGCTTTGAATTTCAAAACAAAATATAAGAAAGTTGATTATGGTGAGAAGTTGACAATAGAAATTGAAATATATTGAGTCATGACAACCAAGCACATAGATATCTTTTCCGGTTTCCACCTTTAAACTTCTATGTTGCTAACTGGCATGAATTTTCTTTCATTTATCCATCCATTTCCTCTAACAGTATAAATATACATTTGAAGCAATAGATAAGATAATTAATATACATTCTTAATTTTATTCTATCCCAACGGTGATCAAGAGACAATTGATACGCTTCCCTCTAATACTTGTCTATCCAATGGCATTGCACTATTTTCTTAGAATTGGGAGAATCCTTTGAACATATATATAAAGTAATTCAATACAAGAAGGACTAAAGGTCAGGCTTTTGAAGATTTATCATAACATAATTGTTTAAAACCAAAACAAAACACCATATCTAGATTAACTAAACAGGACACCAGTTTAACGTAATATATATGTTAATAGATTAATAAGTTAAATTTAAATAATTATTTTTTAATATAGCAGACCGGTCTACCACAACCCGCAACCCGCTTAGGGCGGGTTTAGACTATACTTTGACATACAAAAATTGTACCCATAATTTGTAAGATTGAGATTGCAACTAAGAGGGGATGATAAATTAGTTGACTTAAAATAATGACCAATTTTTCTGCAAAATTGAGAGTTAAAGTGCAGCAAAAAATATATGTAGAAAATTAGAAAGTAAAATCAAAGAGATAAAGGAGAAGATAATATATAAGGATTTTTATATTGGTCTACCTTCTTGTCTACCGAAGGCTACGTTCAGTACTGTTACAGCACAAGAGATTTTTTCACTAAATTTTATGAGTTGCAATTACAATATCTCACTCCGAGATCTTTATGTACCTTACACACTCCTTAATCATTATTCACATTTGGAAAACACATTTGGAAAACACATTTCCAAGTGATTCCAATCCCCTTTCTTATCACACCCCATGAAACAAAGTATTCTACAATAATAATGAAGAATGTTCAACAATGGCGGAATTGTCTTTACAAGTATGAAAGTGATGTAACTTGCAATCCAATCAACTCTTTGTATACTTAGTAATAATGCTCTTTATAAGTTTGTAAACTTGAAATACTTTCACTTTAAGCAACTTCAGAAAAATCAACTTTGAAAGTTTAAGAACTTGTTGCAAAAAGTGCATAAAATAATTTCAGAATATGTGTAAGAGCTTTTGAAATTTGTATAAGAGTTGTCTATATGTTGTGTGTTGTGATTGTGAGTTTCAATGCCTTTATATAGGCTTTCCAATCAGCCAAAATGTCTCTTTGAAATGATAGAAATTGATTGGAATGAAAACATGTCTATAAAGTTGAAACTCATTCACTTTGAATTTGAAAATCTGATGCAACAACTCTCAATAATCGATTATAACATTGAGTAATCGATTACTCAAATATTATGTCCCCTGATCATTTATTTTCAAATTAGAGTAATCGATTACAGCAAGTTGAGTAATCAATTACTCAACTTTAATAACACTGGTAATCTGTTACTCAAAGACAATAATGGATTACTCTGATCAGTTTTAAGTTGGATAACTCTTTTCTCATACTCGTAACCTGTTACTTAGATGAAGTAATCCGTTACACAATATTTTTGAAAATTGTTTTAAGTATTTTAAAGTGTTTCAATTTTCTTTTCAAAATAGTTTGAGCATTACTATTATTATATAATCAAGAGTATAGGATTGAAGTACCTATTTTAGACTTAAACTAAAAGTCTTGAATATCTTGAAGCTTGAATCTTCATTGTCTTCATAGGTATTCTTCCTTTTCTTATTTTTGGTGACGTTGGTGTCTTCATCAAAACCGTGTCAAGGTCACGAGCAAAGATTTTCTTCACAATCTCCCCCTTTTTGATGATGACAAACCAATATCTTCTTAACAGTGTAGTTTTCTGAGAGCATCATACTTTGTGATATTCTTGACTTGTCTTAAGTATGCTTCCCCTATATAGTATGCTTCCCCTTTCATTTGGAGTCGTGTGTCTGAAATAATTTTGACAGAAAATACACTCTCCCAACTTTTCTCCCCCTTTTGACTTCATCAAAAAGTAGAAAAGCCAAGAGTTTTCCAGCACAATATATATAACGTACATGCAACAAGATATATATCTCATACATATAATAATATGGATATCAAGATATAACGGAATTTGAGAAATATCATAAAAGTAAAAAGATGTTCAAGCATTAAAAATGCAAACAACATAATAGAAATTTGTCCAAAACTAGGAGAAATTAACATTACAGCCAGAAAATCCTAACAACCGATAAAGTCTAAGACTCAGGCTCATAATTGTCTTCATCAACGTCCATGCTACTCAGCTTAAAAGAGAGACGATGAAGTTCAAAATGGATTTGTTGACTCTGAGTATCAAAAGCATCCATCCAGTTAGTGATGTAGCCTCGAAGATAAATCAAATCATCCATAATCATCTGATTTGAAGGCATGACAACAGTTGAAGAAGATTTAGCATAAAACTCAGAAGGTTGAGGTTCAGAAGGATTAGTAGGGGTAGGTTCTGGTTCAGGAGCCAGAGGTCTGTCTTTCTTATGCTTGTAGGTCCGGTCACGAAGATCAAATGTGAATCCCATTTTGTGAATTACATCCACATCAATAAGGCTTTCATGAGGGTTAAGTAGGACCTTAGCTTCTCCAGCACTAGAAACACCGAAATGCTTAAGGATTTTTGTTATGAAGATTGCATATGGCAAAGGGCTTTGAGTTCCTCTTACAGACCACATTTGTCTCATTATCATCAAAGTCCAATTGATTTTCAGATTAAATTTCACAGCATACATAAATTGGAGTTCTATGTCACTTATTTGAGAGTGGTTTGAAATTTTTGGTAAGATGACATAGCTCAGAAAATAATGAAGTAAACGGTCTTCTAGTTTGAGATGTCCAGCAGATAGGATATTTCTATTTTTAACAGTTTCACCATAACCTTGTTGCTTAAGCGTTTCCATTTCCTCTTCGGTAATTCTACACAGAGAATAATAAAAAAAACAAATTCGATCATAATTTTGCCATTCGCATACAAGGCTGAAACCTGCAATGCTCCCCTCATAGCGTTTCAATGTCTTTATATAGACTTTCCAATCAGCCAAAATGTCTATTTGAAAGTGTAGGAATTGATTGGAATGAAAACATGTCTTTTGGGTTGAAACTCATTCACTTTAAATTTGAAAATCTGATGCAACATCTCTCAGTAATCGATTACAGCAAGTTGAGTAATTAGTTACTCAACTTTAATAACACTAGTAATCTGTTACTCAAAGACAGTAATGAAATACTCTAATCAGTTTTAAGTTGGATAACTCTTTTCTTACACTCGTAACCTGTTACTTAGATGATGACAAACCAATATCTTCTTAACAGTGTAGTTTTCTGAGAGCAGCATATTTTGTGATATTCTTGACTTGTCTTTAGTATGTTCCCCCTATATTGTATGCTCCCTTTTTATTGTCTTCATAGGTATTCTTCTTTTTCTTCTTTGTGATAGAGTGTAATATATGTGAACTGACAGTGTAAAGATTTATACACAGTCAATGTATCATTCACCCTTCATTTGGAATACTTTTTTTAAGGAGTCAATTATTTTTGAAAATAAATGGTGAATGATGCAGTAACAGTGTGAAAAAACTTTTATACTATTATTGTATACATCATTCTCTCATTGTGATATTCTTATTTTATGAATTTTTTTCTTAAATAAGAATAAGAAAAAGAACAAAAAAACGTAGATGTTTGGTTAAAAATAGTTAAATTGTGAGACCCAAATAAAAATAGGAATGATATTTATCATTTTGGAAAAAAATAAATGTTATACTTATTTCATAAGGATAAAGATATTATTTGATATTGAAGATGCTCTAAAATCACTTGTTACAATTCCAACATTAATTAGTCCGAAGTGCAAAATTTAAAGACAAATCACTTTTTAACTAATGATTATCCGAACAAAATTATAAATTCCAACAAATTAGTATGAAATGTATACATTAAGAAGATGAAAGTTGTAAATGCATTTATTCTTCATATTATTTTATTTCCTTATTCATTACTCTTCCTTATGAATAAAGGGTATGTGTTTATTTTTCCTTCTGAATAATCAAAGTGATTTGAATTGGGTAATCCCAAATTTAGTCTAAATTTTGATTAACGAGGCCGAGCAGCTCAGATCTGTTACATGTGACTTATGGTTGAACCAGGGGTCCAAGCTAAATTTTATACAACTCATTCTCTATCCATCCAAAAATAAGCAAAGCATTTTTTATTGAATATAATTGTTCGATAAAATGGAAGACAAGTTGAATTTGTGTGCTGCGATCTTGTAAGTGATCAGAACTTCGGTTGCGTATACTTGTATTGTTAATTTGAGGATTTAATTTGGAAACTGCGTGGGAGAGGCTCATTTGTCTGACGGGTATCTTATATTCTTATTCAAACTTGAAATAGAGTTTTAACGCAAACCACTCTTAAATATTAAATATAGCATTCATTACAAAATTAAAAGGGTTGAATTACTTGATCAGATGGGGATTGAAAAGGACATGTAAATTAGATAAGCAGTGAAAACCTGTAATGATAATGGAAATATTATCCTTTCCTTGCTTATAATGGTACCGGAGCTATTTTTATGTTTTCAGGTCAAGCAAAACGTCACCCTAAGTTTGCACTAGCTCTATGTCTATTTATTTTTACTTTCAATTCATTTTTATCCCTTTGTCTTATTTATAAATTCAATAGTTGACTTTTATTTAATATTTCATTAATTCTGTAATTAGTGGATAAAGTCAATGACGAACAGAAAAATATATATTATGACAAATATTATAAACATTTTGTAAATCAAAACCTTTATTATATTTTTAAGCAGTAATTTTTATACAAAAGGAAAAAATAAATAAGAGGGAATATAATACTATATTAAATTATAAGTTTTGTAAATAGTTGAGTTTAAGGATTAGAAAAGTAAAATCTAAAATATAAATACAAATGGTGAATGATATAATAATTCTACTTAAGTCATATACTTATATTGTGTAGTTATTATATTTTTTCCCGGATAAGGTTTTATGACTGAGGGGAAACCTTCCTAATAATATTATATATATATTTAAATTTAAGGACCTGATGAAAAAACTTCTTAATTAAATAACTCATACCCTTCTATTTGACTTTCTTTTTTCATATTATTAAAAATAAAACTCTAAATCTATACATTCAGATAGGGGTTATGTTTAATTAGTTTTTAGGCAAAAAAAATCATTCAATATGAAGAGATAAATAACATGTAGTCTGATTCAATTTGCTTAAATTACATTAAAAAGTACGATCCAAATTTTATATGCAATTTTGATCAAATTTAGTACAATATTTAAATAAAAAATAGCAAATGTAACTCATTTTCAAAATGTCTAGTTCACATAAAAACATATCAGTTTCAAAATAATAAGTTTAATACAGATTTAAAATGTCAAATTCACATAAAAATTTAAGAAATCTACTCTAAGACTCATATTATCAAGTGTGTTACACATTTAGTTAAACATTAATAATATTCATTCGAAATAGAAATAAAAAGGACAACAAAAACAAAATAAAATAAAATAAAAAGAATTGAAAAATAAAACGGCAGGAACACCACAAGTAACACAATATCATGATTTTTAGAGTAAATTATACTATCACTCATGAATTTTAGTGAAATCACATAAATCACCTCTTACTTTTTTTCACATATGTAAATCTCCTAACTTTTATACTTTTATTACACTAACTACCCCTCCATGAAAAATAAATGTATCTTTATGTGATAAATGCAATTAAGTTAAACAAAATATGATATATTATGAAGACAAATCCAAATAATATACAAACTAATGTATCTTTATTATTTTTTGTTATAAAATGCATCAACAATTCCAAAGAGATATTGTTTAAATTGCTCTTATACTATATCGTAAAAAACAAAAAATAATAAAGAGATATTGACTCATATATTATTTGGATTTGTCTCCATAATATATCATGTTTTGTTTAACTAAATTGCGTTTATCACATTTCTGTTTAAAAGATTACTCTTATTTAACATACAATGGTGATTAGTGTACTGAAAATATAAAAATTAGGAGAAGTTGTGTATGTATAAAAAAGTAAAGGGTAATTTGTGTAATTTCAATAAAACTCAGAGGTATCACTATAAAAAAATTATCATAAGGAAGTATTAACTAATAAGTAACAATACTTTAACAAATAGAAAATGTGAAAAGTGGATGTGTTAGATTATTAATTGCAAAGTTAATTAAAATTAGAAATGAAATATTTTTTATTTTTGTGTATATGTAATTGAAAATTATATTATGACATCTCTTTCATTTAAAAATATTTTATTTTCATTAAGTTAAATAAAAAAGAAAAATATAAACAAAATGATATTTACTTAAAGTTACAATCTATTCCTTTTTCATCTTAAAAAGGAAACAAGTTGCCTTGTGCTGTTGGCAAAGTTACAATCTCTTAAATTTTTACTAATAATATAAAAGTTTTTTCAAATTTTTTATAATATCTTATATCATCTATTATTTATATTAATATTTATTGACTCTAATAAAAACAATATAGATAAATAACAAATGGTTTTAGAACAGTGTGAAAATTCTATACCATAAGTATCAAACATTTTTATCCCAAATTCAATCATTCTTTTTTTAGTAAATATTTCAATGACAAACTATTGAAAAGTTAAATACAATTGTTAAATACATTAGTGATTTATATATTAAGTGAAAACTAAGAGAATGTTTTGGATATCTATACATATTTTTAAATGTGAATATTTTTTTTCGTAGTGTATCTCCAATTTATATGCAATGAACTATTTATTTCGAAGTTCGTGGTTGCTCATTCAAATAAATGTCACTTAAATAAATTAAATCATTATTATATTGAAATTTAGTGAAGTCTTATACCACTAAAACGACATCTTGTTAGTTATATAAGAAAATATGAGTAAGAATATGATTCACTATTTTATATATAGATTATTATTAATCTAAATAAATATATGATATTTACTTATTTAGATCTAAAGAGGAGAAAAAATCATATAAAGTTATAAACCTATTCAAACAAGTGAATAAGAATTTAAGAACTCCATCTGTCACCGTTTTTCTCTCTCTTAATTCACAAGTTGTCCCCACGGCCACCCCATTAAAAAAAAGCGCCGAAGTGTGGTGCCTTATGTAATTGTTTGTGCATATCTTTTGCTCATACCTTGCTTCACTTAACAACCAAATCATCATTAATATTATGAAAAAAGAACATGAGAGCAATCAGTGGCCACCTACTCTTAATCATCAACGATAGAACCACCAAAATTCTTTGCTTGTTTACACAGCAAACAAACCCACCTGAACTCTGATATGATCCAATTCAAATCTTCAGCTATGTCCACTCACACAGACTCTTCTCCCATTCCTTCCATTACCACACTACCACTCAACCTCCACTTCAATCTTCATCATGTTCTTCCTCTACTATTACTACTTTTTATTCTTATACAGTTTCCACCGCCGGCAACCGCACAGTTACCAAACACACTGACACCTCCTCCACCTGACAATACTATTTCCAATGTCCAGTTCAATAAATCTATGGTCATGGCCCTCGTGATCCTGGTCGTTGTGTTCGTACTATTGGGTTTCGTTTCTGTCTACACTCGCCAGTGCACAGAGCGAAGAATGAGAGGAAGACACGACCTTTCGATCCCAATTATCGGAAGTAACCACCGGCCACGTGGCCTAGACCGGGAGATAATTGAAACCTTCCCAACCTTCATATACTCCACCGTGAAGAGCCTCAAGATAGGAATGGCCACGCTAGAATGCGCCGTGTGCTTAAACGAGTTTCAAGACGATGAAAAACTGCGTTTGATCCCAGTTTGTAACCACGTGTTTCACGCTGAATGCATCGATGCTTGGTTAGTTAATCACTCCACATGCCCTGTTTGTCGCGCCAACCTTGTTTCCACACCAAGCGAAGTTGTTCCCTTTATGACGATTCAACTTCCGGATCAAACCGACCCGGAACCGGACCCGGTCCACGTTGATGAATTCAGTGGAAGACAAGGTACAGTGATGAAGGAGTCTCCGAAGTTGAGTAATAACAATTCGGTTAATCAGAACCGTCCACGTAGATCAAGGTCAACTGGGTTTAGATTCACGAATTTGCTTCCACGCTCTCACTCGCTGGTTCAACGCGGTGAGAATTTGGAGAGGTTCACGTTGAGGTTGCCGGAGGAGGTGAGGAATCAATTGGTGACGTCAACGCTTAGCCGCACGAAGAGTTTAGGCGTAGCTTTCACACCCGAGAGTAGTGAGAGGAGGGGTTATAGGACACGAAGTGTTGGCAGTGGCTGTGGGAGGAACAATCTCGAGCGGTTGGACCAGTCGGATCGGAGAATGTTTCGTTGGATGAGTAGAGCGGGTTCCAACATATCAAAGAAGGTTACTGAGTTTAATAAAGATGACGTGGGAGAACGATCATCGGACCGGCTATTTTCTGGAAAGGAAAATGATATGTGAACTTGGCTTTTAAGTTAGGTGGATAGAGGTGGTGAGATAATTGCTTTTATACATTTTATTCTTATTTTGTACAATTTATTAGATTATGTTTTAGTTAATCAGTGAATGAGTGGATAGTATAAAAATATGGCGAGATAATTGTTTTGCTTTCATTTCACACAGGGTATTGTTATTTTTACGATAAAAGGTTTCATACAGTTGTGTATTTTTCCTTTTTAATTCTTTTTTAAAATCCCTTTTTAATTCTTTTTAAGATATCCATTTGCAGTTTTAGAAGAATTTTGGTTGCCAAGTGTTGCAGAGAGGGAGATGGAGATCACAAGTCCAAACATATCACATGTCTCAAATAATATTTCATTTCATGTCTTAAAACAATAAGATTGCTTCATCTTATTACCTTTTGCTTTTAAATTTTTATTTTATCCACGTGTTAATATATGATTGACTTGTGACATAAAATGGGATACAATTGAAGACAAGTGATCTCCATACGTAATGATGTATTTACTTTGTGTGTCAATGACATGAAGGTTTTCTAGTGTTTTAGTGTCATGGCTTGTATAATTTCCATGAGTTAATTAGGTCTAACGGAAATGAGTATGTTTTACCTATACTAGATGCAGAAAGAGTCTTCATAAGACGAGACAAGGCATATACATCATCTAACTCTTCATCAAAACCATTACTAGAGTCCTCCCAAATCATGTGTCTGCTGCACCCTATTTATATGAGAGTTCATTATCTAACAACTCGAGTGTAGGGAGTATCATGGTGCTATCTTGTTCTTCAAGTTTAAGCAAAATCCCAAATTAGATGACCCGAAGTCACCCTAAGACAATCTTTAAGCTCATATCCCACATGTTCGGCTTTTAATTGAGCCTCATGATAAGGGCATTGGAGTTGCCCCTTAGATAGTACTACCCTTTGAGTTGGGTTCTCAACTCAATAATAACAACATCTGAAGTCTAAAGGACTTGTTATGATGGATTCACTTGGAAAATGGAGATTTCTAAAAGTGAGTATAACATTCATTGAAACTTGTGGCTACTACAAGAGATTCACAAGTTGATGGAACATAATTGATCGACCTCCCTCTTGTGAACATGGTAAAATAAAGTCAATTTTGAAGAGAGAGATAAATTGGGAAGGTTTTGGTCGATGTATTAATGGGATATTTCAAAATCAATAAGCAATAAAGGAAATAATCCAATAACTATTTGAATAGTGCCTAGTAAAATGAGGGAGGAGATGTGAGAATTACTTCCAACATGTCTCATTTATAAAAATATATTATATGAGGCGAAAGACTTACATTTGATCGATGACGAAGTGATATATTTTAGTCAATAACAACATAAAATAAGTTATTATTTCATTCTGATATAATATTAATGTATCATTTCAAAACTAATTAAAAGAATGAGGTGAGCCAGCTGTACTTACTTCCTAATAGGATGAACCTTCGGTATATGTACATAATACAAAAAGAAATTTAAAATTTGTTTATTACTTAGAATTTTATATTCTCCTTTTTGTGTCAAAATTTATTAATTAAATTATTTTAATTAGTTTTATTTAATAAATTTGATAGCCTAATGTATGGGATTTCTATTTAATAGGTTTTGAGGATGATAAGTACATACTATCATATCCTTGTAACTGAAGAATTTATTCATAGAATTTTTTACTTGTAAATTATAAGACAAACAACTTTATTATTACATTAAGACACATCCAAATACTTAATGTCATAGAAATAACCTATTCCCTTATAAAGATGGGGCTACATATATATATACTATTCTCAAATTTCACTATAGTATAATACAGTAAACCGCCCTTTTGAAGATGTCATGCATTTAGACAAAGCGAATCACCAATTTTAATTACAATCAATTCATCAATAATTATTAAAGTTTCTCCATTGTATTTTTTATAGGAAAAAATAGGATTCATGAGATAATAAAGTCTTAGATTACAAAAAATCTATTTACCCTACTTAAATAGTCTTATAATTATTATGTTATAAGAAAAATATGTAGTCAACTAGTCTTAAAACAATAACATTATTAATACAAATAGTTTGAAGTCTATTATTTACGAACGGACCATATTTGAGATCTAAAGCCATTGTTTTAGCGATCTTATGATTGGCCCACTCTTGCACAAATGGTGTGTTTTTACTAGACAATAGTTAATCTCACTTTAAATTCTTGTAGGGGTTAATACTTTATCCTAACATGACAATAATGAATTTAAAAGAGTAAATTGTAGTGGAAAATTATGGATTGGAGAACTAATTATCTTATTTTTCTAATGTACACTTGCCTCAGAGATTAACATGTATAAATACGTGTTGATTGTTTTCATAGATTTAAGTCACTAAGTATGATATGATGAATGATATCATTACAATTAATTAACGAATTTGCAAATCGCCTTAGTTTAACTCCATACCCTTCACATAAGTTAACACAAAGGTAAACAAAAATCATCATTTTGGATTAAAGGTAAATATAAAGGTGCAATTATATTTTGGTTTTAGTAGATCTCTAATTCAATTTTATACTTGGAGTGCTATTATTATTGTTGTTTTGTTAGATTGGATTTTAGTGGATCTCTTTTGAACCATGTAATATTTTTATCATCTCATTTTCGAGAATTGTATATTTATTTTTTCCTATTTGTAATTTTTGTTCTTTTTAATAAAATTTTCACTTAACAAAAAAAATAACTATTTTAACAATAGTCTCAAACACGTGTAGACAAAGATGTGAGCACTCAAGCTTTTCTGCATGAGTATGCTTATCAATAAATAAATTGTTTTCAAATAATGTTGTACTCTATTTCTTACAGCCCTAAATAAATCTATAGCATCTACCTTTGTCATTAAAAATATTGTCCCATGCCTTAAAAAAAATTGTGTCATGTTGATGTTAATTTTTTTGCAAAAGTACCTGATCATGTTTGTCTTTCCCTTTTCATGCATCTTGGCTTTCTATTGTTGGAATTTCTGACAATTTATGGGTCACAAATATAATTCTATAATTGTGTTATGGCCATTATGTAATTAGCCAAAATATAAAATGATCTTAAGTAATTAATTTGGTGGCTAAGGGCATATGTGTCATGAAATAATAATAAGTGTAGATACCTTCAGGCAATTTCTGATTTGATGAAGGGACTGAATCAGAATTATTGCAACTAAAGTAGTAACCACTACGGGGTTACTTTTATGGGTTATGGTCCCCATTTGTAGAGCAACAGGTTTTCAAGTGTAAAGGTGGAGGAGAATAAGGTAGGATGAGAATAGTGTTATCCAGGATAGGATAACACTATCCACTCATCCATAAGGGCTTATAAGGCATAAGGATAAGCCTCCTCCAACTAACCTCAACACAACACTTTTCAGAAACTAAGGTATTCTCTCATTCCCCTCTAGAGAGAACTAAAGGAAAACCATTCGGCGCTCTATCATCTGGAAGATCATCTCACCCTCATACCTTCGAGATTCCGGAAATGGCTCAACAAGGTATGTTCTTCTTCTTCACCATGAACTCATTTGGGGTTTCTTCAGTCTGGACCATGGATGTTCCATTCGGGTGTATGTATGGGCATACACATTAGGTTGTGGGAACAAAGCCATGGTCATAAGGACTTCCGCATTCACTCTATGGATTTCGAATTTCTCCAACATCTATGTCTTCAAATTTGGAATATATTTCGAAGTGACAATCTAAGCAATTTTATAAACGTCTAGAAAAACACTTAGAACCTTGTTTGCAAATGTGTTTTGAAAAACAACAAATAAAAAACATATGAATAATCTTGAATTTAAAACTACTATTTTCAATTTAAATCTAAACTTCCTAAACTTGCATTCACCTTGTCCCAAGCGATCTTCTATTATTCTTGCTTCCACTTATAGATCATGGGTTTCTTACTCTAACAACACGATGAGTTTCAGGTATCAAATTCAACAAGATAGCAAGAGGATCCCAATTTTCAATTGGTAAAATTATAGCAATTCAGCAATTAATTTGGTGATAAACTCACAATATGGCATTTGAGTAACTTATAAAATAATGAGTTTAACACATCTAACTGATTAAATAAATATTAAAAGAGGATGTGGCTTGTGACCATTTCAATGATCTCTTAGCATTGAACGAGACGATTAGTCTCAAGTTGCCCGACAAGTACATGAAAAATAAAGAACATATTTGAAAATACATCACAAAAATTAACACAAATTGATGATAGTTATAGAGGAAGTCATATGACACACAGAGAGGGTGAGAGATTATTGAGAATAAACCAAGTTTAATATCTGTTTTTAATTAGGAAAAAAATTATTTGGACTATCGAGGTACTTTTTTCTAAGCAAAATAGTAGTATATATCTGAATATTTGTGATATGAGTTGTGCTCCAATTCCATATCGACTTTAGGCAATATAGCAACTAAAAACAAACCTTAATACGTTTAATACAAATTATATAAACTGACTATATAAAACACTTACACTAACAATAAATAAACATTAAACTAATATATATTGTAATAATTATTGATTAGAATAAATATAAATTACTTTGGTCACAAATGATAAATGGCTTAATTATTTCGTTAATATGCTGACTAGGATCAAATATGTTGACCAGGGTGATTTGATTAATGAATTGCGATCATACATTTATATTAACTCTTTTCTATTTTGCTTTATAAATGGTCAAATTAAATGAATAATTGTTGGGAGATTTTCATCCATGAGATACATATAAGCTATGAGTCCAATATTCTTGGGAGATCTTCATCCAATATTCTTACATGAGCTAAGTGAAAGAAACATATAAGTACGTTTGACACTACATCTTAACTCAAAACTTTAACTAATCCATTTTTGCCCAATGTGAGACTTCTTCATTCACACTTGGAATACCCAACATCTCCCCATCAAGTGTGAATTCTCTTCGAGTATTGGATAACACTAGAACTCAGCTCTCTATCTACTTCTACTGTCGTTGGCTTATCCTTTCATAAACGGAACACGCTGTCTTGACCTGTCGTCAGGAAGACTTTCGACACAAGGATCCCTCATGGATCTATCGACCACTTGTCGCTTCAATACTCTGTTGAGTCGTCGAACCATCGGCTCTGATATCACCATCTGACCTCATGTATTTGATTTTCCTACCAGTCTAGTTCTTTACCTCTGTCTTCCAAACCTTGAACTTAGCAAAGACTTTTGACTTATGCTTTAGAAAATATACCCAGACCTTGCGGGAAAAATCATCAACGAAGATAACAAAATGCCTAGAACCTCCTAGGGATGGTTCCTGAGTGGGTCCCCATACATCAGTGTGGACATAATCTAGAATGCCCCTAGTCCTGTGTTGGTCAGCCTTGAAACTAACTCGTGTCTGTTTCCCAAGCACACAATACTTGCACACATCTAGCTTGCATTTGCTGACTCCCCTCAACAGTCATCTTTTGCATAGTTTTGTCATGTCATGCACACTCATATGTCCCAAAAGCATGTGCCATACTTTTGTAGCATCATGGTCTGAATCTACTGAGATCTCTTCAACAATTCCAGCAATTCCACCTACAACTGTTCTCCCTAACAACTTGTAAGTGTTCCCTGCAGTCCTTTTACCATTCTTCACAATCAGAGCACCTTTGCATACTCAAAGAATATCACTATCTCCATCAACTCTATAGTTAAATCCTTTAGTCTGCAATGTTCCCAAAGAAAACAAATTCTTCTTCAAATCTGGTATGTGCCTAACCTCACATAACGTCTTCACTACACCATCATCCATCACAATTCTGAGTTCTCTCGTACCAATAATTTTACATGCTTTATTATTTCTGAGAAATACAAAACCAAAATTGCCTACCTGTATGTGGTGAGATATAAGAATAACACAAGAGATTTGGTAACGATGTTCGGTCAATTGTGCCTAGAGATAACTTATATTGCTGTTATCCAGATATATGAGTCATTGCATAATAATAATAATAATAATAATAATAATAATAATAATAATAATAATAATAATAATAATAATAATAATAATAATAATAATAATAATAATAATAATAATAATAATAATAATAATAATAATAATAATAATAATAATAATAATAATAATAATAATAATAATAATATTGTTTAGGTACATAAAAGTAAAGTCTTCGAGCCACTTCAATGTGGGAATGAGGTTCCTTATCCGCGTTAACAATAGATAGAAAACTCTAGGAAGGGACCAATGAATGGACCTAAGAACGCGACACATCAAAGATATGACTCTAAATACCGATTAAATTTCTTGCTCAATCCAAATAAGCGAATTATCAACCATATCTGCACGAGAAAAACGACCTCAGCTTACTTTTAAAGTTTCAATAAATAAATTAGAACGTGTTTGTGTGGTGTGCGATATATTTTGAACCAAAAGATATATAATTAAGAAAAGAAGAAAAGGAATACAATTTGATGCCCTTTATATTCAGATTTCAGAATAGCATTTTTAAAATTAACTCGATGCCCTTTATATTCTTCTAATCTCTCTCCCACCGTTCCTCGTCTGAACATTCTTCCCGCGATGGCCCAACAAAAAAGGCTAAGAATTCTCGCTCACAAACTCAAAGACAAAGCGTCAGTGATTGCAGCAGTGTTATCCATCAAGCGCCACGAGTCCTCCGTCCATGTCCACGTCATTCGCGCCACCACCCACGCCCTCGCCGCCCCTCCCTCAGAGTCAAGAATCGCCGCTGTTCTCAACGTTGGCCACGGCCCATACCAGCAGCTCCCACGCGCATGCATCGACGCGCTCATGGACCGTCTTCACTACACGCGCAGCGCCACTGTCGCCATGAAATGTCTATTCACCCTCCACAACGTTGTTGTAAAAGGCCCTTTCACGCTTAAGGATCAACTTTCTTATTACCCTTCATACGGTGGCCATAATTTTCTTAACCTGTCCACTTTTCGTGATGACTCGGACGTTGAATCGGTTGAACTCAGTTCTTGGCTTCGTTGGTACGCTGTTGTTCTAGAACAGTGTTTAACGGTTTCGAGAATCTTGGGTTATTATCTTCACCCTTCTTCGAATAACAGCGTTAAGGAATATCCTGCCCACGATAGAAAGTCTTTGGTTTTTGGTTTTTCGAACGCTGATTTGTTATATAAAATGGAAGGTCTTGTGCAATTTGTTGAACAAGTGAGTTGTGTCCCTGAGTCATTGCACCTTCAGAAGAACGAGTTAGTTTATGAAGTGGTGCGATTGGTGGGTGAAGATTATAGAAGCGTTCAACGTGAGATTTTGTTGCAGGTTGAGGAACTTGGGAATAGAACGGAGGATATGGATGTTGGGGAATTAAACGAGTTGTTGGGGTATTTGCGAAGATTGGAGGAAAGTAAAGAAAATTTGGTGCGTTTGTTTGTGAATAGAATTAAGAATAATGGGTTTTGGGATTTGGTTAAGAAGGTTAAGATGAAAGTGTTGGCGATGAAAGAGGAGATAGAGGGGAAGTGGCTCACGGTTGTTACATCCACAGCCACCGAGTTGACTCGGTCCACGAACCCGTTTCTTGAGCCGGGACAAATCGTTCCGGTCCCACCGTCAAGTTTTGCAACGGTATGATAACAGATGGCAACGTTTTATTCAGTAAGAATTTTTTAAAGTGGCTTTTTTAGTGAGTGCCCTATTAAAAATAATTTCTTTTATACTTTTTTTACATTCTTTTATGGGAATCTGCACCTTCTTCGAGTTGGAGTTGGGTGCCTCAATTTTTTTGTCGTCCTTGTTTCCTTCTTTTGGTGGGGTTTGTTGTCTGTTGTTGTGTGAATTAATTAAAGTGAAAACCTAGACAGTTATCTTGTTGTATGATAACTAAGAAGAGATTTCTGTGTAGAAAGCAAAAAAATAAAGTAGAGAACTTTTGGCAATTTCATGTTCCTTTTCTGTAATTAGGAGTGCCTATGTATTTTAGTCTAGGGAGCACATTTGGTGTCACTGTTTATGAAGGAAACTTTTTCTGAAAATGATACGTAGTTAATGTACTCGCAAGTATTGTTTCTTAGTATGATAATGCAAATTTACCTTTGCATGATGTTTTAAATAGTGCATTGTATTGGTTTTTTTTACTATCAAATATCTGATTACCTTTTGATACAGAACCAATTTATTGGTGTGAAGTTGCCTCTATCAATCTAATACACCATTTTGGCATTTTCATATATCAACCAAAATCAAATACTCTTTTAGTTATATATATATGTTATAATGTTTTGCTTGTAATTTTAGAAACAACTTAATTTTATTTTCTTTTTAATTACATAATTATTTATTACAACATTCTTTTCATCTACTTTATTTACACTTCTCTCACTAAAAATTATTGGAGATAAATAAAAATTAAATGGAGATAATTTGATCAAAATATATACAATTTTATATCACTTAATAATTACTTAATTCATGTACTTAACTTTAAATATCAAGACATATAAAACTAGTGAAATATAACACGAAGAACGGTTAATTATAAAGTGTCCCAGAGCGGGAAAAATATGAACAAATACATGAAAATAAGATAGTGTTAAGGGAGACTATGACACATGATGAATTGCTGATCCCTCTTCCCTCTTCCATCGGATACTTTAAACAACCAAATTTCCCAATCATATTGTCAAGGATGAGAGTAATTCTACTTGGGCTCAAGTGCATAAGTAAAGCAGGGTTTAGAGAAGTTAAGCGTTCGTTTTAGGCTGATGGAGAGGATGGGTTTTTGCCACAAATGGAGGATGTGGATTAAAAATGTACTTCATACAAATTCGGCATCAATTTTGTTTAATGAGAACCCTACTAATGGCAAGAGGATTGAGGCAAGGAGATCTTTTAACACCTTTTTGTTTTCTAATTGTTGTTGAAGGTCTTAGTGGTATTATGTTAATGACAGCTTCGAAGAACATCATTTTAGAGTATAAGATTGGTAAATATGTGATTTCTGTTTCTCATCTTCAATATGTAGATGACACCCTTCTAATCGGCGAGAATTCAGAGCATAATATAATGGTGCTTAAAAGCATTCTTAAATGCTTCGAGTTGGCTTCTGAGCTGAAAATTAACTTCCACAAAAGCTGCTTCATGGGTCTTTACTCGAGTAGTGATTTTATTATGAATGTATTGTGTTGTTGGCTCTGTCCCATTCAATATTTTGGGAATTCCAGTTGGTGCAAATCCTAAAAGGCTCTCTACTTGGTCTCATATCATTGATTCTTTCAAAAAAGAAGTTCTCTCTTTGGAAGCACAAACTCATCTCCTTTGGTGGTAGGATAACTCTCCTAAAGTCGGTATTATGTTCTTTACCTATCTATTTCTTTTTCTTCTATAAAGCCCTAATTTCTGTTATTAATGTGATTGACAAAATTCAAAGGCGTTAAAGGATTCATTAGGTTGGGCAAAAGTATGTAGCCCTAAAGAGGAAGGTGGTCTAGGGATTAAAAAAATATTCCTATTTAACTTCGCTTTGTTAGGTAAATGGAGATGAAGATTGTTATTTGAGAGAGATTCTATGTGGGTTAAAGTCTTAAAATTGAGGTATGAGGATGAATTTTTGAGGTGCGGAGGGGAGGGTGCTTTAGAGTGTTTTAGGAGAGGTTCCTCTTTGTGGAAGGAATTAGGTAGTCTTAGTCAAAACAAAGAAGGAATATGGCAGGTGGGTAAGTGATGGACTCCGCAAGTCTTTAGGGAGTGACTCTTTTATTAAATTTTGGACTGATTTATGGGTGGGGAGAGATATCCTCAAAAGTTCCTTTGCTAGATTGTTTCAGGTGGCTTTGGATAAAGATGCAACTATTGATTCCTAGGGTGCATGGAGTAATGAGGTGTGGTCTTGGAGTTTGAGATGGAGAAAGAAGTTGTTCGTTTGGGAGGAAGAGGAACATCATGAACTTCTAAGACACATCAATGATTCTATGCCTAATCAACATAATGTTGATACTCAGACTTGGATTTATGATAAGAGTGGGCAATACATGGTTAGGAATGCTTATCAAACTCTACAAAAGGTGGAAGGATGCGACACACTTACTTTTTTTAAAAGACTTTGGAATTGTAATGTTCCAACTAAGATGAAGTGCTTAGTATAGGAAATTGCCTTGATTGTGGTCCCAACTAAAGTGAACCTTGCTCTTAGAGGTGGATTAGGTGCTCAATATACCACTCTTTGTTCTCTTTGTGGCGAGTTGGAGAAATATACTAGTCACTTGTTCTTCTTATGTTCTATATCTTATTTTGTTTGGTAAAAGTTTTATTCGTGCTTTGAGTTAACTTCTATTATTGATAATGATGTCAATACTTTTTTCTTACTCCATGAAAATGCCATAAGGTTAGATAACAAGAAACAACATTGGTGGAAGACTATCTGGGTTGCCACTATTTGGACCATTTGACATATAAGGAACAAAGTCATTTTTTATAATATGACGTTCAACTTAGATGATGTGATGAAACTTATTTTTTTGAATTCATGGAGTCTTCTCAATGCTCGCTTTTCTTTGTTCTCTTATTCTTTTGTCGATTAGGTAAGACATCCTTCAAATTGTCTATCTCTTTGATAATTATAGGGATTGTGTGGATATGAGTACCACTTATTCTACTAATTGCTTTATCTATCTTGTTTAATAAAGATTTCCTTGCTAATATAAAAAAAGTTCTAGGCTGATTGTTTGAGTCGTTAATTTGATATAGTATGGAACTCGATTAACTTCTGTGTCAACACTCTCATGGAGTTGTTAATTTGATATTTTTAATAATCAAATTGTGATAGCTTTACGTTATCCTGTGGCTTATTTAAAGGAAAGTAATACATGAAGATAATTTAATTTGTTGGAATAATACTACTTATTTTCTTATTCTTCCTCATACGGAGCTGCAAATAGAGTAACGTGAGTAATATATCTTAATTAATCTAGCATAAGAACAGCTTTTACTTGTGGCAAAAGCTGAAATGATCAAATAATATGTTTACCTTTATGTTGGATACAACTACGTTTATAGGTGGCGATTTCGAAAGTTAAACTGAAAGAATATAATAACAATAACATATATATAATGAAATACAAGTTCTATGAATAACATCTATGTTATTGGCGGTAACTTTGAAATCAGAATGGAAATTAAAAAATATATATAGTAGTATACACGCAAAACATAAATAAATAACATCTGTTAAACTCCACTAGGAGACCGCTTCAAATTTGTCATTGGGGGTAGAGGTTGACCACTTCTTCACACGGGAGGTAGCTTTTTCTGCCTGAAAATGCAAAATATTAAAGCAAAATATTAGAATGCACACGTTATTGATATTAGAATTAGAATGCACACTTATTGATATTAGAATGAGGTAGTCTAAATTATTTTGAACTCTACCTCCTTTTCCCAATCACATCTTGCTGTTACTATTATTAGTAACACTGTTTGTACTGCAGTGCCACCAAATATCATTCCTCCCCATATGCCCTGTCACGTACATAATTCATTAGATTTATAGTTTATAAATTCACTAAATTGAGTGGATAGACAGTGAAAATACACTAACCATTTTCCATGCAAACATATGAATTTTACCCAAAAAATTTAATGATATTTAATACATGAATAATGGATAATATGTTAATGATGTACACAATCCTTTTCATTTTTTAGATATGAGTAAAATCCTATAAAGTTGTATTTTAGAATAATTTTAAATTTCAAGCCATAATTTAAATAAAAAAGGGAAAAATATTTTTCGATTATCATTAATCACAACCATAATTTGCAAATTATACATTCTAGCTATAAGTTGTAGATACTTACACCCACACCAGTTTTGAAGAACCATCCCATAAGAATTCCAAGTGGAAGCCCAATAATGTAGTAGCACCCAATATTTAGGTATGCTACAAATGCTTGCCATCCGGAGCCAACAGCCACCCCTATATTACATCAATAATTATCATTATTAGTATGAAAGACAATCACTCTTCAAGACTTCAACATAACAAATTATCTATCTAAGGTTCTACATTATACATAATATCCAGAACCAGAGAAGTTTTTATTGAATCTATAATAAATTAGTATTTTTTAATTCTATAGTTACCTGATAAAACGGGTTGAATACTATTGAGAAGAATAGTGGCAGCTAAGAGGATAGACATTTTGTCCACTGCTTGAAGAACCACAGGGCTAGAGGTGAATATATATGCAAATTGATCATGGAATATCATTATGATCACGCAGAAAATGACCCCAATCACTGATGACTGCACCACTGCAACATACGTTGCAAATTTTGCTCCTTGTGCATTGCCTGCGCCTAGTTCATTCGCCACCCTTACCCTGTTAATCATAAACATTACTTCAATTCAATGAAATTAAGTAACTTGATACCATAACAATTTCACTTGTTATTCATATATATTAAAACTAATTAATTAAGCTATTGTTAAAACGACCGAATTCTTTTCGGCAAAAGTGGATCTTGTTTCTTTAGTTAGAAAAGGTTTCAGAAAAGAGTCACTCTAAATCAGCCCAAAGACATCATCTAATATGAAGGAGATGTAAAGAGGCAAAGAGCAATAACTTCCTCATACTTTTTATTCGCACAAGAAGAGATAAAGGGGATTAGAAAGTCTTTATTATTGATGAAATTATACTGATAATAAACACAGAAAACATAATAATAATAAAAGAAAAATATGTTTGTACTAATAGTATATGAGTTTTTTATATTCTCAATATCTCTTCCCTGTTCATACTTAATCATCAAGTCCTAATAAAAATAATACAAATAAATGATAATAGTAGTAATAATATATAATGTATTACTTGTATATAAATCTTGACTCAGTGTGTCCAGACTCAGTTTAACGTCCAAAATACACGTCATTCACTATATATGTATATGACATTAAAATACATATATATATAAATTAAAGTCAAATCATCCAAATAATCTCATCCCATATCCACATTTTCATTTTCTATTTTTGTCCAAATTTTCACTTTTGTAAAGTTCGAAAATTTGAGACTACATAATTATTCCTTAGGCATCCAAGTTAATTTAGCACTTTGACTAGGAGTTGAAGACATGTTGACTAAGTATTATATCACAAAAAATAACTATAAATTAGATGTGATGAAATATCCAAGACTCTATAAGACACATGTCAAAAATAGGAATATCTCAATGAGACAGGTGTCAATACCTTATAATGGAAGCTTATTTAGAAGAAAAATATATATTATAGTGGATACTAAATTTAGGACTCACGAGAAGCTAATTTTTAATTTAATAATTTAATATAAAACTTCTATAATTTAATAAATTAATTATTATATTTCTATAGCAATATTGGTATGTTAATTAATTTTTATGAGTTTTAATGGCTTAAATATTAAATTTATAATTATTGAAAAATTTAAATAAAAACATAAGAATTTATTATATAAACAATTTCAAAGTATAATTTTTTTAAAGTATATGAGAATTCAATTTAGAATGGTAGCTGCTCAGGTGCTGGATTTTCGAATGGTTTTGTGCCGTGTTATAAAACTCGGCTCGAACCGGTCGGTCAGACCGGTTCAACCGTGAACCGGTCATCTAACCGGTTCGAGTCTCTCATCTAATCGGTTTTGTATCAAAATTGGTTTGACTCAGTTAGTTTAAGCGTAAAACTGATGATTTGGATGATCAGACTAGTTAGACCAACCGAGTCAATCAAAATTAAAAGAAAATAACCAAATTGATGAGGTGAAAAAGTCAAATATTTTTAATTTATATGTAATTATGTTTGTCACTTTATCTTACGCTATAACCAAATCTTTGTTGTTTAATTAAATTTTAAATTTATTGTACATTTTTGTTGTAGTTAAAGCATAGTTTATATATTATTTGATAATGTTTTCAACTTGCTTGTGTCATTTTATAGTATTAAAATTTTCTTTATTGATTGTTTAATTAGGTACACTAATGTTTTTAAATTTTGAGTATACAATTATTAAATATTGTTATACAATATCATGAATTTTTAGAATTTTAATGTAAACCGAGTTAACCGGTCCAACCATTGACCCACTGGTTGGACCTGTGACTCATTAACCCAGTACCCTGACCGAGTCATTAACCGGTCCAGTTTAATAACACTGGTTTTGTGGCTGCTGTTGATCAATGAGGTATTGTGTGATGTCATCTCCCAACATGAGCATTTGACTGCTGAGATCTGCATATGAAATATGCTCAACGTGGGAAGGGGCTATTTCTATAAATTAATGAATCAATAGCCTCATGACATTAAGCAGTAATATTACGGTTAAGTCTAGACCTACCATCTGTACCGGAAATTTAAGATGTATTTATATGACAACAACAAGAGTGGGGCAAAAATTAAAACCTTGCCTCAACAACCTAATTCAAGGGGAGGGCAAAAAATTAAATAAATAAAAATACAAATTATAATATAAGAGTTTTTTATATTATTACTTTATCATTTGTCATTCATACTTTATCATCTATGACTTTTAAATATAAGTAAAATCGATGAATATTAAATGATATAATAATTATATAAATATCTTTAAACATTATATACATGTTAAGCTCAAAATTAAAACCTTACCCCACACCTGCAAAGAAAGCAAGAGGAATCATCATTTCCCAGCCGTTGATAGTCATACTGCAAAACGAATCCAATCTATCAAACAGTGTAGAAAACACAGAAGTTAAACGCTAACTAAGGATATATTAATGTGGACAAATGACTTTACCATACAGACAAGGCATCAACGGCAACAGTTGCATTCCCCAACTTCCCAGTCATCAGTACTAGTATCCTGTAGTACCAGTTCTCTAAGCTGCATCCATCAACAATATATTAATTCAAAACAGATTTTAAGACAATATTTTTAGTACAAATTATATAAAGTTATAAACATGAGTTATACTTTATGTTTTTCTCAAAATATAACAATGAATAATAAAGTTAAAGCAACCAATAGGACTGAAGCATAAAACGAAAGAAGAGAAAAAATGCTTAAAAATAGTAGATGATAAAGAAATCTACTTAAAATGCTTCGCAAAAAAATATATATTTCAATGCAATCTCATATACACAGAGTTGCGCCAAATAACTTTAATTACACAGACACAAACATGTTTTAGTGAAATTACACAAACTATTCCTCATTTTTTACATCTACATAAAAATCATCCCTCACTTTTTTATACCTACACAAACCTCCCCTGGTTTTATACTTTCGTAAAACTGATCACCTTTGCATGAGAAATAAGTGTAATCTTTTAAATAAAAAATGTGATAAATGCAATTAAGTTAAACAAAACATGATATATTGTGAGGAAAAATCCAAATAATATAAAAATCAATGTATCTTTATTATTTTTTGTTACAAAATGCATCAACAACTCATATATTATTTGGATTTGTCTCATAATATACCATTTTTTGTTTAGCTTAATTGCATTTATCACATTTTTTTTAAAGATTACACTTATTTCTTACGTAGGGGTAATCAGTGTAACAAAAGTATAAAAACTAGAGGAGGTTTGTGTATGTATAAAAAAGTGAGGGGTAATTTATATAATTTCATTAAAACTCAGAGGTAACTGGCAAGCATCAAAGAGATACCCTAATATAACACAAATGATAAATACACACTATTAACGTTGTAAGTGATAACGTTGTAAGTGATAAACTGATAAGCTGTTTCTAAGATTTTAATTGAAACTCTACCTCACGAGTCTTAGTTGCACCTAATCGACTCACCAAGGATTAGTTTGGGAGTTAAGTTGAATTTTGGAAGGGAAATAAGTGAAATAAAAGACGTGAGAGTCATCTCACAAGGCTCTCAAATCTTTCATTTCCCTTCATACCATTTAAAATTCAACTCTCACACTAACCCTAAGATTAAACTATAGAATCAACTATAAAAAACAGTAAAATCAATTATCCACTTGGAAGCCAGAAGACACCAATGTGAACGAATAAAAAACAAAATGTCTGAAGCCTTTTCTTATACAAAGAGTTAGGCTAAGTTCCTAAGTCACTTGAAACAAAAGGGTTCCCATAACCAGCCATAAAAGTGAAGATGGATAATGAAAGCCACTTTATACTGAAAAAATCCTCTAAAAAAAGGTTATCAAAAAGTAACACAGTACCAAATTCCAATCGGTCACATTAGCATTTTTCTTGTAGAAAGAGCTATACCAAATAACACGAAACAAAGGAATGACAGCAACCAATAGGATTAAATCACATAGTTTAAAAAATGCAGAGAAAATGCGTCAAAGAAAGATAACAAAAGCCACCTATTTTAGATAAAAGTTTTCAAAACAAAAATACGAATTCCAGAAGCAGCAGAGAGATATTACCATAGCATAACACCAGAAGCAGCAGAGAGCTTAAGAAATTCCCATAGTCCAGAAAAAGCTTCCATTGAAAAGCCACTCCAAGTCAAAGGGCATCCACCACAAGCTGTATAAGAAAACATACCAAACACCAAAACCCACCACGAGATATCCAAAGCAATAGCTGCACCAATAACCCCAAAATCCCACACATAAATGAAAAGCCAGCTGGTTACAATATTAACCACCAAAGCCAACAATGAAACCCAAGCAATAACAACTGTCTTTAGCTGGCACTGTAGGAACCTCTGAAGAGGGAACTGAAATGCAAAACTGAAGTGCAATGGTATGAGCCAAATTGCCACCACCCCACTCCATTCTGCCACATCATCGGGATGGCCTAAGAATTTCAGAAATGGGGTGGCGAAAATATAAAACGGCAACAAGAGGAAACAACATAGGAACAGAACAATCCATGATCTCTGCATGTATATGCCCAACATATGATACCTCTTTGCCCCAAACGCTTGCCCGCATAGTGTCTCCAATGCACTAGCCATTCCTAACTATTTTCCATATCCCAAAATTCAAATTATTTTTTTATAGAGCATTTCATAGTCTCATCTATACAAATAAATTCAAACAACTTTTCTGATAACATTGATTTTCTTCTCTTGGGTCTAGAACATAGATATTCTCCATGAACCAAATCGTATTGGATTACCGATGTATAAGTCATATGTTTTATCTTTATAACAAACAATATAATATATTTAACTATTATCGTGGATTAAAAAAATTAATGTTATCTTAAAAGTTACATAAATTTATGGTGTATGAACAAACAAAAAAGTGAGTTATTATATAAGATTTGACTTACGAGGAGGCCGAAGTTGAAGCCGACGATGACGGTATTGGCAATAGAAATGGAAGCGAGTTCAACATCACCGAGGTGACCAGCGAAAGCTTGGGTAATAACGTTCATGGTAAATGCTGCGACGCGGCTGAAAATAGAGGGACCCACGATGAACCATAGCTTCTGCGTTTCAATCCACACCTTCTTCCCAAACTCAATCCGAGTTTGATCTTGTTGTTCTTGATTTTGTGTGTGAATGATATCCACTTCTTTTGGCAACAGGGGTTGTGTGAGATTGGGATTTTCATCTTCTTTCTTGAACGTTCCCATGGTCTTGTCACTGCCGCGTCTATAAAACTAAACACTCTCCGACAGCTAGTGGTTATAAATAGGACAAAATAGTGTCACGTTGTTTGTAATTGGTACTCCATAATTTGATTATTTAATGTAAGAAACATGGGTAGTAAACTCTAAATTGGATTCTATAAGTTTTATAAGGCGTCTGAATTTGGAAAAGAAATGTCATATTCTCACTATTTTATTATCTTTAACAGCAAAATAGTTAACTCGATAGAGATCGTGGTAGCTTTATTTTTTTAATGACATAATGAGTATATAAACTTTTTTTTCCTGAATTTGAATATACAAATTAAAAGTAAATATCGTGTGGACCATAAAAATAGGACAACTAAATGTCGAAGAACAAAGAAATGTGTATAATAACTAAATCTAAAAATCGGACAAAAATATTTATTTATACCTCCTATTTTAAAATAATGGTGCCGTTTAATTGTATAACTCTAATTGTACCAGAAACCCTATATATTGGGAAAACAAAGTAAAAATAACAATTGTTGAAAATTGTTTTCCTATGAAAGTTATGAGTTGGTTGTCGGATTTTTGAGCCGTATAAATATCATTATTGATTTTCAAAACCATATATGCTGAGTGTATGCCATGATGATTAGGTTATGGCTTAGTTATGAAGTGAAAATTCAAACCAAATAAGTATTGTCAAATTTGAAACTTAAAGGAAAAATTAAGTACTAATCCTTTAGTATGATATGGTAATATTTAATTTAGTTATTTGAATAATTATGTCAAATTAAAATTCACTAGCTAGAAATCCCTACTAACTTTTATGATCTGATCCTTGTTATATGGTTTAATTTTTAATTTCAGTAACGTAAATGTAAATTTGGTTGGGGTATAGAGCAATATATAATCGCTTAATATTGTCTTTGCCATTTATTGCTACAAAGGTTACCATTGTCATCAATTATAAAATGATCGTAGGTTAAAGTACATTATATTCAATTTAATTGGTAGGATATACTATACCGACAGCAGTATCTTTCTCTCTTTATTTCCAATAAAAAACTGTCTAGAAAAAGCAATAAAATACTACAATCACGGATACTGGTCCAATTTGAACTTTCGTAACAAAATAATGGGATTACCTTTTAACTAGAGTGTAAGAAACTTTAGAGCATGTCAGTATCATATGACTTTCTATATTTTGATCCAATTGCCATGCCAAGAATGAGGTTATATTTTATTCTTACAGGGTACCCATCCAACAAATAGCACAAACGGCAATAGTGACATATATATTGACTTTGGATCAAAGGCAAAAATGAGGAAAATTCACATCTCTGGTATAGTTTGACTGCCTTATTATTATTCTAGTATAACTAGTATACTTTTTATTAAAATTGTTTATAGGGTACACGATTCTTGTGAAATTTTTTTTGCTCCACCAAACTCGTGTATGGGATACACGAGATTAATTTTCTCTCTCATAATCTCGTGCACCCCATGCACGAGACCCCTCCCACTTTTTTATTTTTTCTTTTTTTTCTTTGCCTTGGACCGGTGTTTCCGATCCAGGGTTTTTAAGAATTTTGTTCTGGTTTTTGAGTTGTATGAGTTATATCAAAATTATAGATTATTATTTGTATTATATTTTTTATTTTGTATGATGTAAACTAAGATTATTCATTCAGTTACATGTATCACTTTGAAACCTAAATTGGTGAAGGTTTTTTTGGAATTTTAGATGAGTTTTTTGTTGCATTAGTTTT
>NC_032023.1:17979385-18008983 GCF_001865875.1 Lupinus angustifolius
AAAAAACTCATCTAAAATTCCAAAAAACGTTCACCAATTTAGCTTTCAAAGTGATACATGTAACTGAATGAATAATCTTAGTTTACATCATACAAAATAAAAAATATAATACAAATAATAATCTATAATTTTGATATAACTCATACAACTCAAAAACCAGAACAAAATTCTTAAAAACCCTGGACCGGAAACACCGGTCAAAGGAAGAAAAAAAAAGTGGGAGGGGTCTCGTGCATGGGGTGCACGAGATTAGGAGAGAGAAAATTAATCTCATGTACCCCATACACGAGTTTGGTGGGGCAAAAACTGTTTCCCATGAATCGTGTACCCTATACACGATTTTAATAAAAAGTATATTAGTTTCGTAATATTTTAAAAAGTTATACCAGAGTGGTAATAAGGCAGTCAAACTATACTAGAAATGTAAATTTTCCCAAAAATGACAAACACTTAATATCTTACTTAGGTTGTGATGAAATCCTTTATGAAAGCTTATTTTTTCTCTTAACTTTTGTTCCGCTCATGTACGGATTATCTTTTTGCTAATCAATCAAAGATTGGGTGAAATTTACAATTTTTCTATGACTAAAAGAAAAATACAAATATTCTACGTACATGTTTTATTCTTCCATGTTCAAGTTTAATAATAAGTGCTTGTTTTACATCCTTACATATACCTGCATCGTCAAGTAGACCTTCTAGGTTAGTATTTCTCATAAAGTGAACATAAACGGTGTTGTTCAATACAACCATCTCTTCATTTTTTTAAAGGAAAGAAAACATGCAACTTAAAGGGAGGCTAAGAGATTTCATTACCAAAATTTTGAATCTTGATTGAAATGCTTGGGAGGCAAAGTGCATAATTTCTAATATTGTCACCTTACTTATTATATGGCTAAACTAATAATGAAAATATGAGGAATGCTAATAAAAGATGATGATATCACATTCAGACAAACATATAGAAAGTAAAAACTTCCTTGAAGATGATTAAAATAGTTAGTATTTGTTAGGTTAGTTAATTTGGTTAGGGTAGATAGTGTTTTCTTCCCTTTATATAGATGATTCAATGTAACTTTATAAATTCAATTCAATAACATTTCTCATTCCTTCTTGTTCATCAAGAAGATCTCTCTTATCCATGATTCCTACCATTTTAACATGGTATCAAAGCGGTAATTATCTCATTTATGGCATATGCGCCCTATTTCGTCTATTTCGTCCTTTTCTTTCTCCATCTTGTTTCCATCTTATGTGTCGTGCCCCGATTTTCGGCTACACGACTTTATTTAGATTCGTCATTACATTTTATAGTTAAGAATGTAGAAAAATCTTTTAAGCTCAATTACCTTGGGCCTTTGGATTTTTTGATATCCGGGTTTGAAAGTCGGTTACAAGGTAGGAAATGTATTAACACCCTACCTGTCGGCCTTATGCGGTACCTTCATTAAAATACATGACTTTATTATTATTATTTTTTCATTTAAATTATATGTTTAATTAATTAATTATTACAAAAAAATCATTTAATTTTATTATTATTAAGGGAATCAAGACATACGTTGTTCTTCAGTAGAAAAACATTTGTTGGTTGAATGTATTTTAATTAAATAGAATATATTTTTTAGTCAAAAATGTTTATTTTGCATGATTATTTATTGGTAATTTTTTTATTTGGTTATTTTTTTATTTATTTATATAATTATGAAAATAGAATTTAATCGATTTTGAGATTTAATTGATTGAAAAGAAGCGGCGTAGAGCGACCTTCCGAAGATGATTTGAGAAGAAAGAGGCCTTTGAGGCTACCTTCTCTCTATCTTTGATTAATTCTCAAAATTATTTTATTTTTTTGAAAAGTATTAGTTGTCACGTTTTATTAAAATAAAAATGTTCAAATTTTTATTCAAAAATGCGATTTTGTTTGCACCTCGCAAAAAAAAATATTTATTTCCCAAAAAATTATTTTTATACTTTTTTGTTTGTTAAATAAGATTTTTATTATTATTTTACACAAATAATTTGCATTAGAAAAAGAATTAAGGAGGAAATTTATACCTGCATGAGATTTAATAGAGTGTAAATAGAAGCAGAAGTGAGTGTCTATGTGTCTAGCAATTACTCGATGATGGTTGGTGTAGGCCACATGGACGTATGCGGTTCACTGGAGTGGAGGATGCACGGGTCTCACGGTGGACTTGACTATACTAGATTAGGGCAGAATGAGTATTGATCCCGTGTGGTGGCGCGTATGAGCTGGCGTTTGCACATTCAGATGAATGGTGGAGATCAGCGGTGCACGGTCCTCGTAATAAGCACGACCACGGGGGAATAAATGTTGGATAGAGGCGCCTTGTTTTAGTGTGCATGCTATGCATGCAATCGTAAACTTGCATGCGTGTCAAGCATTGGTTGGCTCTGGTTTCTATTCACCAGAAGCAACATGATGAAGATCACTCTAGTGGCTTGTGGAACGGGTGCACAGTTCTTCTAATGGTTTCGCTTACACTGGATCAGAGCGAATTTTAATTCTCTCTCTCCCTCTTCTCTCTATCTTTGTGCAGTGTTTTTCTAAAAGTATGTAACTTTTTGGAATCCCTTAACCCCTTACAAAACCCTATTTATATTGCTTTTTAACCCTAATAAATTACTAACAAACATAATCTCCACTGATCTACAATCCCATAATATTAGGCACCCACCAAGTCAGATTTGACTTGGTGTTTTTTTTTACTATTATTTATTTTTATTTAAAAAAAACAAATTAAACCTAATTATATATGTTTTAATTACTTTTTATAATTTATAAATTTTGAAAAAATAATAAATAATTATATCTGAATATGTTTTAATTATATTTCCATAAAAATAAAAAGAAAGTTTTTTTTGTTTTCGGATTTTAAAAGGGATTTTTAGAACATTTCCCTTATTTTTTTATTTTATAAATTCTAATTTAATTATCTTTTATTTATTTTATAATAAAATTTGAAAAATAACAATAAAATATTATTTTTATCCCGTTTAGAAAATTGATTATAGACTTTTTAGGATCCATTTTAATTTAATTCTTTTTCATATTTTTTCTTTATTATTTTGTCACAAAATTATATAGGTTTAAAGAAACCTATCCTATGTCTAACAATTTAAATTTCTTTATAACTTTTTCTTGTAAACATTTAAGTGGTACATTTAAATATCCTATTTAAATCCGTAATAAGTCCTAAAATAAAAAATAGCCAGTTTTATTATTTTGAAAAGCATATTTGGCTTTTTATGGGCCAGAAAAAATGGGTGTTCACAATATGTATATGTTTTTGGGTCTTGGCAGTGTCAAATCAACCAAGACAATCATTCTTGGATAGTTTTGAAAGCGTTGCCAAAGAAGAATCTTTATTCTTGAAGAAGAAGATGAAGGTCCAGCAAGCTGCAACTGTTGACCAAACCCCTGCTTATGGATTTCTACATGCAGCTCAGGAGCCTTAGTAGCCACTTCCAACGATTTCTAGTAAAGTTCATTTGTAGGGTCCTCATCAACAGCTTGTTAGAAGTACTCAGTTGCCTTATCAAATTAAGATTTGGCCTCATCGTGCTGGAATTAAAAATGTTTTTGAAGTGTGGGCATTTCCCAAGCACCAAAGAGTATCATGCTTCTTGGGATTAATAGCTAGTGCCTCCTCGAGCTTGGAAACAACATCTTAAATCACCTATAATAAATCAAAGAGCAATGGAAGAATATGAATTTCATTTATTAAATGAATATTGAATGACCTGAGTAAATGAATTACATGATTGAATGAATGGTTATATAAAGTCACAATGAATCTTTTATATAAAAAAGAAAAAAAAAACTAATTATCCTAACCAAACTAACTAACCAACTAATAAAAGCTAACTATTTTAACAAAAGATGCAGTAAGAATTACGTAGGCATATATGAAAATAATAGATATTGTACGAAGTATTGGCTTAAAATAAACCAAGGGACACTCTATTATGATCAACGTACTATACCATGGGACTGGACCATTTCACAGTTTCAATAATGGCATTGTTAAAGACCTTGTCCAGCTATTTACAAATAAAACTCTTTGCTCAAAAAGTATCATCCCATTGTTCGACCATAAAGTCACTCCTTGAAACAGTGGCAAAATTATTATCAAGATACCATGAGTTGGGTTTTCAGAAACAAGCATTGGGCTTAGAAACAAAATGAAAATAATTAGGATAAATAAATTTTGAGAAGAAAATAAATAATCTTCAAATAAACAAAACTTTGAATGAAAAAAGAATGATAGTACTCATAAAACATGGATTTCCATACTTGAAAAGAAAGAACTCAAGATAGGAACAAGAAGAACAAAGATTCAAGCTTCATAGAAAAATAGAATTGACACTAGAGTATTAAACAATACCTCATAATATTTTCATTATTGAATTGTGATTACAAATGTGTAAGACTCACATTTTATAATAAAATCACAAACAAAACTCAACTTAACTAACTGAAGTAACTAACTACGTAATCGGTTAATCTTATTGTTAATCGATTATACAAAAGAGAAAACACATCTATTTTAACACGCCACCGCAAGCTGGAATGTATCAAACATTCAAAACTTGAAATGATTTTAGTGAATCATGATGATTATACTCTAAAACCTCCTCTTGCTGGTGAGCGAATCTCCGTCTCCCAGTCTTGAAATCTGAACGTGAAGCAATACTGACGCTTAACCATCATTTGGCAGAAGCAATTTCATCTAATGCTTAACCATCTATTTGACAGAAGCAAACCAATCATAACGGATGAAAGAGAGAAATGAGATGGACCTTAATCTTGATCCTTATATGTTGCTTCAATGAGGGAAAAAAATTACACACTATAATGTTGTGTGTTTAATGAGAAAGAGAGGGGTAAAAAACTAGAGTATTAAAGAAATGAGAAATAATTGGGGGTAAATGATAAAGAATAAGAAAATAATATGATAGTGATCTTGACAACTTGTACATGCCACCACCTTCTGCCATAGATGCAATCTGCTAGGGTTGGAAATTACTGCTAAACCATAACCACAATTTGTTTTCCATATAACATCTATGAACATACTCCTCCTAAATCATAAAGTCCAGAACTGTCTCCACCTAGAGAAAATGTTTCTTGTACCCACTTGATACATTGCAACCATGAGAGAAGATGATCTTCTCCTTTATATTCATTAATAACTTTAATCAGTTTCCTTCTATGAACAAAGAATCCAACCAATAGAACATAAGAAATAAGAGGCACCATATTATTGTTTGTAATCTTTGTCTTGATTTTCAACCCTTCAATAGAAGAAAGAACTGAAATGGATGGCATGAGTGTACCAATACAAATTTCCATGCAAGCACCTAGCAAAACTAAAATAAGCAAAGCCAATTAGGTTTTTCTATGTTTCTCAAACCCACATCTTCTTCTAGCGGATTCTTGTTCCCTTGCATCTATCGAAAGTAACCTCATCCACTTGCTCCTGATCAAGAATTTTAGTCCCTATGGAGACTTCTGCTTCAAATTCCTCACCTTACATTTGTGTTGCATACTTGACTTACAAAGAATAAAATTCTTCAAATATTGTTGCCTTTACAAACAGAATAAAAGAATAAGCAAAGCTTGCAAAAAAAAAGAAGAAGAAAGGTTGATGGATGGAAGAATATGGAATGCTTGATTGTGATTCTCAATCAAGGAATTAGCAAGAATTCTGAAATCAATGGATTTAACACTAAAAAAGAATTCCGCAGTGAACGAATCTTCAAGAAATGACAAAAATTCTTTACTGAGCAAATTCTGCAAATGATTGATTAACAACACCCATGTAAGAAGAATCAAAGCAAGCCAAATAAAGAATCTTGGAATGATAGAGCCATAAGCGGAAGCTATTAGAAAGATAATTATGCTCTGATACCATGTTAAAACATGGATTTCATACTGGAAAAGAAAGAACTCAAGATAGGAACAATAATAACAAAGATTCAAGCTTCATAGAAAAATAGAATTGGCACTAGAGTATTAAACAATACCTCATAATATTTTCATTATTGAATTGTGATTACAAATGTGTAAGACTCACATTTTATAATAAAATCACAAACAAAACTCAACTTAACTAACTGAAGTAACTAACTACGTAATCGGTTAATCGTATTGTTAATCGATTATACAAAAGAGAAAACACATCTATTTTAATAAGTACGGGTTTAAGTAATCAACATTAGTTCTAGTTCTAGTTCCAACAATACCATTCTCAATTGTTCTACCTATATTGCACTATTCAGTGACATGATCTTCAAGGTTGGTAAGCGTTGAGAATAGTTGGGTGCAGTTCCGTAGCATCGAGGTTCAACAACAGGACAGCTTATTTCAGCTTCATCGTCGAGGTTTCGTAAGAACCGTTTGATGATTTTGAGAATTTGATGTTTTTTGTTTGGGTTGCGCTAGAATTAAGAAGAATTTGAGGAAAGGTGCTTATTTTCTTGATGAAACGCCAGAATGAATATTTAGAGAATTAGAGCGCATTTTTATTAATTTAATTATTTATGGGCTTGGGCTTGGCCGCTAAGACTTTTAAAATGCTTATTTAATTTAACAACTTCAAATCATCTAAATGTCCAATTAAATATAAATGATTGATATATTTAAATATGAGGGCAAAACATATTCTGATATAATGATATAAGTTATCTTCTCAAGCCACTAAAATCATATATGTGTCCTATTTAATTATTTCTAAAAAAATATTTTTAAAACTAAACAAACAGTACATGTATCAAACTTTTATTGGCTAAAAGAGATAAATTATCTCTTAATATGAGGAGATGTTTTATTCTCTTGAATTATATTATATATTAACATTTATATTATGTTATTTATTTATATCAATATTAATGTTAGATGAATCTATTTAAAAACAGATCTCTTCACCTATTCAAAAGCAAATTTATTAACATATTTATAAATAACAGATTAAACTTGATTGTGACTTATTTTATTTTCCACCTCCACTTACACCACAAACTCAACTTGCTAGCAAAAAGAAAATACTGCTCTTGAAGCCTCAATTTTTTCAAAACAATTTCATACTTAAGGGATGGTAATATTGGCAACTTTGTTGAGAGAAAGGATTGTGGACTAACAACAGTAAATACCAATGACCTTTAGGATTTGGGATTAGGAGAATGAAAGAACATAGAAGCAATTTGACTTCTCTACGACTCTGTTACGTAATGTGCCCGGGTGGGTTGGGCTTTCTTCTTTTTCTTCCTTTTAAACTTCTATTTCAAATATTTATTTTTTAACTAGCACTTCTAAATACTCTTGTGTATTATGATTTGACTTTACAAATTAAATTCTGTTATATAATGCTACAATTTTTCATGGTGGAGCATATTGATTGGATGGAATTGGGGACAGCATTGAGTGTGATACTAACTAATATGTAATAATAGGGATATATGTTTTCCAACCAAATTTTTATATCATGAATAAGGCCACTTTGAAAAAATGGACTAAGATATTAATAGCCTTTGATTTACGAACATGTTTTTAGCAAGTTATTAAGACAGATATTTTGTAATGATGTGATATAAATCTTTTAATATTTAAATTAAAAGTCATATTTGTTGTAATCATACACAATTTTTATTTAAAGACTAAGAAATTACTGAAAAACACTAACAACTTCTAATGTCAACAAACTGTAATCCTCATATAAGTTGCGACACTTGCAACGTATTAAAAATATAAGCAATAAGAAAAAATAGGCAAAAAATAAGGTGGAAAAAAAATAAGAAAAGGATAAAATAATTTTGAGCCTTGTTTGGTTCATGATGATAAATATTACTGGGGATACATAAATCATATATGAAAGATTGAAAATGAAAATTATTATAATCACTTAATAAAGTCCATGTGTTTATTTATATTGAAATATTGAAATATACTTCATCTTTGGTACAAAGAAATATTCAATTATTATCACGTCGCACCACTTCTTTTCAAAATGATGGTAAATATTAATTGCTTCTTTATTGACACTTACAGCTAATAGTATTAAATAATATCAATAATATAGATAGCTGAATTTTGTAATTAAGAAAATATATTAGGTGTATGGATTTTTTTTTGTGTGAAGAAAACTTTCTATGCAGATATAAAACTCTCTTCGATAGTCTATATTACAATCTTTATCTATAATTGATTATCTATTAGAATACATCCATTATGTACTTTTAAAGAAAATCTTTAATAATCAAGCATGTTAACTTGGTTTAATTAATGTTATTAATCAAAGCATCTTTTAATTTATTTAGCGTATGAAAAAAAAATGTATTGAAAGGTTCTAGCTTGTGTATGTACCTGTGAGACTAGTCTCTCTTCAATTAGGGGGGACAATACTTCGCTAGAATAAAATGTCTTAATTCAATACCTAGTGTTGGTTTAGCTGGCTAGTTTGATGAAGTTGGATTTTGTTATTTGAGTATTCATCTTCTCTTTGACATGCGTATGAGATAATTTGTATATAAAAGAGAATTCGATGAAATTGAATTTTGTTCTAGTGTTTTAATATTCTTTTTTTATTTTAGTTTTCATATTTTCTTTCCCGAGTAAGGATGGCATAAATACCGATATTCGCGGATATTCATAGGTAAAATTCGATATAATCAATACCATCATTCTGAAAAGAAGTGGTGCGACGTGATAATATTTGAATCTTACTAACTCCACAGACCTTTCTTTGTATTTTTTTGCTTTAATCAATACCTTTAAAACAACTATATTCAACATAATCATGCATATTCAAGAGACTTTAATATTGTTGTACCCCGTTAGTGCGGATGAGAGTTATTTGCTAGAATAATTTGCTTTTAATAATTGGTAATGGATATCATCCGTTCTATTTTTTATGTTTTATTTGTATATCGTTCTAATTAAAAATGACACTTAATTAAAATATTATAAAAATAAAAAAATTATATTACTTAATAAAATATGATTGATTTAAAATATGGAGATAAATTTTTTTTAAAACATGTGATCTTTATTCAATAAATAGTACGGAAAGAAATTAGAATTGAACAGAGATGTTGACACAAAACCAATTTTTAAAGGTCCTAATATTTTATTAGTTTGAATTAAATAAATTCAAAACTTATAAAATTTCATTTTCTTACATTCTAATAGAATCTCAAATTGTATAAGATATAGCTAATTGTGTATGTTATTCTTTCGAACAACTTCAAGATTTTCATGAGAAATGAATGCATTTGATGGATTAGAAGAGACCACAATGAATAGATGAAAAATATTGATCAATTCATATAAGATTCATTAAACCTTACTTAAAATATAATACATTGGAACAACAATTTCTAAAGTAATAGAGTGACAAGTCTTTATTTCTCTTCATATTTTCAATTATAAAACTATTATTTCTTGATTAATAAAAGGATAAATTTATCTTTACATGTTGCCTTTTATTTATTATTATATAATATTTGTATCTCTATTAATGAAGAAGACTCTTAATCAATGCATTCATATCCAAAGTTAAATAATGAATTTCGATCTATTTTAAAAAATTTAGACCAAATTGAAGTTGAAAAAAATTACATTTAATCTTTTTTTTTTTAAGAAAGCACAATTTAAAATCACTTTTCAAAAATCATTTTATTAATAATCACTATTTTATAATAAATGTTTTAAGCTCACATTTCTACACATTTTAGTTGCTTAAATCTATTTTTTTCAATCATTTTTATTGGAATATTTTTTGTTGCTTTTGGATCAGGTGACAAAATTATCCAAAATCCATCCAAATCCACCTGTTAGAACTAATTGATTTAAATGGATATAATCCAATGGATAATATTGATATTGGATGTATTCAAATCCATCTATTATATCCAATGAATATCTCTGAGTATATCCATTTGGATGGATACGCAATCCATCCAACAAAATAAAAACATTTTTTTCCAATTAATTCAATATTAATATAAAAAATCTCTCTCACTTTTCTAAGCATAACCCCCCACACGTTACAAAAGTTGAAAATTGCAATTGTGATATTAAAAAGTGATTATAAAAAAGTATAAACGATTTCGGCCTTAGTGTTTTGCCCCAACATCTTAATGTAAAGTATAAATATGTCATTTTGGTTATTGACTAATATGATAATATAATAACAAAATAAAATACTTCAGGATGATGGACTGTTGCATATAACTTGTGGAAGTCCCAATTATTAGGGGTGTAAGCGCTTTCGGTTTAAATTGTGAAACCGAACCATAAAATGTGGTTTGGTTCGGTTCCGCAGTTCGGTTCAGTTTTTTTATTTGGAACGATTTAAGTTCGATTCGGTTCACAGTTTTGTAAATTTTGGAACAGTTAGAACTTGAACCGAACCACATGTTAAAAAATAATTTTATTTTATATTTGGGTGGTTAAGATTTAAAGTTAGGAGATAAAATATGATTAAGAATTTAGGATTATTAATACAAATAGGCTATAAATAAGAGGCAAATATAAAAAATAATTTAGTAAACAAACCTAAATATCTATTATTCATTAAGAAAATAGAAAAAAAACTAAAAACCTAGTATACATTTTGTCACTAATCACTAATTAAATTAATTAAATAAAGAAATTAAGGAACAAAAAATAAAATAAATAAAGAACTTGAGGACATTACTAATGATGTAGAGTATTAGGTGTTACTCTTAAACTAAAGAATTGGTACCAAGTTTGTCATTCCTAAATTTTGTTAGACATTGTCGAAGATTTTGTGGACTAAAATTTCAAGTTTGTAGTGCGTTGAGATGTTGAATTATTATTGTTTTACTAGAAAGAGTATTAAATACTTCTTTATTGATGTGTTTAGTATTCATTTAGTTGACTCTATACTTTGAAAATTTTGTTCAACTATTTCTTAAAAGTTTTTTAAAAAAAGTTGAAAAACCGCGGAACCGAACCGAATTATTAAAGATTGGTTCAGTTCGGTTTCTAAATAAAATTTGCGGTTAATCGAGTAGAACCAACCATATCTTTGTGTTCGGTGCGATCACTAAATTGCATCAAAAACCGAATCAAACTTTTACACTCCTACCAATTATGTTGCACTAAAGATTTTTGTCATTAAGAGTGCTTATAAAAAAACTTCACAAATTCACCTTTTTAAAAATGCTTATAAAAAAACACTTTTTAAAAGTGTTTTTTAAGAAAATTATTTTTTAAAATGTGTTTTTTTTATTAAAAAAATCACTTTGAAAAAGTAAATTTTTTTAAAAACACTTTTAAAAATGTTATTTAAAAATGCTTTATTAAATAATAATTTTTAAAAGAATTTTGTTCTTCAAATTGCTTTATTAAAAATATTTTGTTCAAATTCAAAAAAGTAGGTTGGATATCCATCCATCCAATCCATTAAAATGGATACATGAATAGAATGAATGGATTGCAACCTATTGGCTATGATTTGGATAATTTAAAAATATGATATAATGAATTTATGTGAATTGATAGATAGTTTTCTATCCATCCATTATAGTCCAAATTCAAATCCATCCGAACACATCCAATTGTCACCCCTAATATAAATGAATATCATTAAATATAATCAATAAATTGAAGTTCGTATTCCTCTATCCTATATATAAGGAATTAATCTTTTTTGAGATATGTGATTGCCCTATCGCAATAACTATCATCATCAAGAATAAAAAGTTAACATTTTAATCTATATGAAAATCTAATAGGCTCTTATATCAATTAATTTACCTTGTTGGTAAATTGTATCTATTTAAACTAACTAACTTATATAGTTAGTTGAATTGAATATTTGATTTAATTAAATTTTGATAGACATGGATTATGAATTATTTGTAAGCATTTACTAACACATTTATATTATGTTAGGAATTCATATCATATAATCAATAAAGATTGTGGCAGATGATAATAAATAAATTTGTAATAATTATGGTTTTAAGTTATTTTTAAATAAAAAATGTTTTAAAATTTAAAAAGTTTATCTTTCTCCTCATATTCCATATTCCAATATGGGGGAGGAGTTGAAGGGAGAAAAATTATTTGCTCTCCATAATTTATATAAGTAAGATAATTGTAGCTAACTGAGTACAGCTAGCCATGGCAGAAGGAGCACAAGAGAAAACCATGAAGAGAATTCTTCTCATAATAAGTTGCGCCGTGCTAGCCATAGGCGTCTCAGGCGGCCCACTCATGATGCGCCTCTACTTCCTCGACGGCGGCCACCGTGTTTGGCTACCTAGCTTCCTTGAAGCCTGCGGCTTCCCAATCATTCTAATTCCTCTTTCCATCGCCTACATCCGCCGTCGTCGCAGCGCCGCCGCCACTCAAAGCACAAAAATAAAGCTCATGCTTATGGAGCCACCTCTATTTTTTGCCTTCGTCGTTATCGGTCTCATCACTGGCCTCAACAATTTTTTCTTTGCCTTTGGCGTGTCTCGGCTTCCTGTAACCACTTCTTCTCTAATTTTAGCCACTCAACTAGCCTTCAACGCGCTCTTCTCATTCCTCTTAGTAAGGCAGAAGTTTAGGGCTTATTCTGTAAACACCATTGTTTTGCTCACTATTGCAGCGGGAGTTTTGGCTATGCATTCAACTGGGGATCGTCCTGCTGGTGAGTCTAATAAACAATATGCAATGGGTTTTGCTTTAACAGTATTGGCTGCAGTGTTGGAAGGGTTTATTTTACCTGTGGTGGAGTTAGCGTACAAGAAGGTTAAGCAAACTATATGCTACTCAACGGTCTTGGAGGCTCAGTTCATTATGTGCATGTTCGCTTCTTTCATTGGGATCACGGGAATGATCGTAACCAATGACTTTAAGGTTACTCTATTCCTTGAAATTACAACATGAACAAGTTCTGTTATAACTTACATGTAGAACTAATTCAACACATGCACCATTATGTTTTTATACTTTTAAGTTTGAATACATGTACTTATACATTTTCCTCACTTTCTATCAAACAAAAAAAAAACGTTTTGTACATGAAAGGTTCCGCTATGATTTACCCAATGGGATGTCCAAATTTCATAATTTCTCTTGTGAACTACATTAATGCAAGCTTTATGATTTATTTTCGTAAAAATAGACTGTTTTGGCACAGCTAAATGGTATCAATTAGTTGAAATATGATAAATTAATTAAATAAATTAGAATTGTTTGGTAATATTAACTTAAAAGCTAATTAATATATGTAAATCGACATAAAAATATAACAATTCAAATATATAACATATTTTTTTTGGATTACTATTGTATATTTATTACTTTAATTAAATTAGAATTGTTTGGTAGTATTAACTTATAAGCTAATTAATATATGTAAAATGACATACAAATATAACAATTCAAATATATAATATATGTTTTTTGGATTACTATTATAGACTTATTACTTTAAAAGATAATCCAAAATAATATTATTATATAATTAAGGATTAGGGATAAATATCATTCATAAAAGGCAAAATTGTTACCATGGTCCCTTAACTTATTTGTTTTTTTTTTGTTTTTTTGTTTTTATTAATTATAGGGATTCTTTGGACAGAAGTATCATTTGTTTTTATAATATTTTCATCTCTTAATTAATAAAGTTTTAATTATTTAAAGTTTTAATTATTGATAGAAAAGACTTATTTGTCTTTATAAAATTGGGTCTCATATTTTTTCTCAACTTGGTCCATTTCTTTGTTTCCGTACTTACATTAGTCCATATGTGATCATGTCACAACTAGTAAACGACACATGGCAAGAAAAGTAAATAACATATAACAAGACAACAAAATAGACACTAGAATTTTTTTAACTAATGAACTAATGTGTTAAGGAAAGGAACAAAATAAGAAAAAGTTAAGCACCAAACTGAAAAAAGCAAATAAGTTAAGATACCAAAATAATACTTTTGTCATTTTCAAAATGGACAGTGATAAGAAGAAACAAGAAGCACAAACCCTACCTAAGTTATTAGTAATAAGCTACTTGATTAGTGCATAACCTTAATGATTATCTCGCTAAATATACTTAGTCTTTTTGTCTAAATCACACCTATCTTTTACCAATTGGAGACAATCTTACTCAAGTATTATAGGATCACTATGAGTAAGAAATCTCTTAGTACTACCAAACACAAATTCTATTCCTAGCAGCTTTTTTTTTTTAAGCAAAGGTGGCAAAGCACCCGAAAAGTTTTCAAGTTTTCACCATCTAATCTACGCTTGTTTGATACAGATTCATAGTCTTGACTATGATGTTACTGTGATAGGCAATAAGTAATTTTTTTTTCTTTCATCTATCTTCTTATTCTTAATTTTTTTTATTATTTATTACAATATTCAATTGCAACTTATTTTAATTTTTTTAGAGTTTTTGGTGTCTTCGTTTTCAGTCAATCTCTAAGGAAGCAAGACAATTCGATCATGGGGAAGTTGTTTACTACACCGTGCTAGCCGGGACTGCTTTACTGTATCAGTGTTTCTTCGTGGGAGCAATAGGGGTGGTTTTTTGTGCCTCATCTTTATTGTCCGGTGTTATAGTTGCTGCATTTTTACCTGTAACAGAAGTGTTGGCGGTTATTTTCTTCAAAGAAAAATTTAATGCAGAAAAGGGTGTGGCTCTGATACTCTCCCTTTGGGGCTTTGTATCATACTTTTATGGTGAGATAAAACAAGCCAAGAAAATGAAGAAAAATGTCACCCTAGAAGCAGAGATTCCTCAAGTTCTTCCTATTCCTAACCCATGAAGCCATGATTGTAGTGTATGTTTAGTATTTTTGGCTATGTTTAAAACTTCAATCTCTAGGCTTAGGCAAATGTTAAACAGCCAAGCATTAATTTAAATATCAATATGGGCATAGATCTTCTTTCCTCACTATAATCACCTAATACGGTACCTGAATAATTAAATTAATTCAGGATGAGAGTTTTCCAACACTCCGTGTAATCACAATGACACGACAAAAATGTATTCCATTTATAAATTAATGGAATTATAAAAGTGAAAATAATATTATTACAAAAAAAAATTAGCTATCCTCTAATTTTTTCTCTCAAAAGGTATTTCTCTCATATTGAAGAGACTATCTTATGGTGTCTTTAGAAAAAAGTAATTTTATTATAATTAAAAGGATAAATGTGTCATTAAAAGTTGTAATTCCTTTTAATTTTTGAAGTACTTAACTATTCATTAATGAAGAATATCATAGCTTCTCTCTTTAATATTAACTTTTGTCAGAGATGACTTCTCCTAACCTTTCACAAGAGTTTTTCTCCTTCCATCCATTTTCTTCAACTTCTCCTAACCTTCTTTTATTTGCATTTAATTTTTTTATTTTTTATTTATGTCTTTTTTTATCCTCCTAAAGAGGGAAACCAATCAATCTCCCCTCCCAATTTAAGTAGAGGGCTACAATCATTTAACCACTCTTATGCAAAACTCATACGTTTCATTATGAAATAGCATGGTCATCAAATCTAAACTATTGATAGTGATATTAATTTACTTGAGTTGTAATTGTTTGGATTTTGATATATCATGTATGAAGTGATATCTCTTGTCTATATCTTTCGACCTCAAGCGGAAACTTGAATTCTTGATCAAGTGGATTATATTGCGCTCTAACTATCACAATACAGAACGTTCTTGACCTAATTACTCAAGCAAGAATCACTTCATCCAAAACATTTCTTTGCAAGCTTTTGATATTGCAACGAACACTGCAATTTTGGTAGACAAAGCCACACTTTTTTAATTTGTAACATTGTCCATCGCTATATTACTCCTATGAAAAAGATAAATATTTCATTGCTGCATGGCCCAGTGGTCACGATGTTACTTAGTGGGTAACTTGGTTCAAGGTTCAAATCTTGCTTGTGATATGTTTTATGTTGAAACCTTTTTGCAGACTGAAAAAATAAAATGAAAAGTGTTGTTGAATGGATTCGAACCTCGTGTGTTCAAGCAGGGGACACAAGAGTTGACACTATGCAAATAGTATTTTTGATAAAGAAAAATTGTAGTAAAGAAGTACAATGGTGCCCACCCAATACAAAAAGAACAATTCAATAGTTTGTTGAACTTAGCGTTATACAAAGATTATGATTCATATACCAATTTACAAACAACCAAAATTTATGACGAATAAAGGAGATAAATAAAATCCATGATCTAGTTTGAATCAAATCAAATAAATGCACATAGTTAGGGGTCTTCTCCTGAAAAATCACTTCATTTCTCATAATCCACGCTGAACAAACCACTCTGAACCAATGCATTCTCCAGAACTTTAGACACCTAGGCAAGGGTACATATCTGGGTACATATCTGTTGTTCCACACTTTGTACCATTTCATATATTATGGGGTTTGATTGGTCATAAAAAATATATTTAAGTTAAAATTTAATTATTAAGTATTTTGACCAATTACAAGCGCATAACACATGGAGTGACACAAAGTGTGGGACAACAGATGTGCTCCCCTAAGCAAATAGTTATGTTTTAATTTGTATCAATGTATATTCATTATTACTACTTAAACCATATTTTTCACTAATTGATAAATTTTTGGAAAAGTTGTTTTCTTTCAGTGTGATATTAAGTGATCTATAAATAGAACCATGTGCATGTGCTGAAGGACACATCGAAAATTTGAAAACATTAATTTTTTAAATCCAAAATACTTCTTTTTCCTTCTCACGTGTGCAAACAGTGTTGAAACCAAATCCTCCATAACCAAGAAGATGAATGAAAAACAAAGATGATGAAAAGTGAGAGCAATTGAGGAGTGTTAAGAGAGGTTGAAAGAGTTTGCATTCAAAACTGGATAATACTTTATTTAATTGATTCATGAAGGAGATTACAATTTATATAGGATTACAAACAAGCAAATCAACTACCAAACTTCCACCTAAGGAACATAACTAACTTATTCTAAAAACTATTGAAAAGATGCAAGCTGGATTCTCACTAAGCGAACTTGGGCTTGCTTAGCGAAATCTTCAGTCTCACTCGGTCAAATCGTAAAGCAATAAAACCTCAAACTCATAAATTTGTCTCGTTGAGCGAGCTCAACCTTACAATAGAAGTGGTCAAACTCCTTACTATATCTCACAGTGATGTAGTCGGAAGCACATGGGTTTGACAAGCATCAAACTTAAAATGATAAACACAAGTTTGCAAGCATAAACCTAATAAATAAGCTATGGAATCCACTAGATAGAGAAACTTCAAAATTTTATTAATTGTAAGATAATGAAACGAAATTATCTAAGAGCATTTAAATAGAAAACGGTAAACCTAATCCTAAATTATCCAAACTCGAAATTAAACAAAAACTGCTAAAAATAGTAAAAGTCATTTTCAGACCTGAAACGAGCCCATATGGCCTAAAAAGCCTATACCTCAAGACAAAGCGATGATTTGTGTTTGTTGGTCCAATTCCCTATTTGGAAAGGTATAATAATGATCATCCTGACATCGAACGCCAAACTTGTGCAAATCCTGCCGATCCTTTCCCACAAGCAACTTCAACTTCGATACATGCAACCAGCCTTCCTACATCACTAAGCGAGTCTCCTAGTTCGCCGAGCGATTATTACAAAACTCATTGTTTCAAGTTCGCTTCGTGAAAGCTTATCTCGCTGAGTGGATGCCTTCTCCAAAATCTTAATGCTCTTTTTCATTCTTTGGTTGACATCCATCCTTTTGTTTCTTTTAAGTGCTCCTCTTGATTTTGCTTGTTTGACAAAGAGAGAGTTAAGCAGTTTGTTAGTGTATAAACTAACATTGTGGATATGCTTTGTTTAGAACGTGGAAACCAAACTAATGCTCAACATTATGTTGTAAAGGAGATTTAATTTGTTGACACATCTGTTGCATCCAATCTACAAAAGATGGAGAATGGTAGAGCAAACGAAGCTAAAGCCTAGTATTCTTACATACCTTAGAGGCAACATTTATCTTATTTGTTTTTTTCGACCTTACCCCATTTTTTTACAAAATTTGTTCTCTAATAAATTCCATCACATAATCCTATGAATCATGACGTACCGCCTCTTACAGCCTGCATTACTTAAGTTGACAAGTTTCCTGACAAATTAAGCATGCATTTTGTATTACATTTCAATCCAATGAAACTATGAAAGGGTTTATCCTGGTACTTTTTTCTTATCACAATCTCTTCCTTTCTATGTCGAGAGAAAGTTTGAGAGGACATCATATTTGAACTAATGTGTTTATGATATCACCTCACATATATAGATATTGACAGAAAAGAAAGGACATCAAACATGCAAGGGATAATATTTAAATAGAAAATTAACTATCAAAAGGCTTTCCAAATTTGAACCAAGATCATAATGTGAAATTTGCTACGATAAGTTAACAATTTATAACACCCCACCATAGAGTTTGGTACAGACTATCTAGAAATAGATGTTAAAAGTTAAAATTGATAGCTAGCAAGGGGTAATATTTAAAGAAGGAAAACGCTTCAGCGCCAATGTAACCAAATATGAGAAAGATGTAAAAAAAATTGTTTCTAAAGGAAAAACACCAAGCTAAACAAAGTGCTTTTTTGTAAAAGAAATGATTTAAACTAATGTTGTGAGAACTGGACCATACTAAACAGTCCGACCGATTTGATCATTGACTGGACTTGAAAATGGTTCTAGTTTGCAGTCTTAACCAAATGAGAGTTTGACCGCTTTGAATTGGGAAAATCTCGGTCGGACTATGCTAAACCAGGTTAAACTGGAATAACCCAGAAAGTAAACCGGACGATTTACTTAAAATTAAAAAAAACGAATATTACTCTAATCTTTTGTTTTTGTTTTATTCTAATCCAAAAATATTGAGAGATGTTATTTCAATATAATTATACATAATTAAAATTTTACATTTATATATAATTATATGTTTATTGATAAATTTATTAATTATATATGAAATCACCTGGTCCGACCGGATAATTTAACTATTTGAACCGGTTAAACCTCATACGAGACCTCTTCCGGTTTGACGTCCGGCTTGGGTTTCACAACATTGATTTAAACAAAATGCTTTTTGTAAAAGAAATGATTTAATAAAGGCTTTATCCAAAGAGAATTTAAATTTTAATTAAAAAAGAAAAAAATCAGATTGGATACCTTCATATATAATTCTATTAAAATGAATTAATGGATGAATACAGTTATTAAATTCGGATATGAGTAAATTAAAATAAAATTTTATATATCTTTATATAAATCGAATGTAGTTTCCCGTTTGTTGAAAAAAAAATCATCCTATATAAACTATTGCTTACTGAATTTGGTATAAATTAACATGTTAATTTATATTAGAGTGGATTTGGTGACAATTTAGATTGATTTGAATATTATTTTCTCTTCAGCCTGTTCTTTTTGTATACAGTAAAAAAGCTAAATTGAATGAGGATCAATGAAAAGGAACGAAACTCCTTTTTTGGAGGGGGGAGCTCCTTAAAATATCATCTTACAAATCTTTATGAAATCGAAATAGATTTGCAGAATTGCAGTGTATGTTTGCGTTGCTGTAAAAGCATCTTGATGGCCCTCTTCTTTTTTCTGTTACTTCATTTGTAGCTATTTGTAAGGCAATAAAAGTCATCAGAAAAAATGATGTATACCTACCAAACGTCAAGGTTATAATCATGCACATATTACAAAGGGAAAAGAAGGAGACAAGAAAATAATCCTAAAATAAAATAAATTTTTCAACTTGAGCCTTCTAATTATGCAATATGCATATTTGCATGCGTCAGAGTTTTATTTTGAGAAATCGTTAATTATCAAACTAAAATTAAATATATATATCACTTAAAGGAAATTGAAAAAGACAAAAAGACCTGCAGCAAATTAAACTTTACATTAAAGACTCCCCCAACATACATCTCCGTCAATTAAATATCAGGGGCCACTCAAAATTTAATAAGATACGTGTTAGGTTCAATTTGAAGTTTTGGACACCAAAAGCTGTCACATTATTAGCTATCCGTACACGAAAAGAATCCAGACAAAAGTAAAATTTACTTTATAAAGAATAAAAATGTTATCAGATTGTATTTAAAGAGTAAATTGTTCTATCATAAAAAAATCTCTTTGTTTTGTGTGCACTTATCTATGGATATGATCCTAACCCATGCACCTGTCTATTATTTCTTAATGATAAATCACTTCAGTCTTAATTGTCTGCACTATTCACTATCATGTAGTAGTTGATAAGAAGCGTGTCCCAGTGGCAAATTCTTTTAATTGCTGATAGCATTGGTGGTTGGAATGAAAAATCAGCAAAAGTCGGTGTGTCTAGAAATTTTAGAAGACTTTCAGCCAAGACTTTGCAGCTTAATTGCAGCTATATCAAAGACTGAGCAGGTTACTTTGAATTGCTAAAAAAGTATAACAATAACATTACCTTACAAACAAGTCGTTTTCTGGTTTATAGATTAACCTTTTAAGATGCTTGTAGCGATATAAAATGAAAAGTATGATCTAAATAAAGAATAAAGATGATTGATTTGATATAGAAGAAGTAAATTTGAATTGATCAAATAATTGCAACTTAAAGAATCACCAGCATCCCACTCGAGTCCTACCATAAAAAAAAGAGTTATAAGATGTTTAAGTGATTTGATGTGAGAGTGAAGGAGATTAAGAGTGAAGTCTCACCCACAACAAAAATCATAACATATTAACAAACTAATAACTAACAACTAACAATTTTATGTAAAAAACAAAATGTATGTTCTTAGAGTAGATTTGGCGTTGATACAATTGTTTATTTTACTACACATGCATGCACCATCTTCCCCTTCCAAAAATGTTAGGGACATGATTTGTACCTGATATTTGTATATCAGGGTGCTATAAAGGAAAGGACCTTGCATAACTCATTCAAATTTCCTTCTTTCTTCATTCAAATTTATTTTAAAGTAGAGACCTAATTAGGTCCGTATAAAATACAAGAACACATTTGGTTTCCAGAAAATAAAAAATCTCAAATCGATAGTTATTATTAGAATTTTGTTCTTCTTAAAATATATTTTAATTTATGATAAAGCAATATAACATTATTATAATCAACATGAATACTTTTGTTTTTATCCGGAATTATTCTTCTGAATGAAATTTACAAGGCCCAGGTTGGAATTTTGATTTTTTAGGATTATATATCATAATTAAAAAAGAATGTACAAAAGATATATGCATAATTAATACCTTGACCTTTGGTAGGTATGCATCAATTTTGATGATGACTCTTGTGGCCTTAGCAGTAGCTTCAAATAATGTTACTGAAAAAAGAAGAGGGCCATCAAGAGCGTTTACAACAACGAAAATTTACAGTCCATATCTATTTCGTTTTCAAAAATAGTACTAAGATGCTTTTTTAAGGAGCTTTCTACCCAATCAAATAAAGGGACATCCTTCCTTTTTCATTGAATCCTATTCATTTTAACAATTTTACTGCATACTAAAAGTAACAGGCTGAAGAAAATAATTTTGAAAATCAATCTAAATTGTAACATGTTAGTTGTATGCACCAAGTTCGAACTCTGCTGTTAATTTCTACCAAATTCAGTACACATGCTTACGTTAGCCATTTGTGCATAGCAGTTGTTAACACAGGATAACATTTTTTTTTAATAAATGGGACGTCATCTTGGTACGGATAAAGTGTTTATCAAATTCATTATTTTGAAGCTTAAAATCAGACTTTCGCTGAAGCTATCTATCAGTTGTGTAGTATGTATGGTGCAATTTTGTTGGGTGTGGGTATATGGAGCCTATAAATGTGTTATAAGTAGCTCTTTGGTTTGTCACAATTTGGACTATTTGGCACATTAAGAACAAACTTATCTTTGAGAACTTGAGGTTCCAAATATAGGAGATGGTGAAGCTTATTTTTTTGCATTACTGAAACCTTATTATTGTCCGCTTTCTTTTCTTCTCTTACTCTTATGTTAATTGGATGAGACATTCATCAACTTGTTTTTCTCTTTGTTAATTTCAGAGATTCAGTGAATAAAGTATCATTTGTTCTCCTAATATTTTATCTCTTGATTAATAAAGTTTTTACAGCTGATAAAAAAAAAAGTGTGTTGTTGAATTTCACAATTAGTTAAATATAGGTAATTTGAAGACTCCTGAATAAGCTGACAAATTAAATGTTTAGGTCAAGCCTGGAGTTCTGTCTTGACTGGTTGTTGATTATTAAATAGAGGTGGACTTTGTGATGCTATACTGCTATCCTTTCTCATATATTTAATAAGCAAAAAAAAGTTAAATTTTAACGACAAGTTGGTTTGTGCTGAGAAAGGTTAGTTTGAGAGGACATGTGGATGTTTGTCAACAACAAATATTATTTCAAATATCTTATGTATCTATGAACAAAACTTTGTGTCTAAATTCAAGTCTATGTTTGGTACATTCTTTTTTCATTTTTTAATTATGTTTGTATAATAAGTGTCAAATTTACGTTTTTTTACATAAATAGTTAGCACTTTTCCACTATGATTCCACTTGTAATTGATTGAATCAATTTTTGGGTACAATTTGTTTATGAATTCATTTTTCAATATCTCTTAGTTAATATTTGACCATATATATTTTGGAATGAAAATTAAGGGATTCAAATCAATGTTTTTTAAGCAAAATTCTGACATTATATTCATTCATAGTTAAATCAAGAGGATATTGAAATATGATGTTTCTAATATATGAAATTTTAATATGGAGTGCTGAATACATAAAATATACAAAATAACTTTTGGTGAACAAGAATCATACACAATGTTGGGAGTCTCAAATAACCATTTTGTATAGTGAGAATTCTTTCGTTGGAGTAAAAATACACAAATAATTGCATCTTTAAAAAGGAAAAACACAAAATTTTAGAACCCTAACTTCCCATTTTCATCATTTTTTATTTTTTAGATATGGGATTGTAGTTGTAGAGTTTTTGTTAGTTATTGGAGAGGAAGATTTGAAAACGAAAACATTGCAACCTCATGGAGCTCACTTTGATGCTTTTCCATTGAGTTTCATCAACTTTTCTCTTCCATTATTTTGGAAGAGAACCTGAATTTCTTTCAAATTTTAAAAACTGGAATAATTGACCAACGAAAAAGTGTGGTGCTTGCGGAGGAGCAAAATTACTGTCCGCTTGCAGTATCTCTAGTACTCGCGGAAAATGTATAATTTCTTATTTGGATTATATGTGATTGTTCAATTTAATGTACCTATTTTAATTCATTTCAATATATTCATGTATGCAATGATTTTTGTGCTTTATTCTTGTTCTTTATGCTTGTTTTAGTTTGATTATTTAAAACATGTATGGTTGGAAATCCCACATTTGAGTTTGAACTAATATATGTCACCCAACATTTTTATTGCATTTAATATTTATTTTTGTTTCTAGTTGTTTAAATTGGAAATCAAAACAATTCTGAAAAAACCTTTTGAGCTTAAAATTATAATTATTGTTGAATGGTCTAATATTGTTCAAAACTCATGTAGATACAATATTTCTTTATACTTATTCATTATATTGAAATTCAATATTTTATTGACGAATTTGTCGTTAGAAATATATTACAAAAGAAAACAACTAGAAAGTTAAGTAATAATCATTAAAAAGCAAAGTTCCTTGTGCCTTCTAAATTTCAATATGATAGGAATAATACGGAGAAGCATTAAAGTATTCCTTGTGCCTTCTATATTTTTTATTTTCCAGTAACCAAACGTGTTTCCATATTTTTTTTAATATCCTAATTGGGTCATTATGAAATTTGAATGAGTTACACCAATTCTTTTCTCCGTATAGCACCTGACGTACAAACATCAAGATTATTTGCTTTCTTACAGGTACAAAAATGATCCCAACATATAAAAGTTGTTGCATTTAACTTGCTATCGGAAGATTTCCGGTGCACCTCCTATTAATGTTGAACAATCTTAGCTATTCAAGGAAAAAGGTTAAATGTATGCCAAAAGGGAACTTGAAATCGCATCAACAATGTCTTAATTGTCATAAAGTATTGCTGTTTTTCTTTTATTAAAAACAGTTTTTCCTTTCTATTTAGTTAATTGGTGTGTGTTACAAGTACTTCTTGTTGATTGCCTCATACGAATACCACATTGTTAGCACAAGAAGGATCTTATTAAATCATGTCTTACATCCTATCTTGCATTAATAAAATATTATATAAATTAAAAAATTAAATATTATTATTTTTTATTTTATTATCATTAATGTGAGATAATATTTATGATATAGTTTTGGACAACAAATTATACTGGTCATTTCAAATATGAAAAACATTACATGCTCACCTGCCTACTTTATTTTGTTTGTTGCAATACTAACAATCTATCTTATGGATTTTCAATCCATTCATAATATGACATCATACCTTGCCACTTTTACCTTTCAACAACAAACATGAGCTACCCTTTATCATTTTCAAAATGCTCTTCAAATCTGTCTCATCACTCATCAGAATCAGAATTAAAAAAAGTGTTGTTCCTTCACACATTTTGCATAAAAATGCTGTGTCTGGAAAGTTTAAAAGAATTTACTGTTCAGTTTCAACTATAATTTCTTTTCTTAATTGCATTCTTGTCATACATGCACTATATCTTTTTCTTTTCAACTACATTTTATTATATTATAGTAATGATTTGTTTTTCTAATATGAGGAAATAATGTATACACTAATAGTAATGTATATACTAATAGTATATCTTCTTTCTTAATTGCATTCTTGTCATACATGCATTATATATTTTTCTTTTCAACCACATTTTATTATAACAATAATTTGTTTTTCTAATATCAGAAAATAATGTATGTATTAACAATATACGAATTTTATATATTGTTATTGCATCGTTTATTATTTATGTTTAATTATTATTGTCTTTTAAAAAAAGTAATTAAAATAAATAATAGATAATATAGTTATTATATTTACATCTTTACATTATGAGTACATAAATATTACATTCTTCTAATATTCATATATAATCCAAACATGATATTAAACTGTGATTAATCCTAGTTAAATTGGGAGGACCCCATAGAAAGGTGTAAAACTATTTCTTTATTATTCTTAATACTAAGATCGGAAATTTTTTACCACTGAGATGAACAAACACTGATTATAACATTATTTTTAATCTAAATCATTGCAGCTATTGTTTTTCTTTGAGCATTGCTAGTGCATCTCCTCTGCCGTCAATATAGGAACTGACATGTTAAAGATCTTTAGTTCCAAGTACTGATATAAAAGTTTTATTCTTTTGAAGAATAGAATGACACACGAATCAGAATGGCTATAATAACCCTGTCAGAAGAAAACGAATAGAAGAATATAATGGCACACGAATCCAAATTTGCTCGTATCTCTTCTTCTAAAGTACTCATCTCGTGAAAGAAGAAAGCACTACTTGATAAGAACCCAAATGAAATTTTGAGAAAGTCTGTAATTAAATCACATGCTAACTTTTAGTTTATCATCATTTGTCTGTGAAAATACCACTTTTTCGTTTATTCACGCGTGAGCATATAGCTCAGTGGTGGATTTTATTATTTTATATGCTCAGTAACAATTGAGAATGCCCAATGGCAGAGAGGTAAGTCATTGTTTGAAAGGTTAAAAGAAAGTGATCACAAAAAAAAATAGAATGATAAGATACACATGTGTGAACGTGGCCAGGATGGAGACAAGGAAGGGTTGTGTGGTTCTTCAAACGGGATGAGAATTGTACTCACCTTTATCCCATTTTATATCCCACCGAATAAGAAAATCTCATTTTATTAAAAAGAAAAAATATAAATTAATACTTTTATATTATTTTATAAAATTTTATTAATTAAAGAATTCATAACATAATTTTCTAGGATTGAAGATCTTTCTCTCAGGTATGGGGTGTGAGGAGGAGTGAAAAAGAAAGTAAGTTAATTTTTACTTTTATAACAATGAAAGGGTTTGTAATTTGATTTTATGAATATAATTTATTAAATGGGAAAAAGATGTATACACCGATAGTATAAAATTTTTTTACACTGTCATTACATCATCTATCATTGACTTTTTGTCATTAATGACTTTTAAATAAAATTATTGCAAATGAATGGTGGATCATATACTGATTTTGTATAAATCATTATACTGTCAGTGCACACATTTTACACACTTATTAAATTTATTTTTATAATATAGATGTATGGTAGTTATAATAATTACATTAATATCTTACTAATTATCCAGGTTTCACACCTAAAGCTACCACATTAATAGCTTTCCACATACATATCCATTATTTCTTCAATGATACCATTTTTCTTTGAATTTTATTTTTATACATTGCCATCCAGCTAAGCTGATGAGATACGTATTCAATGGGTTCTGTTCTAATTAAGGATAATGCATGACCCTACAAGTATCATGTAACACCAACGACAATAATATATCCGGAACAAATCCTTTCGTGTGCATTCCGTATAAATTAGGGAGAAGGGGATACTGAATAGTTACTAACCAAACCATCCTGAATTGGTTTCTTCAATTACCCAATTCCAACATTTGAGTGATATATCAGAATATTCTGCATAAATATAATACTGAAGCACTTTGTACCTTGTAGGCTAGCAATTGCAAGTTGAATTTGAGGGTCATTTACTTGGTTAGATTTAGGAGAATATGAAATGAAAAGGGAAAGTTCGAGAGATACACTTGCATTTAAAAGTCTGTATGTATAATGACCGTAAAGTTTTCACACTTTATTATTTCTCTTTGAAAACTAAACTCATAAACAAAATCTTACATGATAGATATATTATCAGTTTATAAGGACGACAAATAATAATTCTTTGATTTACTGTCAACGTTCTCCTAGTTATTTTATAAATATACCGTCCAAGTAATTATAAATATCATTGATTGTTTTTTACAAATTGTATTGGTTTTAGTATGATATCATTCTTCATCATCCCCACTCAGTCCATTGCAATGTTGTTATATTCAAATTGATCATTGACTCAACCATGGTATTGGGTTAATGAATTATAGGTTTGGACCGTTTGAGTGAGTCTAGATTTAAAAAATTAAAAAAATTCATAATACTAGTTAACATTGTTGTAACTAGCCTATATTTGTAATTCAGTTTAGTTAGGTAATATAGTTAGGAACTTTCTAAATGCAGAAAGTTCAGTTAGTTAGAGTGTGCTATAAAAGGAAAGGTAGCTTGTAATTGAAGTAATGCTTTTTGTAATGAAAGATTAATATAGTTCACTCACCTCCAATCTCCTCTATTCAATATTCATCCTCTTCTCTTCCTTGTATCACTTTTCCTTCACTCAATTCTTCTCTGCAAACTCATCTTCCTCTTCTCCTTGCTTCTGTTCTGCTTTACTTTCTTTTTCTTCTTCTGGTTTTGCAAGCAAACCAACAGTGGTATCAAGAGCTCTTGCTCGAATCCTGGATCAGTGGGAAAAGAGAAACCTATCATTTCATCCATGGCTGCAAACAGTGGGTTTACAATGACATTACCCATTCTGGATAGCAAGAACTATGAGAGATGGCGCATACAAATGAAGGTCTTGTTTGGTTATCAAGAAGTGCTTGATATAATTCAAGAAGGCTATCAATCAGTGGGTGAGGATGCAACTGAAGCTCAGAGACTGGTTCACAGAGATTGCAAGAAGAGAGACTATAAAGCCTTATTCATGATTCATCAATGTGTGGATGAATCGAATTTTGAGAAGATTTCCAATGCAAAGACAGCAAAAGAAGCTTGGGACAGCCTTGAAAAGTGCTATGCTGGTGCAGAGAAAGTAAAGAAGGTGAAACTCTAAACCTTGAGGAGGGAATATGAATTACTACAAATGAGAGATGGTGACTCAATTGGAGAATACTTCACCAAAATCAGATCTCTTACAAATCTGATGAAGGGATGTGGTGAAGTCATGAGAGATCAATTGGTAGTTGAGAAGGTATTGAGGACCTTAAACTCCAAATTTGATCATGTGGTTGTTGCCATAGAGGAGTCTAAGGATCTTGAGGTATTCAAGATTGAAGAATTGCAAAGCACTCTAGAAGCACATGAACAAAGGATCAAAGAAAGGAGCACAGAAAGAAATTCTGATCAAGCTCTCCAAGCTCAAACATCCAGAAAGCCATACAGTCAAGGAAACTTCACTAAGAAGTTGAAGAACAAATGGAAATCTGAAAAAGGAAGGAGCTATGAAGGAACAAGGCAGGATTCAAGCTCATTCTCTGGAAATAGAAGCAGTGGACAAGACCAGATGTCAAAGAGAAACAAGAAGAAGTTTGATAAGAAGAAAATTCAATGCTTTAATTGCAAGAATTTTGGTCACTTTGCATCTGAGTGCAGGTTCAAGGGTGCTCATGGTAATGGTCCAGAAATTGAAGCAAGACTGGCTCAAGAGGAGGAATCTGAGGAGGAACAGGTCCTACTGATGGTCACATCAGAGCAAGAAGTCAAGGAGGATTGTTGGTACCTTGACACAGGGTGCTCAAACCACATGTCAGGCAACAAGGAGTGGTTTGAAAGACTTGATGAAAAGGCAAAGAGCAGAGTGAAGTTTGCTTATCATAGCTTCATCAATGCTGAGGGAGTTGGGGATATCTCCATCAGAAGAAAGGATGGGAAGAGTGCAAGCATCAAAAATGTCCTATATGTGCCCAAGATGAAGAGCAACCTACTCAGCCTTGGACAATTACTTGAGAAAGGATATGAAATGACCATGGCAGACAAGATGCTAAATGTATTTGATCATGACAAGAATCTCATCTTAAGGGTTCCACTGTCCAAAAATAGAACCTTCAAGATTGGGATTCAAGTCAATGACCATAAGTGCCTATTATCTAAGACAACTCTTGATAATTGGACTTGGCATCAGAGGTATGGCCACCTGAACTTCAAGAGCCTTGAGTTGTTAAGCAGAAAGGGGATTGTGAATGGATTACCATCAATCAGTAGTCCAAACACAGTGTGTGATGACTGCTTGGCAAGCAATCAGAGTAGGAGCAGCTTTGTAGCTCACATACCAACTAGATCAACAAAGTCACTTGAGTTGGTCTATTCAGATGTGTGTGGCCCCTTTGAAGAACACTCACTAGGAAACAACAAATACTTCATAACCTTCACTGATGACTTCACAAGGAAGACCTGGGTTTATCTGATCAGAAGGAAGTGTGAGGTATTTTCAATCTTTGTCAAGTTCAAGGCTCAAGTGGAAAGGCAAAGTGGACAGAAACTAGTGACTCTGAGAACTGATGGAGGAGGTGAGTACTTGTCAAATGAGATGAAAGAATTCTGTGCCAGAGAAGGGATGATTCATGAAGTGATTGCTCCTTACACTCCACAACATAATGGTACTGTAGAAAGAAAGAACAGAACCATCCTCAACATGACTAGGAGCATGCTTAGAACAAAGTCTATGCCAAAAAGATTTTGGGGAGAAGCTGTCTCTACAG
>NC_032023.1:18009083-18009963 GCF_001865875.1 Lupinus angustifolius
ATCTGCTACACTCATGTGCCTGAAGCTCAGAGAAAGAAGCTTGATGATAGAAGCAAGAAACTTGTACTGATTGGTTATCATGCTACAGGTGCATACAGAATCTATGATCCTCTAAATCATAGAATAATGATGAGCAGAGATGTAAAAGTTGATGAGACACAGAGTTGGGATTGGAGTGAAACAAGCAACAATCCAACAAAGCTTACAATAGCACAACTTGATGAGGGTCAGGGAGATATGGAACAAATGCATATTGATCAACCAGTTGTTGCTGAAGGGACTCAAAGTCAAACTAGACCACAGAGAGCTAGACAACTACCATCAAGACTAAGTGACTATGAGGTCTTTCCAGACTCAGAAATCACTACAGAAGGAGAGCTAGTTCACATGGCATTATTGGCTGAAATGGAACCAGTAAATACAGAAGAAGCCTTCAGGCAGAGTCATTGGATTGAGGCTATGCAAGAAGAGCTCACTTCCATTGAGAAAAACAGAACTTGGGAGCTCACTCAACTACCAAGAGGAAAGAAGGCAATTGGTGTAAGATGGGTTTACAAAGTAAAGATAAATCCAAAGGGAGAGGTGACCAAGTACAAGGCTAGACTGGTTGCTAAGGGATTCCTTCAAAGACAGGGCCTAGACTATGATGAGGTCTTTGCTCCTGTTGCAAGGCTGGAAACCATAAGGTTGGTAGTGTCATTAGCAAGCTATAAAGGGTGGTGCATACAACAGATGGATGTAAAATCAGCATTTCTGAATGGGCCATTAGAAGAAGAGGTATATGTCCTTCAACCCCCTGGTTTTGAAGTTGCAGGTAGTGAAGGATTGGTGTACAAATTGCATAAGGCCTTGTATGGTCTTAAGCAAGCACCAAGAGCCT
>NC_032023.1:18010063-18021756 GCF_001865875.1 Lupinus angustifolius
TCTGCAACACAAGGCCTGACATTGTGTATGTTGTTGGTTTAATTAGCAGGTTCATGGAGGCACCAACCAGAGAGCACCTCCTAGCTGCCAAAAGACTGTTTAGATACATCAAAGGCACTATAGATTTTGGTCTGCTACTACCAAATCATCTCAGCAATCCAAGCTATGATGTAATTGGCTTTAGTGATGCAGATTGGTGTGGAGACAAGCTTGACAGAAAAAGCATAACAGGGTATCTGTTTATGCTTGGGAATTCACCAATCTCATGGTGTTCAAAGAAGCAAGATGTGGTTGCCCTCTCCTCGTGTGAAGCTGAGTATATAGCAGCATGTATGGCTGCTTGCCAAAGTCTCTGGTTGGACACACTGTTGCTGGAACTAAAACTGAAAGAAGAAGGTGATGGCACGATTTTAATGGTTGATAATAAATCAGCCATACATTTGGCTAAGAATCCAGTGGCACATGGTCGTAGTAAACACATTGAGACACGATTTCACTTCCTACGAGATCAAGTAAGCAAGGGAAAGCTAAGAATGGTGTTCTGCAGAAGTGAAGAACAGCTTGCTGACATCTTCACCAAGCCATTGAAGAAAGAGAGATTTGAAAAGCTAAGGTTGAAGATTGGTGTTGTAAAGATTGAATGATTAAACTGAATTAAGTAGGAGTGTTGTAACTAGCCTATATTTGTAATTCAGTTTAGTTAGGTAATATAGTTAGGAACTTTCTAAATGCAGAAAGTTCAGTTAGTTAGAGTGTGCTATAAAAGGAAAGGTAGCTTGTAATTGAAGTAATGCTTTTTGTAATGAAAGATTAATATAGTTCACTCACCTCCAATCTCCTCTATTCAATATTCATCCTCTTCTCTTCCTTGTATCACTTTTCCTTCACTCAATTCTTCTCTGCAAACTCATCTTCCTCTTCTCCTTGCTTCTGTTCTGCTTTACTTTCTTTTTCTTCTTCTGGTTTTGCAAGCAAACCAACAAACATTGATTGATAATTTTATATTCAAAATTTAAAAATATTATCTTTACACAAATGATTGGTTAAACACCAAAATAATAAAAGTTTTAATACAACAAATTATCACAAAAATAAATAAATTTAAAGCTAAAAACCAACATTATTATAAGAGTGACAAATATAATTACAAATAAATTGCAAACACATATTTCCCTATCTCAAAATAATATCGTTTTAATGTTTTATTAAAATAATGACCGAACAATTGACTCACCAATTTTATTTTTAAACGGGTCAAGTCAAACTAGTTCATGCCAATTTTAGTGCATGACCGATTAAATAAGAGATTCTGATTAGCCAAGTATCTAATTCTTGGTTGTATGAGCTAGGGATGGCAAAAAATCCGTACCCGTGGGTACCCGTGAGTAAAACCCGTACGGGCACGGGTACGGGTCACAAACGGGTACCCGCGGGTATTAGAAATGAGTTTTTAAAAATACTCGTAGTACATACGGGCAGGTATGGGTATTATGGTATCCGTACTCGCGGGTACCCGTTATTTATATGATTAATATATTATATTTAATTAAAATAAAAAAATACCTTATTCTAACATTTATTACACTATGTACATTTTTTCATTTTACTTTGTTTACATATTTTATTGAGTTTGGTGATGAAACGCCCTACAAATATTATTACACGTGTAGAAACACACATGTTTTACAAAGAAAATATATACTCTTTGTTAAAGAAATGAGAACAAAAAATCACACAACTAGAAAACACTAATAAATTTAGCATTTTTGTCAAATATTCAATCAAAAGGTACAAAAATAATTAAGTTTATCTTATTTGGAACACAGTAGAAGTAACAATTTAAAAATTTATTTATAATAGAAGAAACCCGCGAGTACGCAGAAATATCCGCAAATACCCGCACGCGGGTATCCATACGGATATGGTGGGGTACGGGTATTACTTTTCTATTTTGAAACGGGTAGCGGGTAGCTACTACCCGTGCCCTCCTGTGCCCATTCCATCCATGAGCCAACATGGGCAAGTTTAGCACGCATGCTCTATTATTATATTTCCCTCTCTACGGGATAATGGTCATAAAATTATAATTAATAAGGAAATAATCAATATTATCTCAAAATAACAATTAAATAAAATCTTCTTAAAATATGAAACTTGTAAAAAAACCAACCTAGCCTTCATTCAAAAACAATTGAAAAAGCATACACTCACATGTAAAATTTCCTTCATATCAAGAATTAATAATTAATAATTTTACTTAAAAGTTTGTTAGAATAAAATGCTTTAATTATATATATTTTCTCATCAATATATACTTTTGTTCACTGTTATGGAATCTAATTTTGACATTAAATTAGAACAGATCTCATATAATATTTATTGGATTTAATTAAATTATCCAACAAATAATGATATATATATATATATAAATAAATAATTATATTTTTTCCTTTTTTAATAGATCAGAACATTGGAATAGTTTTTATTTATTTTTATTTTATTTTATTTTAACTGAACATCTTATTGGTTTCCCAAATTATTTTATAGACGAAAGCGATCCTAACTAGTCCTATGATTGCTTTTGTGAACATACGTCTTCCCATAATTAAAGCCTTCTGAACCTATCCCTTCACAAACTTTTCATGGACGAGAAAGGAATACGAAGCATACATAGATAACCAATATTAGGATGGAATCGATGTAAGTGGGCACTCAAAAAAGAAACTGAAGCATTGGAACGCAATATCAAACTTATTTTATCTTTTTCCGTTTGCCGTTTGCCGTTTCACAAAAATGGTGTTGCACTAATTATCTTTTTCCAAGGTTTATACTGTCTTTATCTTATTTTTAGAAGAAAAGAACCGTGCTTTTGCTTTTTAACTTTCTTTTCCTAAATATTGTAAACCTTTTATTTCCACTGTTTTGGATATACAGTTAGGATCTTATCTATCAAAGTGTGAACATGCTTTAAGGAATCAATAAATAATAATAAAAATATTACAAAATCGATGAACATTTCCTATTTCCTATGTTTTTTATTTAACTTTTTCTTGTGCGTTGGATTCCTTAAGTTTACAAGGTTAGGTAATCAGAACTTCTGAAGAAGAATAAAGTATCTCTTTATATCAGAGATAACTTATCTTCTTCAACCAGTAAAAATAGGATATATATACTATTTTATTTAGTTTCAGAAATAATTTTATAGAAAATGATTAAATAAAATATATATCATAATTTTAGTGGCTAGTGAAATAATTTATCTCATTATATTAGAAAATATTCTATTTTAAATATTCATCAATAAAGACCCCACGTCAAAGGCATGAATCCGGATAGAGCTGAAAACTTACTAAATAGAACAACCTTTGTTTATATTTGTTGCATTAAACAATTCCTTTAAAGCACCTATTATCATTATAATTATGTATATTCCATATTTTTTAGGTGCATAGATAAATATATATTTCAAGACATTTTAAAACCTTTCTATGTGTGTCCGCTATACAACGTTAATTTTATGGTGTGATAAAATATGAATATTGAATTAATCTATGATATATTTCAAGATATTTTAATACTGTTGTATTCAGTAAATGGGGATGACAATTATTGCCTCCAATAATTTGCTGTCAATAAATGGCATAAGTAGTAGCTAACTTATTATGTCAGCTTCCCTAGAAATCAATTCAATATATATTCCTAAGAAACTAAGACTGTTGTATACATTAACGCAGAGGAGAATTATTAGGTACCAAGCACCTATATAATTCAGAGAATTGTAGCTAACTGAGTAAAACAAGCCATGGCAGAAGTAACGGAAGCAGAACAAGAGAAAACCATGAAGAGAATTCTTCTCATAATAAGTTGCACCATGTTAGCCATAGGCACTTCCGGTGGCCCAATCATGATACGGCTCTACTTCCTCCATGGCGGCCACCGTGTTTGGCTATGTAGCTTCCTTGAATCCGGTGGCTTCCCAATCATTCTAATTCCTCTTTTCATTTCCTACATCCGCCGCCGTCGCAGCGCCGCCGCCAATCAAAGCGCAAAAATAAAGATGGTTCTTATCGAGCCACCTTTATTTTTCGCCTCTCTTGTTATTGGTCTCATCACCGGCCTCAGCACTTTTTTCTTTGCTTTCGGCGTGTCTCGGCTTCCCGTAACAACTTCTTCTCTAATTTTAGCTACTCAACTAGTCTTCAACGCGCTCTTCTCATTCCTCTTAGTAAAGCAGAAGTTTAGGGTTTATTCTGTAAACACCATCGTTTTGCTGACTGTTGCAGCGGGAATTTTGGCTCTGCATTCAAGTGGGGATCGTCCTTCTGGTGAAACCAGTAAAAAATATTTGGTGGGATTTATTATAACAGTATTGGTTGCAGTGTTGGATGGGTTTCTTTTTCCTGTGGTGGAATTGGCGTACAAAAAGGTCAAGCAAACTATCAGTTATACACTCGTCTTGGAGGTTCAGTTCGTTATGTGCACGTCTGCTTCTTTGTTTAGCATCATCGGAATGATAGTAAACAATGACTTTAAGGTTAGTCTCTTCCTTGAAATTACTACATGCTTTTCGAATGAGACGTTATAACTTATATGTTGAAGCACAAATAAATATCATGTGTTCAATTTAGTGTCTTGTCTTTCCATCCAATTTAAAAGGAATGTATTATTAAAAATATATGAACAATTATTATTATTTATTGGAATTTAATTCACTAGAAGCATAGTAACACGATCTTTTTTGAAACATATGATTAGTGTTCATTGAGCATGTTTTTATAAATTTGTACATCTATTTATATAATTTCCTCTCTTTTCATCACTTCAAAAAAGAAAGAAAAGTTGGGGATATGTATTGTGTCCTGTGTGATTTCCTCAAGTGGGATGTCAAAATTCCATTTCTCTTTTACACTAATCCAAGCTTTATGATTTACTTAATTATTGATTTCAAATTAAATAAACTTAATAAAATTTGTCATTAATATAAAATTGACTGTAAAAATATAGACTTAATAATAACAACTCAAATATATAATATGTTATTTTTGGATTATATATCTAGTACTTAAATCCAAAATAATTGTTATATAAATTAGGATTAAGGATAACATATTCTCATTTTAGAAAAAATGAACCGGGATAAGAAGAAAATGTAGAGTCCCTAGCTAATAAGTTATTAGCTTATGATATGTGATCATCCAAACATTTTGAGTTATTTTAGTCTAAACTATAATCCTGCTTGAGTCGAGTTTGATTTTTATGGATGTAAAGCACTTTCTACCAAAAGCAATTAGATTCCTAGGGACTCAAACACAAGACATCTAATTAAACTCTCCCCTAATTGATTTATATTTGATAGGTATTCATAGACCTTTTAATTTATTACTTACAAATATTCAATTGAAACTTATTTTGAAAACAATTGTTGAGTTTTTGATGTCTTCTTTCGCAGTTAATCTCGAGCGAAGCCAGGCAATTCGAACACGGGGCTGTTGTTTACGGCATTGTGCTGGTGACAATAGCTGTACTGTCTCAGTGTCTTCTTTTGGGAGGAATAGGGGTCGTTTTCTGTGCCACATCTTTATTGTCCGGTGTTATAATTGCTGCAATTTTACCTGTAACAGAAATCTTAGCAGTTATATTCTTCAAAGAAAAATTTAATGCAGAAAAGGGTGTTGCTCTGATTCTCTCCCTTTGGGGCTTTGCAACATACTTTTATGGTGAGACAAAACAAGCCAAGAAAATGAAGAAAAACTTGCTCCCACCAGAAGCAGAGGTGCTTCAAGTTCTTCCTGTTTCTAATGCATGATTGTAGGGTATGTTTCATTTTTTGGCTGTGTATAAATTTCAATCTCTAGGGTCACTTGGGACCCAGGTCTAGGCAAAATTTTAAACAGCCAACATATTAGTAACTGCCATTATAGTAAAGGCATTTCATTGTGTCGGCCAAATCATAATAGTACGTGTATTTGGTCTGCGTTTATTTATAAAAACTAGAATTTTAGTTAATTAATTTTTAAGGATATAGTATAAATGTTTGGATTACTTTTTTTTAGAATAAAAGCAGCATAAAAATATTATTTTAATGAGAGAGGGAAATACATAGCTTCTTGAAATAATCATATAAAAGGATACAATAAAGTAGAGGTGAGCGTGACTCAACTCTACTATAAATTCAAAAACAAAGTCGAGACAAAAAAATGATTGACGAGATGCAAATAACTATACATGGTAACTGGTGTTAGATCAGCTGCATATGAAGAGAGAAGGGAGAGGAGAAGAAGAAGAGAGAAGGGAGAGGAGAAATGCAATATAGAATTAATAATGGAGATAAGGCCAAAGGATCAATACATATAGGAAGTTAGGAAAATACAAAAAGACAAGACTACCATTTACTAATAACTAAAATATATTTAACAACCCGTAAGGTTGAAGAAGGGTTGCGAGGGAGTGGGTTATGTGGTTCTTCAAAGGATGTGGTGTGGGGGTTAGTGAAAAGAAAAGGTTGTAAGTTTTTATTATATTGAAATTAGCGTGTTGGCAGCCACTATCGTGTCTGTCAACCCGTTTTCCTATCATTTATAATATATACTTTGTATGTTATAAATGTCAAATATAATATTTTGTGTTAAATATTTGTAATCTACAGTTGAATTTATTTGATTGGTGTAATGATCTACATTAAAGACTAATAGTCACAATCTAAAAATAAAAAATAATTAACCAAATAATATGAGCATATATCAGGTGAATAGGAACATTAGGTTATATATAATTTTTTTGTAAAAATTAGAAAATAGTAAGGGCAAAATAGGGAGAACCACAAATTACACCATAGTAGATGGTTATTTTGGATTTTCCCTTTATAAGTAGTATAGATGGTTTTTTAATTGAATTTTATGAATAAATATCTTTTCCATATATATTGGTACATAAATATACATTTTATTTCTAGAAAAAACATCTCTTTTTCTTTCCTTTATTTCTCATCCAAACAATACAGTGTGTAAATTGTAGTCAGAAAGAAGAAAATCCCGTTTACACTTTACATATATCATCCTGATCAAACATCAATTATGGGGTGTCCATATACATATCCATTATTTCTCGAAAACATAATATATTTATTTATATTTTATTTTGAGTTTAATATGTATATATATCATTTTTTATATAGTTATTACATTATTTATCTTTCACCTATAGAATATTTATTTAAAAATAATAATTATTAACATATAAATAGGGAATAATATTATGAGAAAAAAATCTATTACACTGTTTTCCAACTTTATACGTAACCGTGCAGATAAGTCGATGAGATACGTGTTCAAATGGGCTCTGTTCTAGTTTGGTAATGATGCATTGCCCCACATATATCAATGCAGACAGAAAACTTTACATGTAATTTTTTTCATGATATACCGTGGATCATGTAACACTAACAAGAATATCAGGAACAAATCCTATTGGGTGCTTTTGTAACCAATGAAAAAAAAGAGCAACACTCCTGCACACTTTTTGGGACAACGGCTCCACAAATTTGGGGAAGGGAATACTGAACACTTAATGTAACAAAACCACCCTTAATTGATTTCTTCAATTACCCGATTCCAACATTTGAGTGATATATCAGAATATTCTGCAAAAATATGACGCATTTAAGAGTGGAAGTTTCTTCAAGAGGACTATATATTGGTCTAACACCATAGAACCCAGTTTCAAGGATAATATCTCATACAGATTTTCTTTGACATAAATAAATTCACGTGAGTGAGAGCAATCTCTATTTGAGAAGATACTTTAATTTCCCAAATCTTTCATATATATATATATATATATATATATATATTAGGGATGTTTCGCGGTCCATTTGGATCAGTTTTTAGACAAAAGATGATCCGATCCAAACACGTAATTAACATGCGGTCTGGACCAGTCTGATCTATTTATATTAAGATGTCTGATCCAATCCGATCCAAATATAATATGCGATTTCGGTCCAGTTTGGATCGGTTTTCTTATTTTTATAAAATATTTAAATTGCACTTACATTCAAAACTCATAAAAAAAGACTAAATATTAAGCATAAAACAACAATGAAAATAGTGTTTAACAACATTAAAATGTGTGCAACTATATTATAAGTAAACAACATCATAAAATACTAATAAATAGTAAGACAATCTATACTATATATAAAGGCAAAACATTGTGTAACTTCCACCATTGTGTAATTTCTATTTCCTATTTTGCCCTTCACATTATTTAATTTTTACAAAAAGACCATGTAATCATAAATAAACATCACCAACACATTAATTAACTATATCTTTCACATTATCATAAATACATAAAAATTATAACAAATACATTGTAATTCTAAAAATTGAATACGTAGTACCATGTAATATTGACCGGCAGACACGAAGTGTCTGTACATACTAGTAATAATAAAAGAAAAAATAGTAACAACAAAATATCAATAATAACAAGACAACAAAATAACAAGATATCAATAATAACAAGACAACAAAATAACAAGATATCAATAACAATAATATGAGCACTTGCAACATAATTTTAACAGTTATGATGTTTCACCGATGATTAATAACAATAATACTTTCACAGCAATAAAATTGATAATAAAGCACCTAATCAGAATAACACTTGAATCCTCTTTATTTGGTTGTGAGATTGATTTAATTTCTAAGAAAAAGTGTATCAAAAAACATAGCAACATATATATAAGTATGTGTTATAGAATATAACAAATAAAATATAGATACATTTTTGGAGTTGGGACTTAAGAATAAGTTTGGAAGACACTTAAAAGTATTACACACTTAAACTTTACATATTATTTTGGTCCGGTCTGGATCCAAGAAGTGAAACCAAAATCCAGACCAGACCAATTGGTCTTTAAAAAATAAGTCTAACACGATCCAAATGCATTCGGTTTTTTCAATTTCGGTCTATTTTAGATCGGTTTTCAGTTTTATTGTTGGATTGGTATGGATCTGAACACCTTAATATATATATATATATATATATATATATATATATAAAGAAACATGTATGAAGTGAAACCCGAGCCGGACATTAAACCGGGAGATGTCTCGTATTAGGTTTAACCGATTTAAATGGTTAAATTGTCCGATCAGACCGGGTGATTTCATATATGATTTATCATTTTCATATATAAATATATAGCTATATATAAATACAAAAGTTTATATAATTAATATTTATGTGTAATTATATTGAAATAACATTTTTCCATTTTTTTGGATCGAAGTAAAACAAAACATTAGAGTAGTGTTTTATATTTTAAAAAATTTAAGTGAACCGTCCGGTCAAAGTGGTCCAACACTCATTTAGTTAAAACTAGAAATCAGAGCCGTTTTCAAGTCCGGTCAGCAGTTGGATCGCCCGTCCGATTATCACAACACTGATACGAAGATAAAGCTTAAAACGGTCAATAGAGCCACAATTATTATCTGATTGAAATAAGGAAGTGATCATCATATACTAGCGCCAAAGATGCACATTTGCAATCCGTAAGAAAGCATTGCGAAAAGCTATCTGGTGAACTTTGGAATCTTTTGCATCAGCCACAACCAATATAGTATGTATGGTAACCTTTAATGGAGAAGAAAGTACCATAAAATGATAAAGAAAACAATACATACAATAACACCTGTATTCTATTCATTTATAGTTAAAAGCAGTGTTGTGAAATCCGAGCCGGACGTCAAACCAGCAGAGGTCCCGTATTAGGTTTAACCGGTTTAAACGGTAAATCGTCCGGTCTGACCAGGTGATTTTGTATATAATTAATAATTATGTATAATTATATTGGAATAATATATGTTTATCTTTTTTTGGACCGTAGTAAAACAAAACATTAGAACATTGTCCCATTTTTTTTTATTTTTAAGTGAGCCGTCCGGTTTACTTCCCGGGTTAATCCGGTTTAACCGGGTTTGACATGGTCGGAACGAATTTTTTCCGGTTCAAAGCGGTCTAACTCTCATTCAGTTAAGACGGTAAACCAGAGCCGTTTTCAAGTCCGGTCAGCGGTCGGACCGTCCGGTCTGGTCCGGTTCTAACAACACTGGTTAAAAGACATTTTTAGCTTTAAACTAAAAGAAAAAAAAATACACACTCTCCTCTCCATTATTGGTGAGAAGTCTAACCTAAATCTCATTTGCCATGACTTTTTGCCAACAATATTTCGGACATCCTCGTTCGACCCGCACTTACTGTTGCAAGAAACTGAATGTGGTGATTGGAAACTCAGTCACAACTTACTTAGTCACAACTTACTTAGTCACTTAACCTTCACTGGTGGTTGTTTGATCCGATGAACTCGTCCAAGTTCGGCAATTATGGTTTTGTTTTCTATTTGTTTAGTATTGTATGTTACTACATCTGTGTAGTTCTATTTTTCTAGTTCTTTCACTAACATATATCCTTTGTCTCAATAAATTTATATTTAATAGGGATGGCAAATGGGCTTAGCCCGACGGGCCAGCTCGTTCAGATAGGTGTTTTTAGCGGGCCAGGTTGATGGTTTTAGCCCAAAAGCCCGTATTCAACCCGTTTTGGAAGCCCGTTTTTTAGACGGGCCATGGAAGGTCGGGCCGGGCTGGCCCGGCGGGCCAACATTAAGATTAAAGTTCATTTGTATATCATGTTGCTCATTGCAATTAAGATTAAACTTTTACAATTTTAACTTATGTTTGGATGCTTAAGCATATAATTCTTCTTTCTCTTTGTAAAATGAACATTTAATATCTCATTATGTAGTTATCTATTATCTTCACTCTTATCCAATTATTGTACTTGTTATGAGATAAAGGTGAAGTTTCATTGACAATTAGGGGTGTTTGAATCAAATTTAAACATTTAATTAATTGAAATGGAATATTGGAAACTCAAATAGAACTAATGATTTTGATTCATTTTGGAAAATTAATTGAATTCGACCGAGTTTCAATTTATATTTTTAATGTTGTCGAATTCAAATTAAATTGAGTAATATATATATATATATATATATATATATATTATTGTGATTGATTTATAATATAATAGTTCTGATTCTTATATACTTTTTAAAATTTTGGATAACTGAGAGTCTAAAAGTTTAAGCCTATGGTAGTTTATTGTTTAGAATTTACAAGTTTTGTACCAATGCAATATGTTATTATGAGATTGTGTCTTTTGTTTGTTTTTTATTGTTTTAAAAGACATTTATGAATTGTTAGAATTATTTATTTTTGTCTAAAAGCTTTCATGTGTGTTTTGAAAAAAAAAACGGGACAGCCCGCCAGCCCTGCCAAATATGGGGCGGGCTGGCATTTTGAGCCCTTTTAACAATAAGGGTCGGCCGGACCGGGCTGATCCATATTGCCACCCCTAATATTTAATTGAATGATACATTTCAATTTATCCAGGATATAAATGGGGACAAATTGGGACAGAAGATCTCCATTCAAACTTCACAGATTTTGGGTTCATCATGTGTTAAAAAAGAAATAAAAAAATTTATAACACTAAAGAATTACTAGATGGGGCATGAAAAAAATAGGAAAGCTCAGAGAGAACCCCAGATTGAAAACTGGGGAGAACCCCGAAGACCTTCATTCAAGAGAGGTCTTCATGAGAGAAACCAAGCACATTACAGC
>NC_032023.1:18021856-18024168 GCF_001865875.1 Lupinus angustifolius
CCACCCCAAAATCAGAGAGAACCTTATCTTGTGAAAGACCAAAACACTTCTACCCACCAACCAATGAGAGCTTTTTCTGGACCATCAAAGGAAATAAGATTTAATGCCAGGTTCGAATCAGAGAGAGGAAGAAGACAAGGAGACCATCAGAGAGCCTATGGACAATTTAGTACCTTCTACATTACCAATTTTCCATATGACTTTAATATCAATGACATTTGGAGGACCTTCTAGTGTTGTGGGAGAGTAAGGGATGTTTATATCCCAGAGAGTAAGGTTTGCTTTTATTAGATTTGATAAAGTTTAGGATGAAAGAGAACTAGAAAAGAAATTGGACAATTTCTGGATTAGAAACAAAAAAATCTTTGCAAATATCCGAAGGTTTAGTAGGGATGTTCAGCCACATTCCACTGCTGGTGTTGTCCAAGTTGAGAACCGGGTTGCCCACGAACACCAAGTCAGATATAAAAGAAGCTATCTTGATGTCCTTAAGGGTGTAACCACAGAAGGACCACGGGAGGGAGGACCCAGTGTGGTACACCGACAGCCCTCTACTTCACAGCCGATGTCAGAGACGAAGACAATGCTGGATCTCAATGCAGACGAGAAGGATGTGGAATGACTTTTAGATGTTTTGTTGGAAGAACCGTTGACCAGGAGATGACAAGGACAGTGAAGACTACATTGTGTTCAGAGGGTTTGCTAACAGTTAATGTTCACCCAATGGGTGTAAATTTGGTTCTTCTTTCTCCATTAGAAGGGGAAGTTATCCATGAAATCCTAAAGGAAGTAGAAGGATGTCTCAAGAAGGTGTTTTCTTCTTTATTACCTTGGCCGGCAGAGGCTGTTGATGACTTCAGAGTTACTTGGATTAGATGTTTTGGAATCCCATTACATGCCTGAAATGTGGGATGTTTTGAATTAATCGCTAAGGAATTCGGATTTTTGGTTTCGGTTGATGAAGAGGCCACTCATAAGATTAGGTTTGATATGTACAGGTTAATGATTAAAACCCATTTGAGATCACGAATAGAGAGTCCTGTCACAGTAAGAATTAGTGGCAAAACTTTTGACGTCCATCTTTGGGAGGAGGTAGGAAATTAAGATGCTTATATGAAGTTTAAGGAAGAAGACAGTTTTTGTTCCTTTTCATCGGATTCGGTGTTGTGAGAGTTTGAAGATGTATTGGTGAACTCCATTGCCTGGATGTCAGAAACGGTGGAGGTTGCAAACCCATCCGTTTTCGCAGAAACTGAAGGTGTTGGAGTAGAAGTGAAAGAGGGTGTCATAACTCCAGCTGGCTCTAATGGAATTTGTGTAGAGTTAATTACTAATCCTCAAATTTTGTTGTCAAATTTAAATGGAGTTAATGAGGTGGTAGTTAATGACACACTGATCACGTATGGAAAGAAGGAAAGTGCATTTATTCACACTAAAGTAAGGCAAAACATCCAAGGGACCCATAGTCCAGATATTGGAATGGTTGACAAGGAGAAATATTCTCCTTTAATTTATTCAAAGGAATTGGTAGAATCAATGGGCCCCAATTCCCTACCAAGCCCAAAACATAATTCTTATTCTTCTATTCAAGAAAACATGGACAACCCCCTTTTGTTTGAACAACACGGTGCTCACTCCATTATGGAGGAGGTTCCGATTTTTTTGGAGGTGCATGGACAGTCTAATAGTGATAAGGTAACTGACTTTCTTCCTCCTTCTAAATCCCAGGCTGCCAATCCTATTTCTAGTCATGCAGACTCTTCTTTAGAGGTGATCAATTGTGACTCAGGTCCCCTCAATCCTAAAGGACCAAAATGTGTGGGTAAAAAGAAGAGGAAGGATTCGAAAATTATTAAAAAAAGAAGAATAAAAAATAGGTACTCTTGGACTGGAATAATTTCTGTGTTGACCTTGGTGATGTACCTTTGATCAATAATGGAACCACGTTTGCCTTGCATGCTATCTGTAACGCCCCGGAAAATACTTCTAAAAAACATTGCGGAAAAATGGGTAATTTTTTTTTTGAAATGGTGATATAAAATTGTTTCCTTTTAAAACCTTCCTTTTCCGGGACATCACTTTAGGTAACTCGAATGCGGAAAATCAACTTATCGTTATCGAATGATAACTTAACCTGATTCACAATTTCCTGAATAACATAATGCATATAAACAGTTAAGTCATCTTTAGTTCATACAAACTAAGTCAACAAAGGCGGAAACTACATCGCCACTAACATATACAAAATCCAAAAAGAAAGGGCGAAAATATTAATCATCGCCAACAGACACTAAACAAAGACATGAACAAAC
>NC_032023.1:18024268-18025257 GCF_001865875.1 Lupinus angustifolius
TGCTCTAAGTCGTCCCGTCATTTCCTCTCCACTACTTCATGGTCACAATGCAATGCAATGCATTCTTAATCAGAATCAAATGCAAATGTATTAATCAAACACATGATCGGCCCATCCTTAAGCCATCTCCCGACAAGGAATGCTTCTCGTGGGACCCGATAGTACGTCAACCGTACGTGCTCAAGGTAACATCTCAATCACAACAACCCATCACCGAATACTCCTGGACGGTCACATGACCAAGCCTCTTATGGTCGGTCGATCGTTGTTCAGTGATATCATGTATCCTTACTAGGGTACCCCCTAGTTCACGACCTCAAGTCGGATACTTGCCCAACACGACATAAACACAAACAATACTTTCATTAATTTTATGGAGTCATGCTTCTCATCTAAGCCATGATCTCATTCTACAACCTTTATATCACAACACACCCTACCCGGATTCATCACATTGTTCTCAACATCATTTTATTCCAATCTTCCCACACTGTCCCTCGCCCAAACGGGGACTAGTCGCTCAAGCGACAATTCATCTTTACATCTCAAATAAACTGAAGCTTTCCTCGCCTAGGCGAAGGTATTATCGCCCAAGCGAGGTCTCTTCTCGCTCAAGCGAGAGGGTTCCAGAAACTCATTAAAGTCTTGGGATTTTTTTTTTAATTTTTTTTTAATTTTTTTTCCGCCCAAGCGGGCTTTTGCTCGCCCAAGCGAGGTATTTCCAGAATTTTATCGAATTCCTAGGCTTTTTTTCGCCTAAGCGAGACCCTTGCTCGCCCGAGCGAGGATTTGGCGCCCGGGCGAGGGAGTTCCAGAACCAAAACTTCCCCTCGCCCAGTTCTCACCCAAGCGACAGGGACTTGGACAGAATACTAATTTTTGCCCTTATCGACAACCGAAATACATTTAAACTTAGTTTTTCAAACACCTGCACCCAGAAAAGTTTCCAACAGCATTCATATACAATATTCAACACATTTCATCAACAA
>NC_032023.1:18025357-18025737 GCF_001865875.1 Lupinus angustifolius
CAAAAGCATTCAAACATACAAAATCTTGGGTTTCTTAAAACTCAAGTTAACTCCAAAACCTTTGAGATGGTTTTGAAGATCCGGGTGTCATATTCAAACATCACTATGTCACGATGTGTTCTCTCTCACCTTAATAAAGCGTGCTTTAACTTGCCAACAACGGGTGTTTTGGTTTCAAGGTTCAAACACCGAAATCTTTGTAACTACCAAAATCGTTTTGGTTTCAATGTTTCTAAAATCGTTACTAAAATACTTTAAATCACTTCTTTTTTTTCCCATCGTGATCATACATCCATTTCATCCATCCGGTCCGACATCACATGTTCTCGACCATCCTTTTTTATCGAAAGTCCGATCACGATTTCCATCCATTTTAAACA
>NC_032023.1:18025837-18026384 GCF_001865875.1 Lupinus angustifolius
CATCCCCTTTGGCTAAAACAACAAAAACTATGTAATACAACATTATAACAACTCCATGAACATAAATTGTTCATGGTTTCAACAAAATATTTTCATAAGTTCAAGAACATAATTATTTTCGGTTTTGAGAAGAAAATGAGTTAGAAAGCGTTTTAGAAAATTTCAACGGTTGAATATGTTCTTGACATGCTCATGAACATCATACTTAAATCTCATCAACATCCATTGGTTGAATGTTGAGAGATCAAGGTTTGAAGATGGAAGAAGAAAGGAGAAATGAGAGGAAACATGAAGAGAGGTTTTACCTCCTCTTGACAAATCTTGAAAATGAGAGAGTGTGAGAGTGAAATGTGTTTAATGAGAGGAGGAAATCAGATTTCCCCCTAGGAAATCATTACCAAATCTCCTGGGGTGGATAATGATGATTTCCTATGACATTAGGGTGAGTGATGTGAGGTTTGCTTTATGAAAAGGCAAATCTCGCATCCCAATGCGAAACGACCACTTCGTGGACACGTGCGATAAAAATGCTCGAGTATTATCGGCT
>NC_032023.1:18026484-18048070 GCF_001865875.1 Lupinus angustifolius
ATAAAATTACAAGACTAAAACTCAACTAGAGTTTCGTCTAATTCTTTACCGAAATTTTCCAGAAATTCATTTTCGAATATATAATTAATAAAAATATTAATAAAATCTTATAATTCAAAATCGTAAAATTCGCGGTGTTACACTATCAACGAGTGTTCTCATCATTTTCACCATGAAGACAAATGTCCAAGCATGTTAAACTTTTTTGTGGAGGAAAATAGAAGAAATGAAGTTGGGCAGTCGTAGTACCAAAACGAAGCAGAGGAGATGTGGAAGATTGGGGTTCAGATCAGAATTAGTGGGAAAGGTAATGATGTTGCAATAATTAACAAACTCGCTGGTTTGGAGGAAAGGGATCAACACCAGTTTCAACAGGTGAGAGGGAGCCAGATAATGGTTGATGAAAATCATAACCATTAACATAAGAGGTTTAGGTGGGAGATTGAAGAAGGAGATCAGAGATTTAGTTAGAAAAAATTCTCCGGATTTCTGATGTATTCAGGAAACAAAAATTCAGATTGTTGATTACAAGCTTTGTTTATCCTTATGGGGTTTTGATAACTTTGACTGGGCATTTAAACAAGCTGATGGTAATTCTGTCGGCATACTAAGTATTTGGAATAAGGAATTGTTTGTTTCTGATGAGGTGAAGATTGGGTTGAACTTTGTGTTGGTAAAAGGAAAGTGGAATTTGCATAGTGAGTTTTCTCACATCATGAACGTGTATTGTCCATGTGACTTGGAAGGGAAGCGAAAATATTGGGAGGAAGCTTTGAATACTAAAATGGGTCTTTCCGGAGACTTACGGTACCCGGTGGGAGATTTTAATGCGATTCTTAATCAGGGTGAAAGGAAAGGTATTAGTACTCGTGAAGATAGAATAGAAGGTGCTGGATTCAACAAATTCATTGAGGATATGGAGCTTTTTGACTTGCCTCTTGCTGGAAATAAATTCACAAGGTTTCTTTCAAACGGGAAGGCGTTGAGTAGAATTGATAGATTTCTGGTTAATGACGGATGGTTGTTAAAATGGGTTAATATTTCCCAATTGTGTCTACCTCGGAAGTTTTCAGAACATTGTCCTGTGTTGTTAAGATCTTGCTCTTTGGATTGGGGTCCGACACCTTTCAGAACTAATAATTGTTGGTTATCTGATACTACCTTCATTAATTATATGGCGGATGAGTGGAAGAAGATGGTGATCAATGGTAGGGGTTCGTACGTGTTTAAGGAAAAACTAAAGACTCTCAAAGGGGCTTTGAAAGTCTGGAATAAGGATCACTTTGGCATGCTGGATAAGAAAATAGCTGATCAGGTGGACATTGTTAATTCTATTGATGTAAAAGGTTGTGTCGGGGTCATTTTTGAAGAAGATATCACTATAAGAAGAATAGCTACTGTAGATCTTTGGTGCCTTTCCCAGCAAAAAGACAACCTTCTGATGTAAAAATCTAGACAAAATTGGATATGTACTCTAATTCTAAATTCTTTCATGCTTCTATTAATAGGAGTCAGCGATTTTAGGAAGTTTCTGGTTTGCTAATTGATGGGGAATGGGTTGAAGACCCCATAAGAGTGAAAGATCACTTTAGATCATTTTTTCAGGAAAAATTTGCGGAAATTCATTGGAATAGGCCGACTCTTGATGAGATCGAGTTCAATCGTATTTTAGAGATGGATAATAATTTTCTTACCGCGAAGTTTGAAGTAGATGAGATAAAAGAAGCTATTTGGAGTTGTGATGGTGATAAGAGCCCGGGTTCCGACAGTTATAACTTCAAATTCATAAGACATGCTTAGGATGTCCTGAAGCATGATATTATCTCGATGGTGTACGATTTCTACTATTTTGTGAATTTGTCTAGAGGGTGCGATGCTTTATTTACTGTTTTGATTCCAAAGAACAATTGTCTGCAGGGTTTAGGAGAGTATAGACCCATATCTCTTGTTGGATGTATCTACAAGATCATTTCTAAACTTCTAGCTGGTCGTCTCAAAAAGGTTATTCATGTGGTCATCTCAGAATGTCAAACTGCCTTCATCAAGGGTAGATATATTATGGATGAGGTGGTGATTGCTGATGAGATTATTGACCAGGCTAGGGAAAAGAAAAACGGGGATTGTTTTATCTTCAAAGTAGATTTCGAAAAGACTTATGACTCAGTAAATTGGGTTTTCCTACTCTATATGATGGATATGATGGTTTTCTGTTCTAAGTGGAGGAGTTAGATCAAAATCTATTTACAATCTAGGTCGGTATCTATCCGGGTTAATGGTAGCCCAATGAAGGAATTTTGCATGGCTAGAGGATTAAGACAAGGTGATCCAATTGCACCTTTTTTGTTCCTTATTGTGGTTGAAGGCCTTGGTGGTATTATGAGATCAGTTGTGTTCAACAACATTTTTAGAGGTTATCAGGTGGGCATAGATGATGTTGTTATCTCTCATATGCAATATGCAGATGACACCTTGCTTATAGGGAAGAATTCTGCTGATAATGTCATGGCTCTTAAAAGCATTCTAAAATGCTTTGAATTGGTGTCTGGGTTGAAAATCAACTTCCATAAAAGCAATTTTATTGGTATGAAATCTAAGCGAGACTTCGTCCAGATGGCGATTGAAAAATTATGTTGTGAAGCGGGAGCCATTCCATTCAAGTTTCTAGGCATCCCTGTTGGTGCTAATCCGAAAAGGGTCTTCACTTGGTCTCCTATTATTAATTCTTTCAAGAAGAAACTCTCTCTTTGGCATCACAAACTTATTTCTTTTGGTGGACGGGTAACTCTCCTTAAGTCGATACTATGCTCTTTACCTATCTATTTCTTTTCTTTCTTCAAAGCACCTATTTATGTGATAAATGATATTAACAAAATTCAAAGACGATTTCTTTGGGAAGGGGGGAGGAGAGTAAAGGTATACACTGGGTGAGTTGGAAGAAAGTGTGTAGGTCTAAAGAGGGAGGAGGACTAGGAATTAAAAATCTATCTTTGTTTAATCTTGCTCTTTTAAGAAAATGGAGGTGAAGAATGTTATTGGAGAGAGATTCTCTTTGGGTGAAAGTGTTAAGGTCTAGTTATGGGGAGGAGATCTTTTGTAGTAGTGGGTTTGGAGACCATGATTTATTCAAAAGAGGATCATCATGGTGAAGGGATTTAGGTAAACTTGGTAGTAAGATGCACGGAGTTAACAATGGTTGGTTAGGGATGGTATTAGAAGGAGTGTGGGTTTTGGGCATTCCACTAAATTTTGGCCAGATCTTTGGGTGGTGGGGGGGGGGGATTTACTTTAAAACTCTTTTGTAAGATTGTTTTAGGTGACTTTGGACAAAGAGGCAACTATTAGCTCTTTGGGCGAATGGAGAAATTGTGTTTGGTTTTGGAATCTTAAATGGAGAAGGAGCTTGTTTCATTGGGAATAAGAGGAAGGTTACATACTTGTAACAGTTATTGAAGCTACAAGACTTGTTCAAGACACCACGGATGGTTGGATTTGGATGTATGACAAAGGAGGCCTACACTCAATGAGTAATTCTTATAAGGTGCTTCAGGAGAGTGTACCTTATGACAAGGACTTGTTTAATCTTTTATGGTCATGTAATGTACCATCAAAGATGAGATGTCTAGCATGGAGAATTGCTTTGGAAGGTGTCCCTACAAAATTGAATCTTGTTCGTCGAGGAGTCTTTGGAACTCAAGACCCACCATCTTGTGTTCTTTGTGGCATGGTGGAGGAATCAACAAACCACTTGTTTTTCTCCTGTCCTAAATCTTATTGTGTTTGGCAGAATTTCTATTCTAGGTTTGGTCTTCTTTCAGTTATCGCTAATGATGTCAAGAACAACTTATATTTACATGCTAATATGTTGAGGATGGACAAAAGGTGCAAGAAACAATGGATATAACTATGGTTCGTCACTATATGGAATATTTGGCTGGTTAGGAACAAACTATTATTTGAAAATACTATGGTCCACATAGATGAGGTAATGAATTTATTTTTTGTGCATTCTTGGAACATTCTCAATGCATGTTTCCCTAGCTTCAAATTCTCTTTTGTGGAATGGTTGTCAAACCCTTCTAGTTGTCTTCTTGTGTGTAATGTTTAATCAATTTGTGGATAGGAATACCACTTGTTCTCGTAATGTTCTCCTCTTTTTGTTTAATGAATATTATTGCTGATAAAAAAAAGAATTACTAGCTGATTGAGTTATGAATTAGGTCATTTTCTTTAAAATATTTCATGCTACTGCAAAATAATTGCAACCAAATTATGAACTATGACATCTCAAGATAAAATGGCTTACATCCATGATTCTATCAAGCACCAATTGCAGTGTGTGAATGGTTCTAAACCAATCACACATACACATATGGCTAATGTTAATGTCACTCTATACTACTGCAATTCTATAGTGTAATAGGAAGAAATAGAGAGAATGAGGTGGGGAATGTTTTGGTACTCAGGCAATTGGATTTTTACCCACATACAGAGGGCTGTTTAGATTGGTTCAAAGGTAATGTTGAATTAGTAGTTCTTTTGAATTTAGAAAACAACAATTATCTTAGGGTGGATGGCAAAAATGGAATTTAGATAAGTTATCCTCAATTATGTCTCAATCCAATCAAATTGTAATATCAATTCAAAAATTGAATAGTGAGAAATATATATTAACTTTTATTGTATATCAAAATTTTATTAGAAGAAACATAATTTTATCCGAAAAGTGATGTTAATGATAGTGTTGTGGAAAGTGACAGGGTTCCATGCATATGAAGGCAATATTGTGTATGCTGAGAAATGTTCATTGATAATAAAAAAATATTGAAATAGAAGAATGCAAAATAATTCACAATCGCAATAATTTTGAGCTTAACATTATTATTTTTGGAGATTGTGCACAACCGAATTACATTTTCCAGCAATCATAGAAAAACATAACCAAAGTAAGTGCAGGTTCAGCTCAATAATACTTGCAAATAGCTTAATTGTCCCAAAGTATGATACATATAAATTAAAAAACTCTCTCAAAAAAACATTCATCCAAAAACAAAGTCAAATTTTCAATACTCCCCCAAGTCCCACTTGGTCACTTGTACACACCACCAACCTTTTTCAATATATTTTCCAATTGTTTAATCTTGTACCGTTGCTTCTATTTTTTCACTTCATAGCACAAAATACAGAAACCACAAACAAGGTAGATAATCTTAGCTAAGAGAAAGATAGCAATGGCAGAGGAAGCAGAACAAGAGAGAATCACTAAGAGAATCCTTCTCTTAATAAACTGTGCCATGCTAGCCATAGGAGGCTCCGGTGGCCCACTCATATTACGTCTCTACTTCCTCCACGGCGGCCACCGAGTTTGGCTATCCAGCTTCCTCCAAACCGCCGGCTTCCCCATCATGCTGGTTCCCCTCATCATCATATGCATCTGCCGTAAACGCACCACCGCCACAAAGTCCAGCATAGTCTCTATCAAACCACCTCTAATTATAGCCTTCGCGGTTATTGGTGTCCTTACTGGCGTTGACAATTATCTCTATGCATATGGCGTGGCTCGTCTCCCTGTATCCACTTCTGCTCTTATCATCGCCTCCCAACTCGCCTTCACCGCGGTTTTCAAGTTGATGGGGCAGGCCTTTTCAAGTTGATAATGATCTCAAAACCTTGTAGAAGGCCTTGTTGTGCTCCAACAATTTCTCACGAGGTGGCATGCATTCTTTGATAATAGGATGCTCAAGAAAATCATCAAACCAAGCATTAAGCTTAGCCATCGACTTCGTATCAATAAGGTTTATGCCGACAATTTCCTCCACTAATCGAACCCAGCATCCTAGCCATCCAGTAGCAACATCAGTGAACCCTATTTTTTCACCTCCAAAGTAGCGCTTTCCCTCAAATCCACTTTCAAGGGTCTTTAGATTCTCTCGAGCTTCTTCTGCAGCTTTCTTTTGCTCCACCCCTCCCTTGGAAAAGGTGGTCATAACTGCTGGCACACACTGAAAAATAAAAGAAGATCAATTTCTGTATATACAGGTTCAAGTGTTCAACATTGAAGGAGATCGAAAACTTGAGTTAGAGTGTGACACAAAATAGCATATGATAATATGCTGTCTAATAATTTATTGCCATTTGTAGCATCTTAATTTGGTTTCATACCTTTTCATCAACGAATCTAGACCAGAACCGTGCCTTGGCCTTTTCATAAGGATCAAGTGGAAGAAGAGGATTTTGCTTCCAGGTCTCATCAATATACTCAAGAATCACAAGTGATTCTGCCAGGGACTTACCTTGGTGCACAAGAACTGGTACCTTCTTGTAGACAGGGTTATATTGCATGAGCAATGCACTCTTGTTGGTTAGATCTTCTTCTACGTACTGATACTGAATTCCTTTCAGTTCCAGTGCCCACTTGACCCTGAGGGCAAAAGGACTACCCCAAAACCCTATTAACGTGAGTGAATCTGAAGCCATTTTTCTTATAAAAACCCAAAATTCAGCAGTTCTCTTTCATTATGTTTCTGTAATCATGATTTATATTATTAATAATTGTCAATCACTAGAAACTAGAAAGTTAGACAAGTAATTGAGTCTGAATAGTCAAATAGAAAATCATAAATTGGCCTCAATGATGGAAAGTTCCTATCTCGTGTCTTGACTTTTAGGCTGCTAGCACGACAAGGATGGCTTTCAAATACTGATTGGAGGTATTAAAATAGAGTAATGTGATATCTCTTACTAAATCATCTTATTAATTCTTCTATCAATAAAAAAATAGTTCGTTAGGAGGATATATCATTTTTCATTAAAATAAATTTGAGAAATATATATCTATATTTTGCTTCAACCTTCATAGCTTACCTAAATAGATTTTGAAGTTTTACACAATTGATGATTATATAAATTTTTTAAATTGAATCTGAAATGTTTAGATGGTGCAAGATAATTATAAAAAACAAATCTAATTTATCTCAAAAGCCCATTTATATGATTAGGTTATTTTGATACGTATTAGTGGTGTGGATAGAGTGACTCGAGGGTGAGAGACGTTCATCCAATATAAAATTCAATACAATTTGTGCTGAAAGCATCATTTGAGTAGTCATAGTAGATTGCCTAACTGATACGGAGATATATTGCATATTAAATCAAATTCATTAAGTTTTGTTCTTTGTTGTTGGGATTGGATAATCGGAGGATGGATGGTCGGGAGCTGATGATGAATGGTCGGGAACGTGTGGGAGAACAGGAGACATGGTCGGATGATCGTCTGGACCCGCCGGGGGAGGTACCTGAAAAGGTTCTTCGACGATCAAGCCAGTAATGTATTCTAGAGAGAGAATGAGAGTAAAGAAGAGAGATGTTAGAGCAATAAGTGTAGCAATGAATGAGGGAATGAGAGTTAATTATACTCCATGTGTGGTCTCCTATTTATAGAGCGTTGTGAATGCTGAATTGACATCTGGCCATTAGTTAGCATCTAACGGACATAAGGAACGTACTCAGATCGTCCTTTCTTGTCCTACGAATCTACTCTGGCCGAATTGTTGGGGACAGACGGAATGTGCAGACGGTGTGGCAGATGGTGTGGTAGACGGTCTGTTATCTCACATTGAAGGCGAGTCAGCGACGCATTAAATGGTGGGTCTGATGCGCATTAAATGCTATGCCAGGAACATTAAATGTTATGTTAGGAGCCTTTAATGCTATGTCGGGAGCTCTTATAGTTACTACCATGGGAGAACCTACTTAAGGCGGGCAATGGAGGTTATGCGAGGCAATGGACGTCATGCTCGGGACCCATGATCAATTGTCTGGTTATGACCGGGACAGAACAGTTTACCCCAGTCTACCAGGTTGGTTGGGGATAACCGAGCTTGTGGACTATATGGAAGGTTTGGAGAGATGTTGGTTAAGACCTTATGACCGGAATAGAACAGTTGCCCTCAGTCGACGAGGTCGTGCAGGGATGGCCGAGTTTATGGACTATACGGGTGGGTAGGAGATATAGGTTGTGTCCGGGAATGGTTTAGGGACTAGGGGTAGGTCATGATGGTTATCCGTTTCTAGGTTGAGATGTCGAGCATTAATGACGTTCCTTCTCACGATAGTGGATACTCAATCGTTGCGTCTGCTCGTTTCATTTTCGTCGTCTGGATTTCTCTGATGTCGTTAGCTTGTTCTCAAGTGACTTTGGAAGGGCGGATATACGTTTCGAATTGGGCCTCTAGGGAGACCTGCGCTTGGGTCTTCCCTATAAATATGGGTTTTTTCTTCCCATATTCTTCATTCTATCTTCTTGCTGAGTTTTCTCATCATCTCTGAATCCGGACGCATTTTCTTCATCCAGAAGTCTTCTTTCTTTCAAGCTTTTTTCAACTGGTAATCCCGCTTCCTTCTTTGTTCTTTCTTTTTTGGTTATGATCGGCGGGGAATCTAGCTCTGATGACTTAGAAGTCTTGTTTGGGCCCCCGCCGAGTTTTGCGTCCCCTAGTTTCTGTCATCGAAGGCGTTAGTTTACTTAGGGGCAACCTCAAAGGTTGTCCTTATCCTCTCTCTTGCGTGATGTGACGGTGAGGGGTAACAGGGACGAGGCCAACGTCCTGGACCGGGCACCCTTTTACGATAAATGGGGTCCGGTCTTGGATGGTATATCCAATTCGGAGTTTGACACTTCCTCTGATGACAGGTTATCTATAGGGAGGAATTTTTCCGAACGTGTTGACCAATATACGCTCCCGTCGGAGATGATAAGCTCATAATCTCCTTAATGGTGGGTTGATTGGGAGGTTGTAGGCATCCCGTCTTTATATTCGGCAGATAAACAACCTCAGGTGGAGCTTTTAGCATATCCGACTGAGGGTATCTCATGGCGTAGTCCAGCAAAAAAAGAGTGTGTGTGCCAGGACATCCTCTTGGTAAATAAGGATCGTCATAGCTTCTATATGTATGAATATCTCTGCCACCGGATCAGCATGAAGGTTCCCTTTGACAACTGGTCTGCCTAGGTGTTGCAGCATCTTCATGTGGCCCCTTCCCAGCTTCATCCCAACTCCTGGGGGTTTATCCGGGCATTCAAAATTTTCTGTGAGGTGATGGAACGTCCGTTCACGCTCCGTCTTTTTTTCTTGATGTTCCGAGTGGGGCACAGTTCCAATAAGGATGAAAGTGATGCGGGCCAGTGTGGATGGACTTCATTTCAGTCTGCAAACGGACGTGCCCTCTTCTAACCCTTCGAGGGATCTGTAAGGGGTGGAATGCCAGTTTTTTCCGGGTGAAGGTCGTGGGTGAGCAGCATTCGTGGGCGTATGGGTCTGGGGACAGACCCAATTTCCCTTTTCCTGGAACATTGGAATCTATCAAAAATCGGCCAAGTCTTTCAGTTTCTCGTACGACCAGCTGAATCATCGGGGAAGGGTAGTGGCGGATGAGATGCTTAACTGGGTTAAGGAGGGTCGGGTTGTAATTTGTTATAAGCTGGCTCAGGGAGATCATATTTTCGAGGCTGAAGTTGGTGAGCCTCCAGGTTTATAGATATAGTATGCATGTATTATTTTATCTTTGTATCCTTTATCCGGTTCTGATATCTTTTCCTCTTTTTCAGTAGCTACTATGGGTGATCAATCCAATTGATCAAGTCTCCTGAGGAGGGCCGCCCTGAAGAGAAAGAGTGTTGAGGTTACCAAAAAGGCGAGGTTTGACTCGCCCACCCGTGCAAAGTCTTCTCATGGGGAGTCATTCATTTTGGCGGAAATGGTGCCTCCTCCTTCTGAAACTGAAGCGGTGGTCGTGCTGACCCCGACTAATGCCCACCTGGTTGACCTAACCGGGGAAGAAGTTGTGCTCGTGGGGGGTCGTGACCCTCGCACGGAGGAACCTGCTACGGGGAAAACCATTCGCAGTGGTAAAGGGAAGATGGCCGCCAAGCCCTCCTTTTTGTATCGGGTTCCCAAGGTGGTGAAGGTCGGGTTGCTCAACCCTGGGGTTTTTGTAAAGATGGACTGACTGCCTGTGCTCGACCTTTTGAGGAGGGTTCGAGAGGCCGGGGTTTTGGCTGCTTCTGTGGCCAAGTACCTCGAGGGTGATTGGGTGTTGGCCACCTGAGTCAAGGAAGATGCTTTGGCTAAACTCCAAGAGCAGCATTCGGCCGAACTCGAAGAGTTGGTGAAGAAATAACTCGAGGCGCTTAAAGTCCAAGAGGAGCAAAAATTGACTGCTGGGGAGCAGATGTCGGCTCTGACATTCCAAAGGTGACATTGTTGTTGATGGGGGAAAGCTTCATCTAGAGACAAAGTTGTTGTTGGTCGATGAACGAAATGAGATGAACAAAGGTGACATTGTTCGTTTGACTGGAGAGTTGGCTCAACTGAGGGCGTTCTACCTGGACCTAGAGGAAGATGTTGTCACTGCGGCATATGGCGGGTGGGATAAGGCCTTTGCTCAGGTCCGGCTGGTTCTACCGGATGCAGATTGGTCGTGGACTCGGATAGATGCCACGATCGCTCCTGCGGGGGAGTTGATCGCTGATGACGGGAAGGTCCAGTGAAGCTTCCGGTCCCGGGTAGGATTTAGTGGGGGAGGGAGCTGATGAATCTTTGTATTTTGTATGGATTTTGCAAATGAATGAAATGTCGATTTACCCTACTTATTTATTTTATGTGTCGCTCTGATTTTTATATTGTCTGACCAGTAACTTTATGGACTTTGAACGGTTGTTTGTCAACCTATCCAATTAATAACCTTTAATAACCACCTCGTCTTGATTAACCGTCTTATCCTTAGTAAACTTGAGTGACCATCGAGTCTTGATTAATCAGGCTATACACTTAATAAACTTGAAATTGTTTAATAAACTCCAAGTCTTGATTGGTCGGGCTATCCATTTAATAAACTTGAATGACCATCGAGTCTTGATTAACCGGACCATTCATTTAATAACCTTGAATAACCACCAAGTCTTGATTAACCGGGTTGTACATTTAATAAACTTGATTAATCGCCAAGTCTTGATTAACTGGGCTATACATTTAATAAACTTGAAATTGTTTAATAAACTCCAAGTCTTGATTGGTCGGGCTATCCATTTAATAACCTCGAATAACCACCAAGGCTTAATTAACCAGGACTGGTCCACACCTCCGAGGGGCGTATTGTTGGCGACCAAGAGGACTTGGTCCCGACTTGGGTTGGCAAATTTGAACCGCCATCGGAGGGGGACTAGCCCACGCCTCCAAGGGGTGTATTGTTGGTGACCAAGAGGACTTGGTCCTCGCTTAGGTTGGCAAATTTGAACCGCCATCGGAGGGGGACTGGCCCATACCTCCGAGGGGTGTATTTTTAGCGACCAAGAGGACTTCGTCCTGGCTTGGGTTGACGAATTTGAACCGCCGTCGGAGGGGGATTGGCCTATGCCTCAGAGGGTGTATTATTGGCGACCAAGAGGACTTGGTCTTGATTTGGGTTGGTGAATTCTAACCGCCGTCGGAGGAGGACTGACCTATGCCTCCGGCAAATTAAATGTTTAGGTCAAGCCTGGAGTTCTGTCTTGACTGGCTGTTGATTATTAAATAGAGGTGGACTTTGTGATGCTATACTGCTATCCTGTGAAGCATGGATTCGTCAAACACCCTCACGTGTCGGTGTCTAACACGTATCCGACACGGATACGCTCGAATTCGCGAAGGATACGTATCCATAGCGTATCCAAAAATTTAAAAAATAAAATAAAATAAATAAATAGTAAGACACGTATCCGATTCGTTTTCAATAAAATATAAGATATATGGATTCGTTTTCAGTAAAATATAGGATATATAGATTCGTTTACAATAAAACATGATAAGATATATTCGTTTCCAATAAAATAGGATAAGATAGATTCGTTTCCAATAAAAAAAGATAAGATAAATTCGTTTTCATTAAATTAGGATAAGATATATTTGTTATGGAGGACAATGATTTTAGGATAGATTCGTTTTCATTAAAATAGGATAAGATAAATTTGTTATGGAGGACAATGATTTTAAATTTCCATTATATTTTTTACTTTGGATATTTTGATTTACACTTATAATTTTATCATATTTTATGTGTTTTTATTATTTTATATTATACGCGTATCCCTGAACGTATCGTATCCTGTATTTTGGAAAAAAATGTATATCGATGTATCAGATACATATCGTATTCGACATACGTATCTGTATCTGTGCTTCATAGCTGCTATCTTTTCTCATATATTTAATAAACAAAAAAATGTTAATTTTTAACGACAAGTTGGTTTGTGCTGAGAAAGGTTAGTTTGTGAGGACATGTGGATGTTTGTCAACAAAAATATTATTTCAAATATCTTACGTATCTATGAACAAAACTTTGTGTCCAAATTCAAGTATATGTTTGGTACATTCTTTTTTCATTTTTTAATTATGTTTGTATGATAAGTGTCAAATTTACGTTTTTTAACATAAATTGTTAGCACTTTTCCACTGTGATTCCACTTGTACTTGATTGAATCAATTTTTGGGTACAATTTGTTTATGAAATGCAATTTTCAATATCTCATAGTTAATATTTGACCATATATATTTTGGAATGAAAATTAAGGAATTCAAATCAAAGCTCTTTAAGCAAAATTCAGAAATTATATTCATTCACAATTAGATCAAGAAAATACTGAGATATGATGTTCCTAATATATGACATTTCAATATGGAGTGTCGAATATACAAAATAGTTTTTGGTGAATAAGAATAAGACGTAATGTTGGGAGTCTCAATTAACCATTTTCGATAATGAGAATTCTTTCGTTGAGTAAAAATGCACAAATAATTGCATCTTTAAAAAGGAAAAACACAAAATTTTAGAACCCTAACTTCCCATTTTCATCATTTTTTATTTTTTAGATATGGGATTGTAGTTGTAGAGTTTTTGTTAGTTATTGGAGAGGAAGATTTGAAAACGAAAACATTGCAACCTCATGGAGCTCACTTTGATGCTTTTCCATTGAGTTTCATCAACTTTTCTCTTCCATTATTTTGGAAGAGAACCTGAATTTCTTTCAAATTTTAAAAACTGGAATAATTGACCAACGAAAAAGTGTGGTGCTTGCGGAGGAGCAAAATTACTGTCCGCTTGCAGTATCTCTAGTACTCGCGGAAAATGTATAATTTCTTATTTGGATTATATGTGATTGTTCAATTTAATGTACCTATTTTAATTCATTTCAATATATTCATGTATGCAATGATTTTTGTGCTTTATTCTTGTTCTTTATGCTTGTTTTAGTTTGATTATTTAAAACATGTATGGTTGGAAATCCCACATTTGAGTTTGAACTAATATATGTCACCCAACATTTTTATTGCATTTAATATTTATTTTTGTTTCTAGTTGTTTAAATTGGAAATCAAAACAATTCTGAAAAAACCTTTTGAGCTTAAAATTATAATTATTGTTGAATGGTCTAATATTGTTCAAAACTCATGTAGATACAATATTTCTTTATACTTATTCATTATATTGAAATTCAATATTTTATTGACGAATTTGTCGTTAGAAATATATTACAAAAGAAAACAACTAGAAAGTTAAGTAATAATCATTAAAAAGCAAAGTTCCTTGTGCCTTCTAAATTTCAATATGATAGGAATAATACGGAGAAGCATTAAAGTATTCCTTGTGCCTTCTATATTTTTTATTTTCCAGTAACCAAACGTGTTTCCATATTTTTTTTAATATCCTAATTGGGTCATTATGAAATTTGAATGAGTTACACCAATTCTTTTCTCCGTATAGCACCTGACGTACAAACATCAAGATTATTTGCTTTCTTACAGGTACAAAAATGATCCCAACATATAAAAGTTGTTGCATTTAACTTGCTATCGGAAGATTTCCGGTGCACCTCCTATTAATGTTGAACAATCTTAGCTATTCAAGGAAAAAGGTTAAATGTATGCCAAAAGGGAACTTGAAATCGCATCAACAATGTCTTAATTGTCATAAAGTATTGCTGTTTTTCTTTTATTAAAAACAGTTTTTCCTTTCTATTTAGTTAATTGGTGTGTGTTACAAGTACTTCTTGTTGATTGCCTCATACGAATACCACATTGTTAGCACAAGAAGGATCTTATTAAATCATGTCTTACATCCTATCTTGCATTAATAAAATATTATATAAATTAAAAAATTAAATATTATTATTTTTTATTTTATTATCATTAATGTGAGATAATATTTATGATATAGTTTTGGACAACAAATTATACTGGTCATTTCAAATATGAAAAACATTACATGCTCACCTGCCTACTTTATTTTGTTTGTTGCAATACTAACAATCTATCTTATGGATTTTCAATCCATTCATAATATGACATCATACCTTGCCACTTTTACCTTTCAACAACAAACATGAGCTACCCTTTATCATTTTCAAAATGCTCTTCAAATCTGTCTCATCACTCATCAGAATCAGAATTAAAAAAAGTGTTGTTCCTTCACACATTTTGCATAAAAATGCTGTGTCTGGAAAGTTTAAAAGAATTTACTGTTCAGTTTCAACTATAATTTCTTTTCTTAATTGCATTCTTGTCATACATGCACTATATCTTTTTCTTTTCAACTACATTTTATTATATTATAGTAATGATTTGTTTTTCTAATATGAGGAAATAATGTATACACTAATAGTAATGTATATACTAATAGTATATCTTCTTTCTTAATTGCATTCTTGTCATACATGCATTATATATTTTTCTTTTCAACCACATTTTATTATAACAATAATTTGTTTTTCTAATATCAGAAAATAATGTATGTATTAACAATATACGAATTTTATATATTGTTATTGCATCGTTTATTATTTATGTTTAATTATTATTGTCTTTTAAAAAAAGTAATTAAAATAAATAATAGATAATATAGTTATTATATTTACATCTTTACATTATGAGTACATAAATATTACATTCTTCTAATATTCATATATAATCCAAACATGATATTAAACTGTGATTAATCCTAGTTAAATTGGGAGGACCCCATAGAAAGGTGTAAAACTATTTCTTTATTATTCTTAATACTAAGATCGGAAATTTTTTACCACTGAGATGAACAAACACTGATTATAACATTATTTTTAATCTAAATCATTGCAGCTATTGTTTTTCTTTGAGCATTGCTAGTGCATCTCCTCTGCCGTCAATATAGGAACTGACATGTTAAAGATCTTTAGTTCCAAGTACTGATATAAAAGTTTTATTCTTTTGAAGAATAGAATGACACACGAATCAGAATGGCTATAATAACCCTGTCAGAAGAAAACGAATAGAAGAATATAATGGCACACGAATCCAAATTTGCTCGTATCTCTTCTTCTAAAGTACTCATCTCGTGAAAGAAGAAAGCACTACTTGATAAGAACCCAAATGAAATTTTGAGAAAGTCTGTAATTAAATCACATGCTAACTTTTAGTTTATCATCATTTGTCTGTGAAAATACCACTTTTTCGTTTATTCACGCGTGAGCATATAGCTCAGTGGTGGATTTTATTATTTTATATGCTCAGTAACAATTGAGAATGCCCAATGGCAGAGAGGTAAGTCATTGTTTGAAAGGTTAAAAGAAAGTGATCACAAAAAAAAATAGAATGATAAGATACACATGTGTGAACGTGGCCAGGATGGAGACAAGGAAGGGTTGTGTGGTTCTTCAAACGGGATGAGAATTGTACTCACCTTTATCCCATTTTATATCCCACCGAATAAGAAAATCTCATTTTATTAAAAAGAAAAAATATAAATTAATACTTTTATATTATTTTATAAAATTTTATTAATTAAAGAATTCATAACATAATTTTCTAGGATTGAAGATCTTTCTCTCAGGTATGGGGTGTGAGGAGGAGTGAAAAAGAAAGTAAGTTAATTTTTACTTTTATAACAATGAAAGGGTTTGTAATTTGATTTTATGAATATAATTTATTAAATGGGAAAAAGATGTATACACCGATAGTATAAAATTTTTTTACACTGTCATTACATCATCTATCATTGACTTTTTGTCATTAATGACTTTTAAATAAAATTATTGCAAATGAATGGTGGATCATATACTGATTTTGTATAAATCATTATACTGTCAGTGCACACATTTTACACACTTATTAAATTTATTTTTATAATATAGATGTATGGTAGTTATAATAATTACATTAATATCTTACTAATTATCCAGGTTTCACACCTAAAGCTACCACATTAATAGCTTTCCACATACATATCCATTATTTCTTCAATGATACCATTTTTCTTTGAATTTTATTTTTATACATTGCCATCCAGCTAAGCTGATGAGATACGTATTCAATGGGTTCTGTTCTAATTAAGGATAATGCATGACCCTACAAGTATCATGTAACACCAACGACAATAATATATCCGGAACAAATCCTTTCGTGTGCATTCCGTATAAATTAGGGAGAAGGGGATACTGAATAGTTGTTAACCAAACATCCTGAATAAATATAATACTGAAGCAATTAAACAATTCCTTTAAAGCACCTATTTTCAATATAAGGTGTGCATTCAGTATAAATTAGGGAGAAGGGGATACTGAATAGTTGTTAACCAAACATCCTGAATAAATATAATACTGAAGCAATTAAACAATTCCTTTAAAGCACCTATTTTCAATATAATTATGTATATTCCATATTTTTTAGGTGCATAGATAAATATATATTTCAAGACATTTTAAAACCTTTCTATGTGTGTCCGCTATACAACGTTAATTTTATGCTGTTATAAAATATGAATGTTGAATTAATCTATGATATATTTCAAGATATTTTAATACTGTTGTATTCAGTAAATGGGGATGACAATTATTGCCTCCAATAATTTGCTGTCAATAAATGGCATAAGTAGTAGCTAACTTATTATGTCAGCTTCCCTAGAAATCAATTCAATATATATTCCTAAGAAACTAAGACTGTTGTATACATTAACGCAGAGGAGAATTATTAGGTACCAAGCACCTATATAATTCAGAGAATTGTAGCTAACTGAGTAAAACAAGCCATGGCAGAAGTAACGGAAGCAGAACAAGAGAAAACCATGAAGAGAATTCTTCTCATAATAAGTTGCACCATGTTAGCCATAGGCACTTCCGGTGGCCCAATCATGATACGGCTCTACTTCCTCCATGGCGGCCACCGTGTTTGGCTATGTAGCTTCCTTGAATCCGGTGGCTTCCCAATCATTCTAATTCCTCTTTTCATTTCCTACATCCGCCGCCGTCGCAGCGCCGCCGCCAATCAAAGCGCAAAAATAAAGATGGTTCTTATCGAGCCACCTTTATTTTTCGCCTCTCTTGTTATTGGTCTCATCACCGGCCTCAGCACTTTTTTCTTTGCTTTCGGCGTGTCTCGGCTTCCCGTAACAACTTCTTCTCTAATTTTAGCTACTCAACTAGTCTTCAACGCGCTCTTCTCATTCCTCTTAGTAAAGCAGAAGTTTAGGGTTTATTCTGTAAACACCATCGTTTTGCTGACTATTGCAGCCGGAATTTTGGCTCTGCATTCAAGTGGGGATCGTCCTTCTGGTGAAACCAGTAAAAAATATTTGGTGGGGTTTATTATAACAGTATTGGTTGCATTGTTGGATGGGTTTATTTTTCCCGTGGTGGAATTGGCGTACAAAAAGGTCAAGCAAACTATCAGTTATACACTCGTCTTGGAGGTTCAGTTCGTTATGTGCACGTCTGCTTCTTTGTTTAGCATCATCGGAATGATAGTAAACAATGACTTTAAGGTTAGTCTCTTCCTTGAAATTACTACATGCTTTTCGAATGAGACGTTATAACTTATATGTTGAAGTAATTAAGCACAAATAAATATCATGTGTTCTATTTAGTGTCTTGTCTTTGCATCCAATATAAAAGTAATGTATTATTAAAAATATATGAACAAATATTATTATTTATTGGAATTTAATTCACTAGAAACATAGGAACATGATATTTTTTGAAACATATGATTAGTGTTCATTGAGCATGTTTTTATACATTTGTACATCTATTTATATAATTTTCCTCTCTTTCCATCACTTCAAAAAAGAAAGAAAAGTTGGGGATATGTATTGTGTCCTGTGTGATTTCCTCAAGTGGGATGTCAAAATTCCATTTCTCTTTTACACTAATCCAAGCTTTATGATTTACTTAATTATTGATTTCAAATTAAATAAACTTAATAAAATTTGTCATTAATATAAAATTGACTGTAAAAATATAGACTTAATAATAACATCTCAAATATATAATATATTATTTTTGGATTATATATCTAGCACTTAAATCCAAAATAATTGTTATATAAATTAGGATTAAGGATAACATATTCTCATTTTATAAAAAATGAACCGGGATAAGAAGAAAATGTAGAGTCCCTAGCTAATAAGTTATTAGCTTATGATATGTGATCATCCAAACATTTTGAGTTATTTTAGTCTAAACTATAATCCTGCTTGAGTCGAGTTTGATTTTTATGGATGTAAAGCACTTTCTACCAAAAGCAATTAGATTCCTAGGGACTCAAACACAAGACATCTAATTAAACTCTCCCCTAATTGATTTATATTTGATAGGTATTCATAGACCTTTTAATTTATTACTTACAAATATTCAATTGAAACTTATTTTGAAAACAATTGTTGAGTTTTTGATGTCTTCTTTCGCAGTTAATCTCGAGCGAAGCCAGGCAATTCGAACACGGGGCTGTTGTTTACGGCATTGTGCTGGTGACAATAGCTGTACTGTTTCAGTTTCTTCTTTTGGGAGGAATAGGGGTCGTTTTCTGTGCCTCATCTTTATTGTCTGGTGTTATAATTGCTGCAATTTTACCTGTAACAGAAATCTTAGCAGTTATATTCTTCAAAGAAAAATTTAATGCAGAAAAGGGTGTTGCTCTGATTCTCTCCCTTTGGGGCTTTGCAACATACTTTTATGGTGAGACAAAACAAGCCAAGAAAATGAAGAAAAACTTGCTCCCACCAGAAGCAGAGGTGCTTCAAGTTCTTCCTGTTTCTAATGCATGATTGTAGGGTATGTTTCATTTTTTGGCTGTGTATAAATTTCAATCTCTAGGGTCACTTGGGACCCAGGTCTAGGCAAAATTTTAAACAGCCAACATATTAGTAACTGCCATAATAGTAAAGGCATTTCATTGTATCGGCCAAATCATAATAGTAAGTGTATTTGGTCTGCGTTTATTTATAAAAACTAGAATTTTAGTTAATTAATTTTTAAGGACAGTATAAATGTTTGGATTACTTTTTTTAGAATAAAAGCAGCATAAAAATATTATTTTAATGAGATAGGGAAATACATAGTTTCTTGCAATAATGATATAAAAGGATACAATAAAGTAGAGGTGAGCATGACTCAACTCTACTCTAAATTCAAAAACAAAGTCGAGACAAAAAAATGATTGACGAGATGCAAATAACTATACGTGGTAGCTGGTAAGGTTGAAGAAGGGTTGCGAGGGAGTGGGTTCTGTGGTTCTTCAAAGGATGTGGTGTGGGGGTTAGTGAAAAGAAAAGGTTGTAAGTTTTTATTTTATTGAAATGGTTTTTTAATTGAATTTTAGGAATAAATATCTTTTCCATATATATTGGTACATAAATATACATTTTATTTCTAGAAAAAACATCTCTTTTTCTTTCCTTTATTTCTCATCCAAACAATACAGTGTGTAAATTGTAGTCAGAAAGAAGAAGAAGAAGATCCTGTTTACACTTTACATATATCATCATGATCAAACATCAATTATGGGGTGTCCACTCAAAATGTTCATGTTGGGCTCTATTTGGATGCCTAAAGCTACCAAATTTATAGCTGTCCATATACATGTCCATTATTTCTCGAAAACATAATATATTTATTTATATTTTATTTTGAGTTTAATATGTATATATATCATTTTTTTATATAGTTATTATATTATTTATCTTTCATCTATAGAATGTTTATTTCAAACCATTAATTATTAAATATAAGTAGGGAATAATATTATGAGAAAAAAATCTATTACATTGTTTTCCAGCTTTATACATAACCGTGCAGATAAGTTGATGAGATACGTGTTCAAATGGGCTCTGTTCTAGTTTGGTAATGATGCATTGCCCCACATATATCAATGCAGACAGAAAACTTTACACGCAATTTTTTTCATGATATACTGTGGATCATGTAACACTAACAAGAATATAAGGAACAAATCCTATTGGGTGCTTTTGTAACCAATGAAAAAAAGAGCAACACTCCTGCATACTTTTTGGGACAACGGCTCCACAAATTTGGGGAAGGGAATACTGAGCACTTAATGTAACAAAACCACCCTTAATTGATTTCTTCAATTACCCGATTCCAACATTTGAGTGATATATCAGAATATTCTGCATAAATATGACGCATTTAAGAGTGGAAGTTTCTTCAAGAGGATTATATATTGGTCTAACACCATATAACCCAGTTTCAAGGATAATATCTCATACATATTTTATTTGACATAAATAAATTCATGTGGGTGAGAGCAATCTCTATTTCGAGAAGATACTTTAATTTCCCAAATCTTTCATATACATATATATATATATATATATATATTAGGGATGTTCGCAGTTCACTTGGATCAGTTTTTATGCAAAAAATGATACGATCCAAACACATAATTAACATGCGGTCTGAACAGTTTGGTCTGTTTATATTAAGATGTCTGATCCAATCCGATCCAAATATAATATGCGATTTCGGTTCAGTTTGGATCGGTTTTTTATTTTATAAAATATTGAAATTGCACTTACATTCAAAACTCATAAAAATGACTAAATATTAAGCATAAAACAACAATGAAAATAGTGTTCAACAACATTAAAATGTGTGCAACTATAGTATAAGTAAACAACATCATATAATACTAATAGATAGTAAGACAGTAATAATAAAAGTAATAATAACAACATGATATCAATAATAAAAAGACAACAAAATAACAAGATATCAATAACAATAATATGAGCACTTGCAACGTAATTTTAACAGTTATAATGTTCCACCAATGATTAATAACAATAATACTTTCACAATAATAAAATTGATAATAAAGCACCTAATCAGAATAACACTTGAATCATCTTTATTTGATTGTGGGATTGATTTAAGTTCTAAGAAAAAGTGTATCAAAAAACATAGCAACATATATATAAGTATGTGTTATAGAATATAACAAATAAAATATAGATACAATTTTGGAGTTGGGACTTAAGAATAAGTTTGGAAGACACTTAAAAGTATTACACACTTAAACTTTACATATTATTTCAATCTGGTCTGGATCGGTCTGGATCCAAGAGGTGAAACCAAATTCCGGACATGACCAATCGATCTTTAAAAAATAAGTCCAACGCGATCCAAATGCATTCAGTTTTTGTGATTTGGATATATTTTGGATCGATTTTCAATTTTATTGTTGGACCAGTCTGGATTTGAACACCCCTAATATATATATATATATATATA
>NC_032023.1:18048170-18064268 GCF_001865875.1 Lupinus angustifolius
TATAGCTATATATAAATACAAAAGTTTATATAATTAATATTTATGTGTAATTATATTGAAATAACATTTTTTCATCTTTTTTGGATCGGAGTAAAACAAAACATTAGAGTAGTGTTTTATTTTTTTAAAAATTTAAGTGAACCGTCTGGTCAAAGTGGTTAAACACTCATTTGGTTAAAACTATAAATCAGAGCCGCTTTCAAGTTCGGTCAGCGATCAAACAGTTGGACTGTCTGGTCCGGTTATCACAACAATGGTACGAAGATAAAGCTTAAAACGGTCAATAGAGCCACAGTTATTATCTGATTGAAATAATGAAGTGATCATCGTATACTAGCACCAAACACTACAGTAAAACTTCCTGTTAGCCACGGTTTCAACCGTGGCTAAATTGGGAAAAAACCGTAGCTAGATTGAGTGACCACACTTAATGTTGTTGTGGCAAGGAATAGCGTTGCTAAAAATTAGCCACGGTCATTATGTTATTCCACTATACTTCTGTGAAATGTGGTAACATTTATTTAGCCATAGTCTGTTTAATTCAGCTACAATTGAACCATGGCTAAGTTTCTGAATTTTTGCCACACCACAACCGTGGCTAAGTTGCTTATTTTTCCACAATCCATCTGTGGCTAATTAAATTTATTTACAGTTACTTTCGTACATACTCCTCTCATGATCCCAATGTGTCATTGCCTCACAATCTTTATTTTCAATAATATAATGGTAAATTTATAATAAAATTAAATATTTGCTAGGTAATAATAATAAAATTGAATCTTATACAATTACCAAATGAAAATCCTTATAAAAAAAATGCAAAATGTTATGATCATATAAGTTCATGAATTCTAAGAAACCATATCTAAGATGGTGGAACATCACGNACTACCAAATTTTTCGACTAGAAACTTCTCAAGAGTAGCCAAACGATTCTGAGTATGTGTAAGTTGCTCCTTGGTCTCTTTATACCCCGATAGTTTTACTTCCAAAGTTTGTACATATTTCTTCAAGTCTTCAACATGTTGACTAGAGCCATTAGAATTAAAAAAACCAGTAAAATGTCTAGACGTTCTAAAAACACTGGAGGGACAAATACCAGTGCCCAAACCATGCACTCGACCTGAATGTTCAGTTCCATATGCTTTTCCAATTGTATCATTAGGATGAGCAAATACCAGGGTACAATTCTTCATTTCCGTCACCTAATTGCTCTTTTATTTTTTCTTGTTGGACTTTACTTGCATCACCCCTAGGCTGGTCATCATTTGGTATATTTGAGTGGCCGAAATCTTGAATTCCACTATCACCAAAGATGCCAAAAACATCATTTAACATATCTTGCATTGGATATTGTCTAACCCACTCTTCTTGTGGTTGAGCTGTAGTTTCAACATTATGTTGAACATGCTTTTCCCCATGCATGTACCAAAATGTGTACTTTCTAGGAAACCCTTTTTGAAGTAGATGACTAAACAATTCAATTCTATCACCCATTTTAAGAAATCCACATGTAATACAAGGACATGGAATTTGATCATTTATAGGTACATTTGAAAAGGCGAAATCCAAAAATTGCACCACCTCATCCAAGAACTCCTTTAATCTAATTGGTTTCTCAATCCAACTCTTATCGATCATAACTGTTTGAATCTGTTTTTGATGTTAAATTCAATTACTAAATCATTAGAGATACTAAATGATTAACTTAACAACACCTTAAGCATTACCTCAATGCAAGCATGCATGACAAATTAAACCATAGTGTTTTGTAAATTCACTCATATTAGTTGAAGAATTCCACTTATGAATTCAGTATAAACTCAAGTTAGTTGATTATTACTCAGACATGCAACAACAACAAAAAAAGTTCAATTTTGATATACCCTTAGATTCATTATGAAAAATACAATCTAGTGATACTCACTCACAATAAAATACTAACATACTAACAATTGCCAATAAAAATAATAAATATCTCTCAGCAAGAGTTGGTTTAGATAATCATGGTATACATGTTATAATTCAAGTGGGACAATTAGACTTTTGAACTAATAAAAATAAAAATATTAGATAAATTGGAATATAAATAGTGTCAACCTAATTATCAAGGGTGCATTTAAATTATTTTTAATTAGTTAATAATTATTGTATGTTTGGCCAGGGCTTTGTTTACTAATTAACCTTGTAATAATAAATTGGAAGAGGTTAGAGATGAGATACTTTGAAAACCCGAAAAGAAAGTATCACCATTCAATTGGTCAAAAAAGATAAACCTCTTAAGCATAACTAACATATATTTCACGTACTAAATAACATAGCATTAAATACAATGAATGCATTCAAAAAATAAAGAAAAACCAACTTGCAATTCATTCTTTTTAGGTACCCATCCAAGACAATCCAACACCAACTCTTAGTAGGATTCAAGAAGGAGATCCAGATTCTAGCCACCCTCTTCCACATCAAATAACAGAAATAACATCGTTTCGAAATATTATTACGTATATGAAATGAGTAGCTTAAGTGGTTAACATTAGACAATCAAATTCAACACATTTTGATATGGTAAGCATCACTTTACAATACAAATTTATTCTTTTTGCATCCTTAAACAATCCTTGAAGATATTTGTTAACCTTCCCTTTTTATATACACAAATATGGTCGCGTTGACTAAAAAGAAGAGAAGTAGCTGCAGCGCGAACCATGCATTTTGTATTTCTAAAAACAGAGAGAACATGCAATAAAAATAAAGGCATTCCATTGTAACGGATGATAAATCAAATTGAAGAAAAACCTTAAACTTTTATTTCAACAAAAATTAAACAGCCAATACATCATAGATCTCAGTTTAATTTTCTAAAAAGGACTCAAAAGGTTCTCTCTCACAGCTAGAGAGAACAGAAACAAACATATCAAAAGAAAAGCAAACCAACAATAACATAATACATAAGTGGGATATACCACCGAAAATTCAACATAACTATTATTCAGTTCCACCAACAATTTGGGATTTGATTGATCTCAATGGGAAGATATCTTAAGGTTGAGGGATTTTTTCAATCTAACTTTATATCATTTAGCAATTTAAGATTCTAGGTACATTATTAAATCAAGGGTAGACATAACTTCATTTGGCCATTTCAGGGGATCCTTACATACCTTATATTTCAGGGTATACTTTTAATTATATCCAGTTGTAACATAATAGTATCTGATTTTTTTTTCAACTTTTAATTCACAAATGCAAATGCAGGAGCAAAAGAAATGTATTCTCATGGTTTGCTAGCAACAATTGATGTAACAAAATTGGTTGAAGCTCATGTCAGTGTAGTGTTGTGCCTACATGTATCATAATGTCATGTATAATAGAAAAAGCAATGTGATCATGTTAATGATTAACTTAACACCAACTTAAACATTACCTTAATTTTTTTCAGCTCAACATCAAGAGTTGCTTTCAAGCTATTTTCCCAAGTAGCCACAACAAAGAACTACTTTTGAGCTCTGTTAACAGATTACAATAGTTTTAACAAAAAATCCAAAATATAAAGACATGCAAAATATTTATATAGATATTAATTGTTCTAATTTCTCACAATAGCGCAATGTTCTTACGTGAATCGCTCCCTATATATAGTATAGCTTATTACAAACCTGAATAAGAAAACTCTTCATTTATAATCATCTCTTTAACAATTTCATCAATATCATTTAGAGTAGAATAGCTCATTGTTAAATTCCTTTATACTTAGATTCAATTTTTCAGACAGTGATTTTTTATGTGTATAACTTTTGATGATTTAACCATTCATCCACGTTAATTATTTTATCAAATTGGTATATTCCTCCATGAGTTATATATTTCTATTTTTCTTAAATCAAACTACTACAATTAGGCTACATCTTCAAAGTTTGAGTAATTTGTATGACATGATGGATACAAAATTCATTATCATCATTGTGTACGAAATAACTATTATAAGGATTATAACCAAGTTGTTTAGTGAAAGGAAAGAGAACAAAGATGGGTATCATTACAACTTCTAGATTGTTCCTTTTCTTGGCTCCAATAGTCACATTCAATTGTCTTCATTCAGTTGTGTTGTAGATACACATGACATTGAATTGTGTTGTATATCACACTCTTCTCTCTTTCTCTCTCTAAAGTTACACATCTAAAGTCTTAACCACAGAACCCACTGGTTCATTTTACACATCCCTTGAAGTGATGTTCAATTGTCCTCATTGTTTCTACTACAACCTAATGTTAACATAGAAGCATATGTGCTTGGCCATGAACTTCTTAATCCTAATCTGAAAGGAGGTTTAAGCTTTCTAGGTATATGAACTTTAAACTTATGACAATATGTTTAAGATTTACCGAATTTTAAATAAACTTTCCATATGTCTTTAGATTAACTTCAAAAGAAATACTACAAAAAAATCATTTATACAGATAAAATCTAGAGTAACATACAAATAATTTCATATTAGTATAAAAATAAAAGTATCCATACAAATTAAGGGATTTGAAGTTTGAACCTAGATTTGAGTTATTGAAGAGTGAAGCTTTGTATGAACTAGTTGGTTGAAGCTGAATTTGAATTGTTGATTGTAGGAACTAGTTGGCTAAAGCTTTCACGTCACTATTTCAAGAAGCATTAAATACAACAACAATAAAAGCAAATAAGAAATTCTTCAATTCATTGAAGCGGTCCACTAAAATAAAAACTCAATTCCATAGACTTGCACCTAAAAACCCAGCAACGATCAAATCCAACACAAATCTCATTTCTCAAATCAAAATACAGATCAAAATTGAAAACGATGAGTAAAAAAGAAAAAACGTTAACAGTTAACCTTTTGGAGATAGAAACAACGAGAATCGTGAATGAGAACCAAAGCGAGAAGTGAAGAGAAAGCGATATATCTAATTAATGCAATAGAGTTTGGGATCACGAAGAGGAAGAAGCTAATGGATTCGGGTTTACGAAGATGGGTGATTTTTTTCTTTGTATGCCTATTTTCAGAAAATGAGTAAAAAAATGGAATACATTCACCTAATAAGCAATATCAATTTACGAAGAGGGGAGATGGAAAATGAAGGGATGGAAAAAATAGGTTGGTCTTTGTGGCACAGGCCCAACTAATGGTAGCTAATGGGTTGGTCTTAGTATCAATTTTGACACGGGCCATATAGTGTGGCAAAAAAGTAGTGGCTAACAACCAATATACCCGTTGCCATCCGTATCCGTAAGAAAGCATTGCGAAAATCTATTTGGTGAACTTTGGAATCTTTTGCATCAGCCACAACCAATATAGTATGTATTGTAACCTTTAATGGAGAAGAAAGTACCATAAAATGATAAAGAAAACTATACATACAACAACACTTGTACTCTATTCATTTATAGTTAAAAGACATTTTTAGCTTTAAACTAAAAGAAAAAATACACAATCTCCTCTCCATTATTGGAGAGAAGTCTGACTTGAATCTCATTTGCCATGACTTTTTGCCAACAATATTTCGGACATCCTCTAGAAAATCTATCGGTTTTTGACTCGCACTTACTGTTTGAAGAAACTGAATGTGGTGATTGGAAACTCAATCACAACTTACTTAGTCACTTAACCTTCACTAGTGGTTGTTTGATCCGACGAACTCGTCCAAGTTGGGCAATTATGGTTTTGTTTTCTATTTGTTTAGTATTGTAGGTTACTACATCTATGTAGTTCTATTTTTCTAGTTCTTTCACTAACATATATCCTTTGTTTCAATAAATTTATATTCAATTGAATGATACATTTCAATTTCTCCATTAGAAGGGGAAGTTATCCATGAAATCCTAAAAGATGCAGAGGGATGTCTCAAGAAGGTGTTTTCTTGTTTATTACCTTGGTCGGCAGAGGCTGTTGATGACTTTAGAGTTACTTGGATTAGATGTTTTGGAATCCCATTACATGCCTGGAACGTGGGATGTTTTGAATTAATCGCTAAGGAATTCGGATTTTTGGCTTCGGTTGAAGAAGAGGCCACTCAGAAGATTAGGTTTGATATGTGCAAATTAATGATTAAAACCCATTTGAGATCACGAATAGAGAGTTCTCTCACAGTAAGAATTAGTGGCAAAACTTTTGACGTCCATCTTTGGGAGGAGGTAGGAAATGAAGATGCTTGTAGGAAGTTTAAGGAGGAAGGCAGTTTTTGTTCCTTTTCGTCGGATTCGGTATCGTTAAAGTTTGAAGATGTATCGGTGAACTCCATTGCCTGGGTGTCGGAAACGGTGGAGGTTGCAGACCCACTGGTTTTCGCAGAAATTGAACGTGTTGGAGCGGAAGTGGAAGAGGGTGTCACAACTCTAGCTGGCTCTAATGGAATTTGTGCAGAGTTAATTACTCATCCTCAAATTTTGTTATTAAATTTAAATGCAGTTAATGTGGTGGGAGGATACCAAGTTATTGAGGGGGAGATTTCGGCTGAACAATCTCGCAAAGGAGATTTGAATTCCCCTTTGGTGGTTAATGAAACACTGGTCACGTATGGAAAGGAGGAAAGTGCATTTATTCACACTAAAGCAAGGCAAAACATCCAAGGGACCCACGGTTCAGGTATAGGAATGGTTGACAAGGAGAATTTTTCTCCTTTAATTTATTCAAAGGAAGTGGTAGAATAAATGGGCCCCAATCCCCTACCAAGCCCAAAACATAATTCTTATTCTTTTATTCAAGAAAACGTGGACAACCCCCCTTTGTTTGAACAACACGGTGCTCACTCCATTATGGAGGAGGTTCCGATTTTTTTGGAGGTGCATGGATTGTCTAATAGTGATAAGGTAACTGATTTTCTTCCTCCTTCTAAATTCCAGGCTGCCAATCCTATTTCTAGTCATGCAGACTCTTCTTTGAAGGTGATCAATTGTGACTCATGTCTCCTCAATCCTAAAGGACCAAAATGTGTGGGTAAAAAGAAGAGGAAGGTTTCGAAAATTATTAAAAAAAAGAATCAAAAACAGGTACTCTTGGACTGGAATAATTTCTGTGTTGACCTTGGTGATGTACCTTTGATCAATAATGGAACCACATCTGCCTTGCATGCTATCAACGAGTGTTCTCATCATTTGCACCATGAAGACAAATGTCCAAGCATGTTAGACTGTTCTGTGTAGGAAAATAGAAGAAATGAAGTTGGGCAGTCGTAGTACCAAAAGGAAGCAGAGGAGATGTGGAAGATTGGGGTTCATATCAGAATTAGTGGGAAAGGTAATGATGTTGCAATAATTAACAAACTCGCTGGTTTGGAGGAAAGGGATCAACACCAGTTTCAACAGGTGAGAGGGAGCCAGATAATGGTTGATGAAAATCATAACCATTAACATAAGAGGTTTAGGTGGGAGATTGAAGAAGAGGGAGATCAGAGATTTAGTTAGTAAAAATTCTCCGGATTTCTTATGTATTCAGGAAACAAAAATTCAGATTGTTGATTACAAGCTTTATTTATTCTTATGGGGTTTTGATAACTTTGACTGGACATTTAAACAAGCTGATGACAATTCTGGCGGCACACTAAGTATTTGGAATAAGGAATTGTTTGTTTCTGATGAGGTGAAGATTGGGTTGAACTTTGTGTTGGTAAAAGGAAAGTGGAATTTGCATAATGAGTTTTCTCACATCATGAATGTGTATTGTCCATGTGACTTGGAAGGGAAGCGGAAATATTGGGAGGAAGCTTTGAATACTAAAATGGGTCTTTCCGGAGACTTATGGTGCCTAGTGGGAGATTTTAATGCGGTTCTTAATCAGGGTGACAAGAAAGGTATTAGTACTCGTGAAGATAGAAGAGAAGGTGCTGGATTCAACAAATTCATTGAGGATATGGAGCTTTTTGACTTGCCTCTTGCTGGAAATAAATCCACATGGTTTCTTTCAAACGGGAAGGCGATGAGTAGAATTGATATATTTTTGGTTAATGACGGATGGTTGTTAAAATGGGGTAATATTGCCCAATTGTGTCTACCTCGGAAGTTTTCAGATCATTGTCCTGTGTTGCTAAGATCTTGCTCTTTGGATTGGGGTCCGACACCTTTCAGAACTAATAATTGTTGGTTATCTGATGCTACCTTTATTAATTATATGGCGAATGAGTGGAAGAAGATGGTGATCAATGGTAGGGGTTCTTATGTGTTTAAGGAAAAACTAAAGACTCTCAAAGGAGATTTGAAAGTCTGGAATAAGGATCACTTTGGCATGCTGGATAAGAAAATAGCTGATCAGGTGGACATTATTAATTCTATTGATGCAAAAGGTTGTTTTGGGGTCATTTCTGAAGAAGAGATCACTATAAGAAGATTAGCTACTGTAGATCTTTGGCGCCTTTCCCGATAAAAAGACAACCTTCTAATGCAAAAATCTAGACAAAATTGGATCCATGAAGGTGACTCTAATTCTAAATTCTTTCATGCTTCTATTAATAGGAGTCGGAGATTTAAGGAAGTTTCTAGTTTGCTAATTGATGGGGAATGGGTTGAAGACCCCATAAGAGTGAAAGATCATTTTAGATCATTTTTTCAGGAAAAATTTGTTGAAATTCATTGGAATAGGCCGACTCTTGATGGGATCGAATTCAATCGTATTTCAGAGATGGATAATAATTTTCTTACCGCGAAGTTTGAAGAAGATGAGATAAAAGAAGCTATTTGGAGTTGTGATGGTGATAGGAGCCCGGGTCCCAACGGTTATAACTTCAAATTCATAAGACATGCTTGAGATGTCCTGAAGCATGGTATTATATCGATGGTGGACGATTTGTACTATTATGGGAATTTGTCTAGAGGGTGCATTGCTTCATTTACTGTTTTGATTCCAATGAACAATTGTCCGCATGGTTTAGGAGAATATAAACTTGTCTCTCTTGTTAGATGCATCTATAAGATCATTTTTAAACTTCTAGCTAGTCGTCTCAAAAAGGTTATTCATGTGGTCATCTCTGAATGTCAAACTGCCTTCATCAAGGGTAGATATATTATGGATGGGGTGGTGATTGCTAATGAGATTATTGACCAGGCGAGGAAAAATAAAAATGGGGATTGTTTTATCTTCAAAGTAGATTTCGAAAAGGCTTATGACTCAGTAAATTGGGGTTTCCTACTCTATATGATGGATAGGATGGGTTTCTATTCTAAGTGGAAGAGTTGGATCAAAAGTTGTTTACAATCTAGCTCGGTATCTATTCTGGTTAATGGTAGCCCAACAAAGGAATTTTGCATGGCTAGAGAATTAAGACAAGGTGATCCAATTGCACTTTTTTGTTCCTTATTGTGGCTGAAGGCCTTGGTGGTATTATGAGATCAGTTGTGTTCAACAACATTTTTAGAGGTTATCAGGTGGACAGAGATGATGTTGTTATCTCTCATCTGCAATATGCAGACAACACCTTGCTTATCGGGAAGAATTCTGCTGATAATGTCATGGCTCTTAAAAGCATTATAAAATGCTTTGAATTGGTGTCTGGGTTGAAAATCAACTTCCATAAAAGCAATTTTATTGGTGTGAAATCTAAGCGAGACTTCGTCTAGATGGCGATTGAAAAATTAGATTGTGAAGCGGGAGCCATTCCATTCAAGTTTGTAGGCATCCCTGTTGGTGCTAATCTGAAAAGGCTCTCCACTTGGTCTCCTATTATTAATTCTTTCAAGAAGAAACTCTCTCTTTGGCATCATAAATTTATTTCTTTTGGTGGACTAGTAACTCTCCTCAAGTCAGTACTATGCCATTTACCTATCTATTTCTTTTCTTTCTTTAAAGCACCTATTTTTGTGATAAATGATATTAACAAAATTCAAAGACAATTTCTTTGGGGAAGGGGGAGGAGAGTAAAGGTATTCATTGGGTGAGTTGGAAGAAATTGTGTAGGTCTAAAGAGGGAGGATGACTAGGAATTAAAAATCTATCTTTGTTTAATCTTACTCTTTTAGGAAAATGGAGGTGGAGAATGTTATTGGAGAGAGATTCTGTTTGGGTGAAAGTGTTAAGGTCTAGATACGGGAAAGAGATCTTTTGTAGTAGTGGGTTTGGAGACCATGATTTATTCAAAAAGAGATCATCATGGTGGAGGGATTTAGGTAAACTTGGTAGTAAGGTCCACGGAGTTAACGCTGGTTGGTTGGGGAATGGTATTAGAAGGAGTGTGGGTTCTGGGCATTCTACTAAATTTTGGTGGTGAGGGGGAATTTACTTAAAAACTCTTTTGTAAGATTGTTTCAAGTGACTTTGGACAAAGAGACAACTATTAGCTCTTTGGACGAATGGAGAAATGATGTTTGGTTTTGGAATCTTAAATGGAGAAGGAGCTTGTTTCATTGGGAACAAGAGGAAGTTGACAAACTTGTAACAGTTATTGAAGCTGCAAGACTTGTTCAAGACACCACAGATGGTTGGATTTGGATGTATGACCTAGGAGGCATATACTCAGTGAGTAATGCTTATAAGGTGCTTGTTCAGGAGAGTGTACATTATGATAAAGACTTCTTTAATCTTTTATGGTCATGTAATGTACCATCAAAGATGAGATGTCTAGCATGAAGAATTGCTTTGGAGGGTGTCCCAACAAAATTGAATATTGTTCGCCGAGGAGTCTTAGAAACTCAAGACCCACCATCTTGTGTTCTTTGTGGCATGGTGGACGAATAAACAAATCACTTGTTTTTCTCATGTCCTAAATCTTATTGTGTTTGGCAGAATTTCTATTCTAGGTTTGGTCTTCTTTCAGTTATCCCTAATGATGTCAAGAGCAACTTATATTTACATGCTAATATGTTGAGGATGGACAAAAGGTGCAAGAAACAATGGATATCACTATGGTTCGTCACTATATGGAATATTTGGCTGGTTAGGAACAAACTATTATTTGAAAATACCGTGGTCAACATAGATGAGGTAATGAATTTAATTTGTTTGCATTCTTGGAACATTCTTAATGCATGTTTCCCTAGCTTCAAATTCTCTTTTGTGGAATGGTTGCCAAACCCTTCTAGTTGTCTTCTTGTGTGTAATGTTTAATCAATTTGTGGATAGGAGTACCACTTGTTCTCCTAATGTTCTCCTCTTTTTCTTGAATGAATATTATTGCTGATCAAAAAAAGAATTACTAGCTTATTGAGTTATGAATTAGGTCATTTTCTTTAAAATGTTTCATGTGTTTCATGCTACCGCAAAAAAATTGCAACCAAATTATGAACTATGACATCTCAAGATAAAATAGCTTACATCCATGATTGTATCAAGCACCAATTGCTGTGTGAGAATGGTTCTAAAACAATCACACATACACATATGGCTAATGCTAATGTCACTCTATACTACTGCAATTCTATAGTGTAATAGGAAGAAATAGAGAGAATGAGGTGGGGAATGTTTTGGTACTCAGGCAATTGGATTTTTACCCACATACAGAGGGCTGTTTAGATTGGTTCAAAGGTAATGTTGAATTAGTAGTTCTTTTGAATTTAGAAAACAACAATTATCTTAGGGTCGATGGCAAAAATGGAATTTAGATAAGTTATCCTCAATTATATCTCAATCCAATGAAACTGTAATATCAATTAAAAAATTAGAATATTGAGAAATATATATTAACTTTTATTGTATATCAAAATTTTATTAGAAAATACATAATTTTATCCGAAAAGTGATGTTAATGATAGTGTTGTGGAAAGTGATACGGTTCCATGCATATGAAGGCAATATTGTGTATGCTGAGAAATGTTCATTGATAATAAAAAAATATTGAAATAGAAGAATGCAAAATAATTCACAATCGCAATAATTTTGAGCTTAACATTATTATTTTTGGAGATTGTGCACAACCGAATTACATTTTCCAGCAATCATGGAAAAACATAACATAACCAAAGTAAGTGCAGGTTCAGCTCAATAATACTTGCAAATAGCTTAATTGTCCCAAAGTATGATACATATAAATTAAAAAACTCTCTCAAAAAAACATTCATCCAAAAACAAAGTCAAATTTTCAATACTCCCCCAAGTCCCACTTGGTCACTTGTACACACCACCAACCTTTTTTAATATATTTTCCAATTGTTTAATCTTGTACCGGTTGCTTCTATTTTTTCACTTCATAGCACAAAATACAGAAACCACAAACAAGGTAGATAATCGTAGCTAAGAGAAAGATAGCCATGGCAGAGGAAGCAGAACAAGAGAGAATCACTAAGAGAATCCTTCTCTTAATAAACTGTGCCATGCTAGCCATAGGAGGCTCCGGTGGCCCACTCATATTACGTCTCTACTTCCTCCACGGCGGCCACCGAGTTTGGCTATCCAGCTTCCTCCAAACCGCCGGCTTCCCCATCATGCTGGTTCCCCTCATCATCATATGCATCCGCCGCAAACGCACCACCACCACAAAGTCCAGCATAGTCTCTATCAAACCACCTCTAATTATAGCCTTCGCGGTTATTGGTGTCCTTACTGGCCTTGACAATTATCTCTATGCATATGGTGTGGCTCGTGATGGACCAGGGATTTGTTGAGGCAGTTCCCGCGCTTGTCGTAATGGACCAGGGATTTGTTGAGGCAGTTCCCGCGCTTGCCGTGATGGACCAGGGATTTGTTGAGGCAGTTCCCGCGCTTGCCGTGATGGACCAGGGATTTGTTGAGGCAGTTCCCGCGCTTGCCGTGATGGACCAGGGATTTGTTGAGGCAGTTCCCGCGCTTGCCGTGATGGACCAGGGATTTGTTGAGGCAGTTCCCGCGCTTGCCGTGATGGACCAGGGATTTGTTGAGGCAGTTCCCGCGCTTGCCGTGATGGACCAGGGATTTGTTGAGGCAGTTCCCGCGCTTGCCGTGATGGACCAGGGATTTGTTGAGGCAGTTCCCGCGCTTGCCGTGATGGACCAGGGATTTGTTGAGGCAGTTCCCGCGCTTGCCGTGATGGACCAGGGATTTGTTGAGGCAGTTCCCGCGCTTGCCGTGATGGACCAGGGATTTGTTGAGGCAGTTCCCGCGCTTGCCGTGATGGACCAGGGATTTGTTGAGGCAGTTCCCGCGCTTGCCGTGATGGACCAGGGATTTGTTGAGGCAGTTCCCGCGCTTGCCGTGATGGACCAGGGATTTGTTGAGGCACTCATGCTGCCGAAACGATTCAGGGATTTGCTGAGGCACCCATGCTGCCAAAACGATTCAGGGATTTGTTGAGGCACTCATGCTGCCGAAACGATTCAGGGATTTGCTGAGGCACTCATGTTGCCATAATGGAGGTTTTGGTGTGAAGTTAGAAATTTCACTTGCGGAAAGTAATGTTCTTTACCGATTATTAATGCTGACATTGTGTATGAATGTATGTTGAGATGTATGATATGCAATTTTTGGTTTTATTATAGGAATAATTTAGAGATGCATGTTTGAATGTTTGGTTATATGCAATGCAATAATTAGTTTGCACTTATTAGAAGAATAATGTAAGAATGCATGTTTGAATGCTTGGTTATATGCAATGCACTGTTTTGTTTGTTTGTGTTTGTTAGAAGAAAAAATGGTTAGAAGATTAGTGTAAGAATGCATGTTTGAATGTTTGGTTATATGCAATGCACTATCTTGTTTGTTTGTTTGTGCTTATTAGAAGATTAGTGTAAGAATGCATGTTTGAATGCTTGGTTATATGTAATGAATGATTATGTCATGTTTTTTTTTGTTTGTGCTATAATGATTGGTATATGAATGTGACTATGCATTGAAAAATATAGTGATGCTTTAATGTATGTATGTCATGTATGATACGAATACTATATATAATGTTTGAATGGAATGAGGAGTAAGACTCGTGCACAAATGTTCTAATGCATCACTTATGGTTCAATTTGTTTTTTTATCTTATGTATGAAATTCATTAAGTTTTGTAGACTTGACTGAAGTGGTCCTTGTTGTCTCCTGTTGAGTGGCATCATAACTTTTCACTCATCCATATCTGCCTCAATTTACCCAAAGAAGCCTTTTTCTTGAAGTGAGCCATAAACCGCTTCAGTGTGATCTCGAAGACAATGACTAAACCCAACTATTTTGCCCGAGTGTAGGTCTGCTTAGAATTTCTCTCAAAAGTGTTGATATTTTTTGTAACAACAAAAATTGCCCCAATGTGCTTGTTATGAACTCTTATCTTCACTCAGGAGGCTACAACTTAGATTCTCCAAAAAGTTGCCATAGTTTAGGTGATTTGTGATACGTAGTAGCAAGTCTTCAATTCAAGGTGTTCATTTAATTTTCCCTAATTTTTGCCCAGAATACCATATGTAGGCATCTGTCGGGAATTCTCTCATTTTATAACGATCTCAAGTCGCCTTCATAGGTTTTCGACTTAGGACCCCTCACCTTTTTCTAGGTTGCCCATGTGAGTTTTCAACCTAACACTCTTTTGTTTTTTTTCTCTTTTCTTTGAACACTCTTAGATGTCTTGACTCGATGGAAAGTAGAAGCCTTGAACAATGAGTTGTTCTTTCTTCAAGATGTTTGCTAGTCGAAGATCTGTCTTGTGTCTGATTGAGAGATTTTACCTTCGTGTGATTGATTGAACTAATACAATCATGAGAAATCACTTCTACATCGCTCCAGCTTTTGGCTCCTTTTAATTTTTCACAAGAAAATGGGATCAACCCAAAAGCTGCCTCAGTTTTGGCTTCTTTTAACTTTCCATTAAAAAATGTGATGAGCATCCTAAATTTGCCCCAGTTTGATCTTCTTGTGATTTTCTACTGCCCCAGTGTGAGATAATCCGGGTCATCCATATTGATTTGGTAAGCTTATATTGTCAAGTTCTAGGCCATGAATCATCTGAAAATCTGCCTCAGTTTGAGAAGCTTCCAATTTTCCTTTGCCTTTATTGCTCTTTATTTCATGCATAACTTTTTTTCTAAAACAATGATCATGCAAATTTTGGTAAGTGTTTGGGCTACGAGTGGTGATGTGGTAGTGATGATAAAATTTGGGTTTGGCTTGGGTAGATATGATGGTGATGATGATGATATAATTCAAATTGGGTTTGGCTTGGGTAGACATGGTGGTGATGATAAAATTCAATTTGGGTTTGGCTAATAGTGGATGGTGGTGGCTATGATAGAATTGAAATTGTCTTTGGCTTGGGTAAATATCGTGGTGGTGATGATGATAGAATTCAATTTAGGTTTGGCTTATAGTAGATGGTGGTGATGATGATAGAATTCAATTTGGGTTTGGCTAATAGTAGATGGTGGTGATAATAAATGTTAACTTATGCATTGAAGATGAGATATTTTATCAAAATTTTACGAGATTTGTGGAGTCAGCAATTTTTTAGGTATTAATGCAGATCTTAGGCAAATAAGTCTTCAACAAGGTCTTTTTATGCTTGTATCGTGGCTAGGCTAAGGTTTTTCAAGAAAAGGATATAAGGCTCAAAATTTGTGTTTCCCATACCCACCATTCGCCTTTCTTCTTTATCCTACTTTTAACATTTTTCAGACATAACATTTAACTATTAAGAGAATTTTTCAGGTTTTGATAAGGATGGCATATGATTAAGGCGATAACTTTTCATGTAGGGTCCCTTTTGTGATCTTTGATATTGCACTTTTGCCCTAACTTTTGCCTGAGATATTAATTGAAGATTCTCAGCGGGCTCTTTTTTTTTTTTTTTCTTTATGATTATTTTTTTTGGCAAGGAACGTTCTTTGTATTTTCTCATCCCTCGGTCACATGATTGATGTAAAAGAATATTTTTCTTTAATAATTGAATGTCAAGGAAAATTATTGAAAAGCTACCTTCCCCGGGCTATTGAAATATTAAGGGTTATTCAAAAATTATCTTCTTTCATTATGTCTGGGCTCAAATGGGGTGACTAGGGATATCTCCAAGATGTGTAGGAATTACAAAAAATGCCTTGTGTCATTAGAAAAATTTGCTTGAAGATGTACATCATTTTTTTTTGTTTTACATTTGCATCATTCTCCATTTTATTTTATTTTAAATCAAATATCTCACAACAATGCATAGATTATTTGTATTTGAGTTTATTTGGTTATGTGTTCTTTGGATAAATATGGTAGT
>NC_032023.1:18064368-18067396 GCF_001865875.1 Lupinus angustifolius
TGAAATGCATGCAAAAAAATGATTTCTTATTAATGCATGATATGCATGAAGTGAATTTGTTATCATGTTACATGAATTGATGCAACCTATAACTTAAAATGATGCATGAAATGCAAGAAACTTGAATGACTATTCATATGTTTGGATGTATGGATGGTGCAAGGATTCAAATCTTTTCATGATGCATGAGATGTGAGAATGCATGTAATTTTATTTTTTCTTGAATGAAGGAGACTGATGGAAAATGCAATTTATGATATGTATGACTTTGAATGCATGAGGGTTATGATATATAGGAAGATGTTTGACATTTTTTATTTTTTATTTTTATGATAATGAATGAAGATATAAAAAATGGTTATTGAAATAATACAATCTTTGAATGAATTTTTTTTATGAATCTACGCATGAGTGAATGTATAAATAAATATGTGTATGAACGATGTACTTTTCATGAATATTTTCATGAATGAATGTTTTCTCTTTTTGAATAGTTTATTTTCATTTTTTTGATGACTGTATGAATGAATGTATGATTTATTTATTTATTATTTTTTGATGAATGTATGTATGGATATTGTGTTTATTTTTTAAATTGCATGTATACATGAGTGAATGAATGTTTAATAATTTTTTATGCATGAATGAATGTCTAAGTCAATGAATGATTACTTTTTTTTAATACATAATAAAAAAAATTTAGAATGATTGACTGAATGAATAAAATTAGATGAATGTATGATCATTATATTTTTAATTTTTTTTAGTGAATGTATGATTTGTTTTTTTAAAATGTATGCATGCATGAATTAATGAATGAGAAGATGAGTGTATGAGTAATATATGCATAGATAATTGAATGAATGAATAAATGCATAAACTAGTTAATGAAGATTGTTATTTATTTAATGTGATGAATGAATGAATAAGTCAATCAAATTTTTTTATTGTTGAATGTATGGTTAAATGAATGAATTTTTCTTTTTGATTGCATGAGTGAATGAATGTGTGATTAATATATTTTTTTATGAATGTATGAAGGTAAAAGTAGATGGGTATTTAAATGATGTATTTTCTTTTTTATTTATTTTGAATGTATGAATGAGTAATGATTCGACGAAAGAATAAAAATTTGAGTTATTTGTATATTGTTTTTATATGAATGAATGCATGAATCGTTATTTTTTTGATGCATGAGTGAATGGATGAATATGTGAAATAATAAGAGAATGTATGAATGATTTAATTTTTTGTTTTTTTAAAATACATATATCTATGCATGTATGAATGAATTATTGTCAATGATAGTTTTTTTCTAGTTAGCATATGCATGGATGGAATGAAATTTTTGAATGTATGTTTTTTTATATATGTATTTTGATGAATGAATAAATGCATGCATAAATAGTAGATGATAAATTTTCATATATATATGCATGTATAAATGTACGTATAAGTCAATCAATAAAAAATTTGTTTTTAAATGCATAAATCAATCAATGAAATTTTTTATTTTTGAATGCATAAGTCAATCAATAGATACTTTTATTTTTTGAATGCATAAATAAATGGATAAATGAATGAATGTTTGAGTATGTATTTTTTATGAATTCTCCTCAATGTTGCGATATTTTACATGATTTTTATTTTATACGACAAAATTTCAAATAATATGCTAGAATACACACATCACAAACTTCACAACAAGTATAACGTCATAGGACAAGGTTCTAACATACAATGAACGCCATTGGCAAGTTCTAGACTCCCTATAAAGGTTCCCATATTGCATCTCTCTCGAATAGAGAAACCCAAATATTATGATATTAGAAATAAGAGACCAGCTCGAGTGGCTAACTCATAATAAGAGGTAACAATATGAGTGGTCCACATCACCAACACTTAGAAGCGAAGCGACAAAGACCGCGACCAGTGATACTAGTGTCCCTTCTATCCAAAAAGGTATCACTAATACCCGGGTGTAGGGCATATATGTGTGCCTAAAATGTGTACATTATATATCACATAATAACAAAAACAATACAAAAATGCACATATAATTCATATATACGCAACATATAATTACTAATTAAGCATGCAATTTTCATATTTTTACATACAATTAATAATTAAACATGCAATTTTCAGATTTATAATAATTAAACATGCAATGTCATATTTATACACACAATAAAAATTAAGCATATAATTTATAATTATACATATAATTAATAATTAAGCATGCAATTATTGAAAATTAACTAATCAACAAAATAGTTAATAATAATAATAATGGTAAATGAACAGTCACATATTTTATTGATTATGGGCCCGACTCTCTCAAAAAAGTCCTCAGCAGAGTCGCCAGCTGTCGCTCCCCGATTTTCTGCTGCACGACTTTGTTTTGAGTCGCCACTACATTTTATAGTTAAAAATGTAGAAATATCTTTTAAGCCCAATTACCTTGAGCTTTTGGATTTTTGATATCCAGGTTCGAGAGTCGATTACAAGGTAGGGAAGGTATTAGCACCCTACCCGCCCACCTTAAGCGGTACCCTTCATTAAAATATATGACATTATTATTATTATTATTATTATTTATTAAATTGTCTGATTAATTAGTTACTTATTATGAAAAAAAATTATTTATTTTTATTATTGAGCCTGACAATATTGACTTTGGTCTTACGTACCCCATTAAGGGGATCAAGGCTTAGTAGTTCTTTTAAGTAAAAAACGGTTTGTTGGTTGAGTGTATTTTAAATAAAGAAAATATATTTTTCAGTCACAAATATATATTTTGCAAGTTTTGTTTATCATTGAAAAAAGTTTTTATTATTTTTTTATTTAAAAAAATGAACTAAATTGATTTTGAGATTTAATGGATTGAAAAGAAGCGGCATAGCGCGATCTTTCGAAGATGATCTGAGAAGAAAGAGGCCTCCAGGGCGACCTTCTCTCCATCTTTGATTAAATCTCAAAATTAATTTATTTTTTTGAAAAGCTTATTTGTCATGTTTTTATTTAT
>NC_032023.1:18067496-18303305 GCF_001865875.1 Lupinus angustifolius
ACAATTTATTAGTCTATCCAAGTTATTTCTAGAAAATGATTTTTATTAGAAAGGATTGATTAATAAATAGATGTATAAAAATTATTTTTTGTTTATTCCAGAAAATTATTTAAATATATGCTACTGTTTTTTATTTTATTTTATTTTATTTTATGTCAAATAAAATTATTATATGGTTAACAAGAATATATTAGATAATGTTATTATAATATGAAAGTAGTGGAGAATAGAATAAACTATATAAAAAAGGCCTACCTTTTTGTGGGAATTGCAATGTGAGGATGAGACTAATGTGTTGCACTTGGATATCTCTTGGACACTTGGCAGCAGGTGAGTGGATGAGGAGATGATGGTGTGAAGATTTTGGACACGTGGCGTGTCCGTGTTGGTTGACTGAGGAGGGTGCGTAGAAGGTTCTGTGCACACGGCTGCACTGGAACACGTGTTCCAGTGGGTGTAATGATCCTGTGTGGCGCAGTGTACCATAGCTGAGACATTTTTCTTGGTCTGATTCGCTGGATTTTTAGTCAACGTGAAGGAGTGGAAAGTAAGCTAATCGGACTGCTGTGATTCAACGTTCCATGCAAGTGCATGAGAATGGCATGGACCTACCTGCACTTAATCGCTCTGAAAGTAAAGGAGAGTTTTTTCTCTCTCTTAGTGTATGTGGCTTTTTCGCAGAGTTTTTTTAGTGTTTCCAGTGTCCTCTTTTTGTTTAACCTAAGCTCTATTTATAGTGAAAATTTAACCACCAAATCCCTAAAATTAAGTTAATTAATATCTCAACTTTGTTAATCAAATTTCTTGATTTTAGGAAACTAACTAGCACTGATTTGACCACCTATTAATTGTTAGTTTTTTTTAATTCAAATAGAAGTTAATACCAATATGTCAAACATCTTTATCTAATTATTTTTATAAATTCGAAATATAATTATAAAAAACCATAAAATAGTTTTAAATATTTTTTATTAATTTAATATCATAATTTCGAAAATACTAAAAATAAATAAAATAAAGCTACTTTTGATTCAAATTTCGGTTAACCTAATCACTTGGATTTAGGAACCCTAATGTCATTGATTTATTTATTATTATTTTTTGAATTTTCAGTTAACCTAATCATTTAGATTTAGGAAATTGATTTTTTTTGTTATATTTTCAAAAATAATTATAAAAGATTCATAAAAATAGTTTAATTATTTATATTCATCAAATATTAAAATTTTGGAAAATGTCAAAATAAATATAGTGAATTTAATTTATTCTTTTTATTTACAAAATTTTTTGGACCTTTTTCTAGGCCGGATAAAATTGGGTGTTCACACGCACCACCGCCACAAAGTCCAGCATAGTCTCTATCAAACCACCTCTAATTATAGCCTTCGCGGTTATTGGTGTCCTTACTGGCGTTGACAATTATCTCTATGCATATGGCGTGGCTCGTCTCCCTGTATCCACTTCTGCTCTTATCATCGCCTCCCAACTCGCCTTCACCGCGGTTTTCAAGTTGATGGGGCAGGCCTTTTCAAGTTGATAATGATCTCAAAACCTTGTAGAAGGCCTTGTTGTGCTCCAACAATTTCTCACGAGGTGGCATGCATTCTTTGATAATAGGATGCTCAAGAAAATCATCAAACCAAGCATTAAGCTTAGCCATCGACTTCGTATCAATAAGGTTTATGCCGACAATTTCCTCCACTAATCGAACCCAGCATCCTAGCCATCCAGTAGCAACATCAGTGAACCCTATTTTTTCACCTCCAAAGTAGCGCTTTCCCTCAAATCCACTTTCAAGGGTCTTTAGATTCTCTCGAGCTTCTTCTGCAGCTTTCTTTTGCTCCACCCCTCCCTTGGAAAAGGTGGTCATAACTGCTGGCACACACTGAAAAATAAAAGAAGATCAATTTCTGTATATACAGGTTCAAGTGTTCAACATTGAAGGAGATCGAAAACTTGAGTTAGAGTGTGACACAAAATAGCATATGATAATATGCTGTCTAATAATTTATTGCCATTTGTAGCATCTTAATTTGGTTTCATACCTTTTCATCAACGAATCTAGACCAGAACCGTGCCTTGGCCTTTTCATAAGGATCAAGTGGAAGAAGAGGATTTTGCTTCCAGGTCTCATCAATATACTCAAGAATCACAAGTGATTCTGCCAGGGACTTACCTTGGTGCACAAGAACTGGTACCTTCTTGTAGACAGGGTTATATTGCATGAGCAATGCACTCTTGTTGGTTAGATCTTCTTCTACGTACTGATACTGAATTCCTTTCAGTTCCAGTGCCCACTTGACCCTGAGGGCAAATGGACTACCCCAAAACCCTATTAACGTGAGTGAATCTGAAGCCATTTTTCTTATAAAAACCCAAAATTCAGCAGTTCTCTTTCATTATGTTTCTGTAATCATGATTTATATTATTAATAATTGTCAATCACTAGAAACTAGAAAGTTAGACAAGTAATTGAGTCTGAATAGTCAAATAGAAAATCATAAATTGGCCTCAATGATGGAAAGTTCCTATCTCGTGTCTTGACTTTTAGGCTGCTAGCACGACAAGGATGGCTTTCAAATACTGATTGGAGGTATTAAAATAGAGTAATGTTATATCTCTTACTAAATCATCTTATTAATTCTTCTATCAATAAAAAAAATAGTTCGTTAGGAGGATATATCATTTTTTATTAAAATAAATTTGAGACAATATATCTATATTTTGCTTCAACCTTCATAGCTTACCTAAATAGATTTTGAAGTTTTACACAATTGATGATTATATAAATTTTTTAAATTGAATCTGAAATGTTTAGATGGTGCAAGATAATTATAAAAAACAAATCTAATTTATCTCAAAAGCCCATTTATATGATTAGGTTATTTTGATACGTATTAGTGGTGTGGATAGAGTGACTCGAGGGTGAGAGACGTTCATCCAATATAAAATTCAATACAATTTGTGCTGAAAGCATCATTTGAGTAGTCATAGTAGATTGCCTAACTGATACGGAGATATATTGCATATTAAATCAAATTCATTAAGTTTTGTTCTTTGTTGTTGGGATTGGATAATCGGAGGACGGATGGTCGGGAGCTGATGATGAATGGTCGAGAATGTGTTGTCGGATGATCATCTGAACCTGCCGGGGGAGGTACTTGAAAAGGTTCTCCGACGATCAAGTCAGTAATGTATTCTAGAGAGAGAATGAGAGTAAAGAAGAGAGAGGTTAGAGCAATAAGTGTAGCAATGAATGAGTGAATGAGTTAATTATACTCCATGCGTGGTCTCCTATTTATAGAGCGTTGTGAATGATGAGTTGACATCTGGCCATTAGTTAGCATCTAACGGACATAAGGAACATACTCAGATCGTCCTTTGTTGTCCTATGAGTCTGCTCTGGCCGAATTGTCGGGGACATACGAAATGTGCAGACGGTTTCGCAGACGGCCTGTTATCTAACATTGAAGGCGGGTCAGCGGCGCATTAAATGGTGGGTCAGAGGCGCATTAAATGCTATGCCAGGAGCATTAAATGTTATGTCAGGAGCATTTAATGCTATGTCGGGAGCTCTTATAATTTCTACCACGGGGGAACCTACTTAAGGCGGTCAATGCAGGTTATGCGGGGCAATGGATGTCATCCTCGGGATCCCACTTCTTACAAAAGCTTGCCTGGTCTAGGACGATAACCTCACTCCTATTACCTCCTACCTGCACGTCACGCAAGAGGGCGGATAAAGATAATCGTCGAGGTCGCCCCCATGTAGACCGGTGCCTTTGATGATGGAGAACCGGGGACGTAAAGATCGACGGGGGACCAAGCAAGATCTCCAAATCATCGGAGCTAGATTCCCCGCCGGTCATAATTAAAAGAAAAATGAAGAAAGGAAGAGGAATTACCGATTAAAAAAGCTTGGATGAAAGAAGACTTACAGATAGAAAAGATGCGCCCGAATTCAGTAGATGGTTGAAAGGTCGGCAAGAAGAGAATGAAGAATATGGGAAGAAAGAGCCCATATTTACAGGTAAGACCCCATCCCAGATCTACCTGGAAGCCCAATTTGAAACGCAAATTCGCCCATCCAAGAGCACTCGAGAACAATCTAACGGTAGCACAAAAACCCAGACGACGGAACCGAAAGGAGCAGACGTGTCGATTGAATACCCATGTGTCAACCTAGGAACAGATAGCCATCATGACCTATCCTTACACACCTAAACCGCGCCTGACCATAACTAGTATACCTCCAACCTACCCTTAGTTCACAAGCTTGGTCGTCCCTGACCGATCTAGTAGGCTGGGGGCAACTGTTCCATCTCAGTCATAACCGAACAATTACCCACCAGACCCGAGCATGATACTCGTTGCCCCACACGGTCCCCGTAAATGCTCGTGACACGACATTGACACCTCTGGCCTATCATTTAGTGCACCTCTGACCCACCATTTAATGCGCCTCTGACTCACCTCCAATGTCGGATAATAGGCCGCCTACCACGCCGCCTGCACATTCCACCTGCCCCTGACAAGTCGACAAGAATAGATCCGCAGGTCAAAGTAAGGACAGCCAAAGTACGTCTTTTGTACCCGTTAGATACTGGCCAATGATTAGATGTCACTTCAACACTTCCTAAGCTCTATAAATAGAAGAGACCATGCAAGGAGTATAATTAATTCTCATTCCCTCATTTATTGTTACTTATTGCTCTAACTTCTCTCTAGAATACTTTACTGACTTGATCGTCAGAGAACCTTTTTAGGTACCTCCCCAGGCGGGCCCAGAAGACCATCCGGTCATGTTACCCGTTCTTCTACACCACACCGGACATACTCTTCCGACCATCCATCCCCAGCTCCCGATCATCCACCTTTAACTTTAAAGAACAATATTGACATAGATTTATCATTATTCTTTTTATTTGTTGTAACTTTTTTCAACAAACCTGATTGAGGTGTATTTCTATATGTTGCAATTTGAAATTTCCAGGTTTATACTATATTTTGTTCGGGATAGAAAATCATTATGCCTTTAGGTTCGTTGGATCCGGGTTAAGAGTTAGATCAACTTGTTCTATTGAATCAATTGTGAGTGGTTTTCTCTTTAGAGGTTTACGCATCCTGAAAAGTTGTTTGATTAATGAAGTAAGAGAAAATATATTTTTTAAAATTTTCAGTTTTAGGTTTAACAAAACCTATGTATCCAGCATTCCAACTCAAAATTTGGGTCAAATCCTATGTCCTGATAAAAAAATTGTCCATACTTAAATTAAACTTTAAACAATAATGTTAAAAATATTAATTTAAGTTTTTCTATTTTTTTAATTAATTGAAATTTTTTAATTAAAAAAAGACAGAAGGTGAAACATAAATAAGAGAAATTGATATATTTAATGTCATACAAGAGAAAAAGGATGATTAAAAAACATTAGAACAATGTCAAAGATACCAATTTCATGTATGATGCTAACATATGAAGGAATTATCATAGAGCTAAAGTTGAAGAAAAAAGAATTGGGCCAAGGTTAAAAACAAAAGTTGTAGGACGGAGGAACTTATTTTATCTTGTATGCACTAAAGGACAAAAGTTGGAGGGTGATGGCTCATTTCCCGAGCTGATTGGAATATTAATTTTTGTTATTATAAATTTTCTTTTATTCATACAACATTATATCATTGGTTAAGACAGAAAATTGGACACAGTTGAAATAGATGATCCTTATTCTTTATTAAATATCACTTCTTGTATTAATTGGGTGGATTCGTTTCCAACAACATTACTACTTATATTAACGATTTCTTGTTCATTTTCAACGATCTTTTTAATTCTTTCGATGAAGCTCATCACGATCTTCAAATTCTCCTCATCTGCAAGGAAGAGAATACCATTCCTATCAATAACTCAAACGCAGTTAAATAACAAATTACCTGGGCACATTCCTATCAATAACGTACCTAGTACTGGTACCGTGTGGCCTCTGGGATGATGAACCACAACAGGTTCAACGCAGGTTTCAATTACTTCCTTCCCATATGTCTTCATAAAATCTTTCTCACCTGAAGTAAGCGTGAAAGATTTTCAGGACAGGATTTCATTTTCCTTAGCCAAACACTATTTCCATATTTTTGTTTATTGTCTTTTAATATTGGCCTATAAACTTCGAAATGATTAATTATAGAACTATTGCTTTCCCGTATAATATTAGTATGTTTACAATGAGTAATTTTGTGAAACAGAAGGCTTAAAGACAAAAGAGAAAAATGTATACACTAAAATTTTTAGTTGAAAAAAATGCAAAGGATAAGAATTAGAGGTCTCATTATATCTATACCTTGTTGGATATGCTTGGACATTTTTCAATATTATAACAGAATGTTTTTACTTTATACTATAAATCTAAAACGTTGTCACAAATTAAACTAGTGTAAAAAAATATTCACCTTGTTTTTTTTACAAAAAAAATGTATTTTTTAAAAATTCCAAGGTAACTATAACTACTTCATCACGAGTGAAAAATTTATATAGAGACATCAGACATGTCTATACAATCAAATTAGAATATAATAGTAATAAATAATTATTAATTAGCCATCAAATATTAGAATAATAATTTATAAAAAAGAATAATAACTTCCATTGATATTGTGCCTACAAGTCTCACTCTCACAACATTACACGTTTCTCTTCTCCTGCCAATGACTATGGTACTATTCAGTAAAATAACAACATGCCAATAAATTGAGGAATCAGCCATATACAAAAATTACAAAAGCAAAAATTTAGAGGCAAGGGACATACCTAGAAAGTGAAGAGAGGGGCAAGTGATGGGGCTAGGATATGCTTTCTCAGCAAAAGATGGTGATTTAAATTTGCCTCCTCCTATTATTATTATGAATTTCACTTTGGGAACATTCGTCAAAGCCAGACCCTGCTCACAACAATTCATTAAAAATATTAAGAGGATCATAATTTCTTCATCTCCCTTGTATTAGGTGGATATCGCTTGTGCTATGTTTAATCCAATTTTTCGTATAAAAAAAATTAAGTTACCTTCTCCTGAAGACCTGGGAGTGCAGCTGATAGTATAGCACCCTATATTAATGTGACAAATTCAAATTCTTTAAATAAAACTCGTAAGTTATATTAATTAACTTCAAAAACAGTATAATTTAATTTCAATTAGTTACCTGTGAGAAACCAAGAAGGCCATCAAAAGGCCCGTACTTGATCATGCACTCTTCTATGTATTCCAGGCATTCATCAAGGTTTGTATACTCTGTAAATTCCTGCGGTAACACCATGAATATATTTAGATATAATAGCAATTTCTTACACGAGAAAGTAACATATATTCATTATTTCATCCTAGTTAAGACCATGTTATTGAGAGGGAATGAAAAAAGAAAATAAAAAGAATATAGAGAATTAACATTGTTGTACTGAAACCACTCGTAGTAAGGAGGATCAAAAAGCCCTTCAACTGCGGATTTTCCCTGACAAGGAAAAGGGGCATCGACAAAAACGAGGTCAAGGTTGTCTAGTAAGGATTGGGGCCATTTCTGCATCTGTTTCTTGTGGATTTCTGCACTTGTTCTGAAACCATGTAGGCACAGGAATCTTGGCTTCCTCACCGTGTTAGTATTTTCTTCGCTTCCCATCTTGGGTTGTTATTCTTCTAGCTTATGACTAAGACTAGAGAAGAAGAGATGCAGTAGCACTCGTTTTAAATAGGATGTGAATAATGCATCTCATAATTACGACATGTTTTTTTATTTAATTATTTTCAATAAAAATATTTTTAAAATTAAATAAAACAATATAAATATTATACTTTTACTAATTAGAGGAGATAAATTATCTCTTAGTATGATAAAATATTTTATTCTCGTTATCATTCCATGTATTCTATTTCTTTGTTTGGACCTCAAGTTTTTTTTATTCTAGTTCCATTTTGGTTGTGTGGCAGCTTCCAATTCCACCAAGTTTACGTCAAAATCTAGAGCGATAAATTACAAGGTGATAACTAATAGAATGAAATCAGGTATACCATGTTAATGTTCTTAACTTTGTTTTACCCAATAAGGTAGTGTCATATTATTTAAAATTTCATATTTAATTTATTAACTCTTATAATCTTTTAAATATGAGTTAAAATTTTAAATGATATAACAATATCTTATTGAACAAGACCGGGTTAATAATGTACATTTGGAATCCTCATTCTAACTCGTATCCAATAGTATTTAATTTGAATGAATTTAAGAAAACAATTTGTACTTTAAACTACTGTATTTTTAACTAATTGAGAAATTATTTAGTTGAGTTTTCTAATAAAAATATTGTATATGAATTAGGAAGTAAAGTAAACTTGTTTAATTTACTCGGCTCCTTTTTGTTTCTTTTTCATTTAAATATAAGAAGTAAAAATACTATTAAATGAGTTTAATTATAAAAATTAACATTTTTTACTTCACTATAGTTTAAGATCGGGGTAAATTTGGAGTAAAGCTTATTTCTAATTGACCCAAAATATTAATTGAATTAATTTTTGAATTTGTGTTTCATTCTAGACCCTAAAACTTATTTGATCATGAACGTTGATTGGTTTAACTTTTATTTTGAACTTGAAGACGATCTTTGACTTATTAAATATAATGCATTTTTTCTCTTTTAGACAAAATCTTTTTAATATAGCTTATTTCTATGTATTTGTAGTTTGATATGTGAAATGATACATGCAAATATTTTGCAAAATATTTGAGTACATGTACATATGATAAAAATACACAATCAATAACATATGAAATGAGATAATTAAGTGTTCTAAATTACTAGCAAAAGTAATTAAAAAATATTATTCTTAAAAACAACACTGAATGAGTAGATATTTTGCTGAAATCAAATGCCTTGTTTAATGAGTTAAAGTTGAACAAGCTCGTATAAACAAAAGTTAAAGATGAGTAAAATTTTAACTCTTACCCAACTTTGAATACCAAAGTGTTGGTATAATAGTGTAAGATCTCACTAAATCCACATATATTTAAAATGTCAAAAGTTTGAATTCTAAAAGCGATATTTTTTGAGAGAGAAAATCATTCACCTAAAAATGGATTAGTTCCATATCCATAAGACGAGAGAATACCTTGGTTATACAAAAAAGTGGAGTGGCAAGTGCATATTTTTTACTTGTTTTTAATGGCAAAAATGTGATTTCATTGTAATCAAAATGATATATGTGTAATTTGAAATTGCATTTCTCTTTACTTTTTAAAACACTTGCCCTAATGGAGAGGATCTTAAATCAAGTAAAATAGGGTCTGATACACCCCTAGTTTAAGACAAGGGGATCTGTCTAGTACTGGAGAGTCCAGTATTGGATAGCACTTTGACACATGGTAAAAAAATCTTTTTAACGATCATGATTTCGTATTATTTTTGAATAAAAATTAAAAAAACAAAGTTTGAAAAAATTTCAATCACACGTTTTAGTAATGGTTTCTCAATTACCTGAGAGAAATTAAACTTTAAAGATATTAGTCTTTCATTTATATTTGATTAGATAAAATTATTAAAAAGAAAGCAAAAAATTACAAGGAAAGCTAGTCATGTTTAATCTAAATATCTATTATAGTATTGAAATGCTTTTGTAAATGTACTCACACCAAAATAAGGCCATTTGTTAAGCATTTAAAAAGGTGCATAAGATTTAGAAAATTAAATATGGTGGTTTCCAAGAAATATTTTTTTGTGTTTGAGCTTTGAATAGTTCCCTAAGGGCGCAAAAATATATATTGTTCGAAAAGTGTATAACACTAGGGAATGGAGTATCTCCTTATATAAGGAGATAAGTTATCTCCTTCTGCCAGTGAAATCATGACATGTGTCATGTTTCATCATTTTCAATAAAAACATTTTAAAAAATAAACAAAATAGCATACATGTCACATTTTTACTGGCTAGAGGAGATAAGTTATCTCCTTATATAAGGAGATACATTATTCTCATAACACTATATCACTGTTTGTAATTGATGAGACAAAATATAATTAAATTAAAAGTTTATAATACCTTACCTTTTTTTAATGTCGAGGATTTATCTGTTCCATTGCATAAAATTCACTTAAATGTAATGAGTTTTTATTTGCATGACGTTTATTATCTTCTTTCCTAATACAGTCATTCCTTATATGTGATTGTTAATTTTTTATTACTTACATGAATGGAAGAAAAAATTAAATAAAAGTAGTTGTAGAAAAATTTGATTAATATATTTTTAAAATTTTAAAGAGGACAAAAAAATGAAAACGAATAGATAAATATAAATAGGAGTTTAAAATCTATGCACTGACAGTGTAAATTTTTTACACTGTCGACACATCATCCACCATTGATTTATAATAATTTTGTTTGAAAGTGAATGCTAACTAAATATGAATGCTAGAGATTTACTGACAGTGTAAAAAACACTTACGCTATCAATATATATATATTAAATCTTATAAATAGTCACAGACTATGCCAATTGGCAACACCAATATCAGAGCATCACAAAAGTAAAACTGTCCATCTCCCGAAATCTTCAAGTTCACATCCTTTTACGTTTCTTCTTTGACAAATTGGTCCGCATAAGTATTAATTTCTCAAAATATACTTAACAAATTGTCTCAAAGTCTATCGTAAATCAATCATATTATATCATGACAATTAAAAAATTAAATATTTATAACTTTATTAATTTTTATTTTATTGTAATTAGTTAGAGACAAGGTTGAAGATAAGTTTAGGGACAACAAATCCCTGTCCAAAATATACTCCATAAACCTCATAATCTTTATCCAAATGTTGCTTGATATCAATACAGTTTTACTTTAATTCAACATGTGTTAACAATTTTTTTCACTATCAGCTTTTTATTTGTCATTTGTCTGTATTCTTTTTTTTTTGTCGTTAAAAGTCAATAGCATTAATGTATAAATCAAGAATGATTAATATATGTTACTTTTATTTAAAAGCTAATAATTACTAACGTATAAATGATGAATGATATATTTATAGTATAAAAAGATTATACATAGATATTAAACTCTATTAAAAACAAAATAAGATAGACAATTGTTCTTGTTTACACTATAAAGGGTATCACTTCATCCTTTTGAATAAGAACTAATTCATTTTAGAGTGTGTAACTGTTATTCTAAATAAATGTCATTCTAAAAAATCGAATATTTGACATTTAATTATACGAAGATTTAGTGACACCACTAAACCAACACCTTATTAATTGTCATTAAGGGTGGAAACAGACCAGGCCGCCTATCAGGGACCTATTACCTGGCCTATAACAGGCTAGGCCAGGCCAGACTTTTTTCATTAACAGGCCAGGCTCGGGCTTTCTAAAAAGCCTATTTAGCTTAACAAGCCAGACTTTAGGCCACCTAAAAGGCCTATTAAGCCTAAGAGGCCGGCCTATTTAGTTATTTTATATATGAATATTGAATTTATACTATTTTAATATAAATAATATTATTATATATGTAATATTAATATAAAAATTTATACAAAAATATAATTTAATTATTAGAATTAGATGGGCCTAACTAAAAGTATGCATATAAGCCTATTTAAATGTAGACATGGTAGCCTATTTCATAACCATATAGTATAATAGGCCTTTAAACATGCTAATAGGCCAGGCCAGGCTTTTAAACAAGCCAGGCTCAGGCTTTGATTTTTTTTTTAAACAGGCTAACAGGCCAGACCCAGACTCCTATATGCTATATAGGCTGGGCCTGTTTAAGGCAAAGCCTGACCTAACATGTTTCCGCTCTTAATTGTCATGCCATTTATCATAATATTAATACCCATCTTGGTATAACAAACTTATTGTTACTTTATCGTTACTAGTGTTGCTAGTTACTTTATCAATTCACACTCTTATTATTTTTTGGCACTATTAATTATTAAGAGTATTTTATCTTTTTTTGGTAAGGAACAAATCCATTTTAGGGTATGTGATTGTCATTTCCAACATGTATCGTTTTCAGGAATCGAATCCTTCAACTTTTAATCATTTGGAAATCTAACGAAACCTTATACTACTAGACTAATGCATTGTTGACCAAACTCTTATTGTTTAAGATTAAGTTAATTACAACTTACAACCTTTATATATACAATTTTTTTATAATATAAAAGAATTAACTTCTCAAAAAAATATGTCGTCAAACTTTGACATGATTGTGTCTTGATGTATTTTCAAAATGAAAATCTTGTAGATAGATTAGGCGGACCATATTTTGTCCCGCCCAAATAACCTAAGAATAAAAAAACTAATTTCTAATTTTCATACATTTTTAAATAAAAAAAAGGTTTTATGGAAAACCTATTGGTTGAATATAATTTCAAACTATTCCCCCAATTTTCATTTAAAATAAAAACTAAAAAACTTTTAATCAACACTTAATTGACATGATAATGCTATAATATTTCAAATTAATTTTCTTCATCAATTTTCGTTTTCTTTTAATAATAAACAAATAAAAATCAAATCAACTTAATAACTTTTGTATGATGTATTTTTCTCTCAAAGTCAGCCGTTAGATTGAGAATAGAATCCATGTTCATAAAATTCACATTCATCTATGGTAATTCGCTGAAATGTTTTAATATTAATGTAGACGGTTGTTTTAAACCCAATAAAAGATAAAGAAAATGTAAAAAGCAACCATTTGATTACATAGCTATTCAAACTTATTCTATTTAGGTCATAAGGTCGTAACCAACATCTCTCTAACCCATCCTTATAGTCCATTAGCTTGGTTATCCCCGACCAACTTGGTAGATTGGGGGCAATTGTTCCATCCCTGTCATAACCGAGTAATTGACCATGGGTGCTGAGCATGACGTCCATTGCCCCACATAACCTCCATTGCCCGCCTTAAGTAAGTTCCCCCATGGTAGAAACTATAAGAGCTTCCGACATAGTATTAAATGCTTCTGACATAACATTTAATGTTCATGGCATATCATTTAATGCGTCTCTAACCCACCATTTAATGTGTCACTGACCCGCCTTCAATGTCAGATAACAGACCGTCTGCCACGCCGTCTGCACATTCCGCCTGTCCCCGACAATTCGACCAAAGCATATTCGTAGGACAAGAAATGACGATCTGAGTACGTTCCTTATGTCTGTTAGATGCTGACCAATGGCTGGATGTCAGGTCAGCATTCACAACGCTCTATAAATAGGAGACCACACATGGAGTATAATTAACTCTCATTCCCTCATTCATTGCTACACTTATTGCTCTAACCTCTCTCTTATTTACTCTCATTCTCTCTCTAGAATACATTATTGACTTGATCGTCGGATAACCTTTTCATGTACCTCCCCAGCGGGTCCAGATGATCATTCGACCTAGTCTCCTGCTCTCCCACACGTTCCCGACCATTCATCATCAGCTCCCGACCATTCGTCCTCCATTCCCAATCATCCAATCCCAACAGCAAAGAACATTGGCGCCGTTCGTGGCTTACCTACAACATGGTGACCACCCGTAACCAAGCTCAACCACTTAGCCATGCAGAACCACTCAACCCGAATCACGATACCCCTTTCACTGAACCTTCAGCACTAGTACAACCATCTTACCAGGCTAGCCAAAGTCCTCCCCCAAACATCATCCCAGAAGCACCCACTACCCAACAACTCTGCCACATGATACAAACCCAAGGCCAAATTATCCAGCAACAGACCCACTACTAGCCGAGTTGCGCCAACATCGACAAGAACCCAGTAATGGACCTTCACGGCCAGTTGCCCCCCAAACACTAAAATCACTTAGATAACTCACCCCCCCCCCCCCCAAACACGACCACAACTCCTCACGAGCAAGACATCCTTTCACCGAAACCATTATGTCATCACCACTCCCAAAACATCTTACTCGACCAACCAACATCAACAATACGATGGAACATGTGACCCACATGATCATCTGGATGCTTTTGAGGCCTCAATGCTTTTCCATGGAGCCATCGACCCCATCATGTGCCAGGCATTTCCCCTTACTCTGAAACGGGCTGCTCTGCAGTGGTTTACCCGGCTCGTACCAAACAACATCGACCAATGGGCCACTCTCGCCAATGGATTGAACATCCGCTTCACAACAAGCAAAGAGCAACCTCGCTCTTCTTACACCTTGTCCGGTATACGGTAGAAGTCACATGAACCCCTCCGATCTTACCTAGACAGATTCAACTCGGCGGCCATGAAGGTTTGCACTCTGAGCCCGGAGGTGGCGGTACATATCTTGGTGACAGGCTTGCAGGATGACCTCTTCAGGCAAGAATTGGCTAAATATTCAGACCTCACAATGGAAGAACTCCGATCTAAGGCTCAACAATTCATCAATCTAGAAGAAACCCACCCTAAGGATACTGGACAATGAAATCTTCAGAGCTTATCCAAAATTGGTTGTCTGTATATTGAATCTGATATGCTACATAAAAGACAATTGCTGACTCATGATGGAAAAGAGGAGTTTTGAACCTGAGTTTTGAACATGTCTTTCTCGCTTGAGCGAGGTGCACTCGCTTGGGCGAGAAAGACACATAAACTTTTATATCCAAAAGTAGGAATTGTCGCTTGAGCGACAGTCCCCTCGTTTGAGTGAGGGACAAGCGGTGATTTAAGCCTTTTTCCTTGAATTAGAAATTGCCGCTTGGGCTAGGGATCCAGAGCTCCTTTTACGCAGATTCCTTCAATTTCCATATTTTCTATTCCTCATTCTCCTGCAATTGACACAAAAACATGTAAGGTCCTTAAACAAGATTAATCACACTAGATTCTTTAGAGTTGTGCATGACTTTCATCAGAACTACACCATAAGTGCTCAAAATCTAGATGAATTTCCTTCACAACATGACATTTAACAACATGTCATAGAGGTAGTGGATCGTGTCCCAATATTGCAACAATTGTCCAGCGTTTTCTTAGGTAATGAGGAGGGTTCAACGACACTATGCAAAGGCAATTTATTGAGACAGTTAGCACTTGGTTCAGATTGGTTTTTTAAATTTTGACTAGACGGTTGAGATGGGTTGGTGGACACGTTTTTTTTTATGACGTGTGAGGATAACTTTTTAGTTATAGGCAGAGACGGGTGAGACTCATAATTATTTTCTAAGAGGTGAGTAGGGAAGATATTTTTGTAGAAGGTGTAGTGTTTTGAGGGAGTGGAGAGTGGTCTAAAATATTTTTCCTTCTGTGATGAACAACCGAAAATTCCTTATGAATAGTTGATACATCTCTTGAGTGTTGATTATCTACAGGCGTTGATGGTGGAAGACTATTGAGTTCTGTGATAGAATCGGAAAGAGGTGGGATAGGAATGAAATGAGCTTCTAGAGTTCCATAGAACCAACGAAGGAGTGGGACATGAAAGATCGGATGGGTACATGCAGCCGAAGGAAGAGATAACTCATAGGCGACAGCTCCGATACGGCGGTTAAATTGGTATGGGTCGAAAAATTTCGGTGAAAGTTTGTTGGATCGCTGATTTGCAAGCGACTTCTGCCGGTATGATTGAAGTTTTAGCAGGACCCATACACTGATTTCAAAAGTAATGTCTTTTCTCCCTGATTTGGTTTGAGCTAACATGCAGGTTTGGGCTCGGATTAAATTTTGTTTAAGTGCTGAAATGATTTTTAGTCGCGTTTGTAGGCTTTGAGCGACAATAACATCATTACTAGACGAACCAAACTGACTGTGGAGAGAAGGAGGTTGTCTTCCATACACGGCCTCAAAAGGTGACAAGCTGCTAGAGGAATGTTTATTGGTATTGTACCAATATTCTGCAAGCGGAAGGTGGCAGTACCATTTATTTGGTTGGCTGCCTGTAAAACACCGAAGGTATGTTTGGAGACACTGGTTGACCATTTCGTTCTGGCCGTCTGACTGAGGATGATATGCGGAACTGAAGCAGAGAGTAGTGTCGAGGAGTCTAAAAAATTCCTTCCAGAAGCTGCTGAGAAATATCTGATCCCGATCTGAGACAATAGAGCAAGGGACACCATGTAGACGAACAAACTCAATAATGAAACCGTGAGCCAGAACCTCGACACTAAATTTGGACGGAAGCCCAATAAAATGAGCATACTTGGAAAGGCGGTCGACGATCACCCAAATGACAGTATGACCATTGGACTACGGTAAGTGTGTAATAAAATCCATAGAAATGTCATCCCATATTTTATCTATTATGGGTAAAGGTTGGAGTAAGCCATTTTGTTTTGCAGGAACATATTTGTTGTACTGGCAAATGGTGAAACTACGAATAAAACTCTTGGTATCCTTGTAGTGCCCATGCCAGTAACAAGAAGCAGCAAGGCAGACTAAAGTGGGTTTCAGACTAGAGTTGCCAGTTGTAGGAGTGGAATGAAACTCTGTTAAAAGTGAAGCCTGAAGTCTTGGAAGATTAGGTATGAAAATTTGGTTCTCATAAAATGAGTCCTTTGGAAAAATAGAATTTATTTTTCATTTTAACATCAGTCTCACATTTTTTTTACAAAGGATTGGCCTTTTGGTATGGTAGAGTAGTGTTGGAGTTGTTCAAGAAGTGTTGGAACTGGAGATGATAAAGTTGTAAGGACAGAAGGAGCAACATCTTGACAACGAGACAGTGCATCGACAATTCTATTAGAGGTACTTGTCCGATATTTGATTTCAAATCGAAACCCTATTAATTTTGAAGCCCACTTTTGTTGTTCTGGTGTATCTAATGTCTGTGTCAAGAGGTGTTTTAAACTTTGTTGATCTGTTAAAATTCGGAAGTGTCGTCCGATTAAGTACTGACGCTATAACAACAAACATTTCATGAACATAAGCAAAAGCATGCTACATGCGAGTAGACATCTTCTTGCTGAAGAAAGCCAAAGGATGACCATCTTGAGAGATAACAACACCAATAGCAACCGTTGAAGCATCTATTTCAACTTCAAAGATCTTAGTGAAGTCCGGAAGACTTAAAACTTGTGTTTTTATCATTTCCTGTTGCAAAGATGTAAAGGCCAAATGAGCCATCTCAGACCATGTAAATTTATTATGTTTGAGTAGGTCGGTGAGAGGAGCGGCGAGAGTAACATAATGTTTTACAAAACTTGTGATAAAATCCATTAAGACCCAAAAATCCCCAAAGAGTTGTGAGTGAATGGGGGTTGGCCAGGACAAAACCGCTTGGATTGTGTCTGGATCTGGTTGAACACCTTTGACCGAAATGATATGCCCCAAATAGGTAACTGAATCAACACCAAAACACACTTTGATAATTTTGCGTAAAATTGATTAGAAGATAATAAGGTCAACACAACTTCCAAATGATGTAAATGATCTTGTAAGTTAGCAATGTAAATCAGAATATCATCAAAAAATACCAGAACAAACCGCCGCAAGTGAGGGCGAAGTAGATCATTCATTGCAGCCTGAAAAGTAGATGGGGGCATTTGTGAGGCCAAATGGCATAACCAAAAATTCACAATGTCCATCAAATGTGCGAAAAGTTGTTTTAGGTGTATCAGATGGGTTGACCCGAATTTGGTGGTACCCAGACCGCAAATCAATTTTGGAAAAAATTGTGGCGCCTCCCAATTCATCAATCGTTGGAATAGGAAAACGATTAGGAACAGTGATAGAATTTAAAGCCCAATAGTCCACACAAAATCGCCAAGTTCCATCTTTTTTGCGTACTAGCAACACTAGTGATGAAAATGGACTAGTACAGTAGTACTAGGAGTAACAATGCATGTTTGTAGCATATCTTTCAACATGGAAGTCATAATTTCTTTTTGTGCATGCGGGTATCGGTATGGTTTAATATTTACTGGGGAAGAGTTAGGTTGTAGAGGAATATGATGATTATGGGGTCTGTGGGGTGGTAGTTCAGTATGGGTTTTAAAGGTAGGTCAAATTCATTTAGCAGTGTTTGAATTTGAGGATGTGTATGCTGAATGTAATCAGAGAATGGGGTAGATGAATCTGTTGAGAGAATGGAGATAACATGAAATGTAACAGTGTTGTATGTGTGCAAAAGTCTAGCAATTTGATGGAGGGTAGATTGTACAGGGCCAAAAGTGGGTTCACCGGTGAGGGTGATAGTCTTATTTCCAACAGTAAATTGCATTGAGGGTACTGAGAAATCGGAAATAATGGAGCCTAATGTTTGTAGCCAATCAATTCCGAGAACCACATCAGCACCTTTTATTGGTAGCAAGTAAAAGGGAATAATAAATTGTTGTTTTTGTAATGTGATTGGAGTGTTGTCACAATGCCCGATGCAGAAAATTTGTGTGCCATTGCCCACCATAACGGGAAATTGGTTTCTTTCGGTAATGGGTAGATTTAAATGGCGGGCAATACGAAGTTGTAGTATATTATGGGAATTGTCGGTATCAATTACGACGATCGCAGGCTGACCATAGATTGTGCCTAAAAACTTGAGTGGTTTAGGAGAAATTGGGGCCCCGAGAGCTTTGTCAGAGATATGAAAATGTATTAGTTCAGTAGTGTCCATAAGAACAGATGTATTAGTGTCAGAATCCATGGGTTGTAAGTCTATATCAGTGGTCAGGGTAGGATCATCATCCAATAGTAGGAGAAATTTCTTGTTTTGACAACGGTGGCCAGGAATAAATTTCTCATTACAATTATAACAAAGGTCTTGTGCTCGTCTTTATTGCATTTGAGTCATAGATAAATGACGAATTGGAATAGAGTGGGAAGGGGAGGGTGTATGAGGCGTTGGGGGTATTGGAGGTAAGATTTTTGGAGTGGAAATTTGAGAATTGGTTAGAGGAAGTCTGGAAAATTTATGTGTAGAACGTTAGGAGTCTGAATTTTTTGCTTCAATTAGTTTTGCCAAGCCTAAGGCATCACAGATGGATTTCGGACGTAAAACAGCAAGTTCCATTTTTATATCAGGGATCAAGCCTGAAATAAAATAATTTAAAATCACCTATTGGGATAATCCGTAAATTTTGTTACACAACTTTTCAAAGTGGTGCTGATATTGAGCAACACTGCCAACTTGTAGTTTAAATAATTCTGCCTGGTGGTTTGTGTAAGAGATGGACCAAAGCGAATCTCCAAATCTCTTGTAAAAGAGCACCAATCAGTAAGTTGAGAATTATGGAACATCCACTTCAACCAACTAAGGGCGTCTCCTTGTATGTAGAAAGAGATCATAGGTAATCGTTGGTATGGAGGAACTAAATACATTTGAAAAAATTGTTTTACTTGAAATATTCAGTCCAATGGTTTTGTACCGTCAAAAGGAATGAGTTGAAGTTTTGGTGGACAGGGTAGGGGGTTAGAGGATAGAGGAGGAAAGGAAGTAGGAGGATAAAGGGATTGTGGAATGTGAAATGGGGCTGTTGTATGTTGTGGTGTGGCATAAATGGTGCAGGAATGTAAGTAGGTGTGTGAGAAGAGGAATTTGTAATAGGACGGAAGCAGGTGTGTAATAGGAATTTGTAATAAATGTTGTGGAAGCCATTTTATTGGTGAGAGTATTAAGAGCACTAATAAGACCATCAAGATGAGCATCCTGTTGATCCTAATGTTCTTTCAATTTCTCTAGAAAGAAAGATTCATCTGGTTCTTTTTGTGCGTTTTTAGGAGGCATTGAGGATAATGACTAATGAGAGCACCAAAATGTTAGGAAGAATATTAAGGTTCAGAACAATAATAAAAGAAAGAGTAAATTACACTGACACCCCCTGAGAGTTTTAGTGAAATTACACAAACCACCCCTCACTTTTCTAAACTTACACAAACTCCCCTAGTTTTGTACTTTCATTACAGTGACTATAAGAAATAAGTGTAATCTTTTAAACAAAAAATGTGATAAATGCAATTAAGTTAAACAAAACATAATATATTGTGTAGACAAGTCTAAATAATATACAAATCAATGTATCTTTTTATTTTTTTTGTTACAAAATGCACCAACAATTATAAATAAATATTATTTAAATCACTCTTATAATGTAGTGTAACGAACCAAAAATAATAAAGATACATTAATTTGTATATTATTTAGACTTGTCTACGCAATATATCATGTTTTGTTTAACTTAATTGCATTTATCACATTTTTTTGTTAAAAAAATTACACTTATTTCTTATACAGGGTGGTCAGTGTAATGAAAGTATAAAATTAGGGGAGGTCTGTGTAGGTATAGAAAAGTGAAGGGTGGTTTGTGTAATTTCACTAAAACTCAGGGGTGTCAGTGTAATTTTCTCTAAAAGAAATATAAATCTGGAATTTTTGTTCATGTTTATTTCCAACACTTGATACAATATATAGATATAACTTATAACTGTCAGGTCATCTAAACCATACAATTGGTCATATCCTATAACTAAGGAGGTTTTAAGCAGTTTACTAACTAAAGAGAAGTTTACAATAGTTACATAATGCTTAAATAATTAAATTAATCTATAATGAAATCATTCAACCAGGCTGGTTTGGATTTGCCACGGTTAGGCCTTAAGCTGACAGTGGAGGCCCTCACAATGTGAATAGCATCCAATACCTTCTGATCCTTCTGAATATGCTTCTTAAATCTCAACAGACCTATTTGACCAAGGAGATGAATAATGATTGCTAACCAATCTTCAGAGCAGCTTCAGCAATTTATAATTCTATACTTACCCATCCCTTTCTAGCAATTTCCCTTCTTGCTAAAATAATATAGAACACAAATTTAAAGTATAGCAATACATCATTGAGATGATCAAATACCAGCAGGATTTCATCTTGTGCATTATTCTCCACCAACCCTTCCTCAATTTTATCTCCCCTCACCTAAATGAGTCCTCTTCTATAAACAGGAATGTAGAAAGAGAGATGTTCTTTTCTCTCAGAGTTATCATCTTAACGGCATACCGTTGCGGCAGCCTTGGCAAGGAACAGCAGTTGTTAGCTTGTCATGGATAGCAGAACTCTTCTGGCAGGTATATTAAAAAACTCCGGCTAAATAATTCCACTCTGCGGCGACCACATGAAAAAGCTATAAACTTCTTGAATTTGAAAAACTAATGAAGGATGGTAACAACTTTTGGAGCATCATCTCGTGGCCTGTCAAGAGATCTGTACATGTACAATATGTCAACATCATCTGACTTGTCCTCTGCACTACTGATGACTTCCAACACCAGATGAGGCAACATTCGTGCAACTTCTTGGCAAGCTTGGCGTGTCAACTTACAGGAAGACATCCAGAGAAATCTCATATTGTAAAAATGATGCAAACCAGAACACAAAGCTCCATCCCCAAATGGACTATCCCTGATTTCAAGCTTTTGCAGATTAGTGCATCCTTCTAACACATATTTAAGGCCCTGGTCCGTGTCTCCAGCAAAGGCAACTGACAATGTCCTAATCAATTTCCCATACATCCCAATGTAACAAAAAGCTCGATCAGTCAGTAAACCAGATACAGCAAGTCGAGTTAGCTTCTTGCAGTTCTTAACAATAGCGCCAAAACCCTCATCCATGGGTTCATGAGTCTCAGGGTCTGGCCGATATCGCCCAATTATACAGAGACAAAATACCACAAGATCCGGGCAGTTCTTTGACATGGCTATCACAGCTGCATTTGTCATTCTTTGGCAGAAAAATAAAATTGATTGTAATTTTATACAACCTTGAGAAATTGCTTCAAAGCCTACCTCAGAAACTGGACCATCATTCTCCTCCCTTGTGTTCACTGGGAAAATGCGAAGCTCACGCAAATCTTTGCAAGTTGCGGCCACTGCTTGAAGACCTTCATCACAAATTGAATCAAGGACCTGCATAATGAAAGAAAAAGTAAGTTTTAAGTTCCAATTCATTAGCACAGAATGACACAGACAAGCAAGATAACACATACCCAGAATGTCTGGAGTTTATGACAATGGTGTATGATTGGTTTGAGTTGATCCACATTAACATCGGCATAGCTGAAATTCAAAGATGTGAGATTAGCACAGACTGGATAAATGGCAGGCAGGTAATCCGCCCATATCTCCCTGAATCCAGATAAACAAACTAAGGATTTGCAAGCGGCAAATGTAGAGGTATAATCTGGTTCCTGATCACCAAACGCCACAGCCTGCGGTGCACTGAACGAGCCTGTTCCAAGATGCGTGAGATGGGGGGCTCGATAAATAAGGCGATAAAGCTGAGAAATTGAAACATAACGATTTAGCCTAAGTTTCCTTAAGGACGGTGATCTAGTCACTAGACTCTCCAATGCCTCGAAATTAACTGGGCATTCAACACATTCGAAAACAAGAGATTCCAGATGGGTTTGACCCTCTGGGAAACAGGATATCCAATCCACTTCATCATCATCATCAGCAACCTCAACCATAGATTCCACAAGATCAAGCACTCTTAGCAATCTGGATCAAAAAATTAAAACACAAGGGAAACAAAAACCTTAACCAAATTTCAAACAGTACTACAATATAATTCAAAAGCACTCTCTAACTTATACTATAAGCTATTTTGAACACAAATGAAGTTAACCTAACCTGCAATTTCTAGCAACAGCGGCAAGTCCAGTGGTTCCAAACCCTTCACAGCAAACAAGCACAAGTTCTTTGAATCCGACGAAGGACTCAGATAACCGAATAAGATCATCATCAGTAACAGACATGCGCTTAAGATGAACCTTCTCAAGCCAAGGGTACGCTTTAGCCATAGCAACAACCCACGGTGTGAAGTGAGCCCCCCAGTTCAACGGCATCATATCGAAATCCGCGAACCGCGGCTTCCCCTTTATCGTCACGGACCGAACCCGGCCGAACCGGGAAGTTACACGGTTTGGTGACAAAGCGTAGCAGTTACCGATAAATAGGTCCGGTCGGGTGAGCGCCTCCGCGCGGTACCAAGACCAGCAGACCAATGAGGCGGTGTTACGGTCGCGGCGGGAGGTGAGGAAGTGGAGAATGTTTTCGAGGACTATCTCCAGGACCTGGTCTGGGAGTGGAGATAGGTAACCTGAACCGGGACTTGAACCCGGTTCGGTTATTATGACTCTGGAGAGATCCGGGAAGGAGGATCTGTGGTTGGTTTCTTCTGTCATGATTGTTAATTGTTAACTGATTTTGTTGATCTTGGTGTGGGTGGTGTGGTTAAAAAGGTGGAATCTTTGGATCGGTGACGGAGCCTCTCAGCTCAGAACTGATATTCTCCGTTCTTGCTCTCTCCCCTCAAATTCATCATTATTCTGTGATTTTCCCACCTTCCTTTTCAGAACCTGTCGTTGTTTTTAAAAAAAGTAGTTTTCCTAACGTAGTTTTTTTAAATTGTCTTAAAAATATATATTTTTTGTACTATTATGGATATTTTGTATTTCCTCAATTTTTTTTTTGGAAGTAATTAACTCTATATTGTTAATACATAGATTTTAAGCTCTTTAATAATTGGTATCAATTCATATTTATATGTCAATTAAGATGAATGGCAGAAAGTATAGAATATGACATATGATAAGGATAACCCATGATGTGGTAGAGAGAAAACGATTCATCCAATTACTGCTGGTTTGATAATTTACCATAAGAAGAAGAAAAGAAACCCTTTCTCCTGAAAGCGAATGTTTCATTATCTTGTCTAATCGTCTATTGAATTTCTTAGCATCCACAATTTTCTAATGGGTACATCTTTCTGTGTCCTTGTATGCTTGTAATGTTTATAAGAGACAGAGTTTGTGGAATCAAATAACCGCTTTCTCATCTTGTAATTACTAATGTCATATGCTTCTAGGACGATAAGACATTCCATAAATAAATAAAATTTATGTTTGCATATTCAGCCAAAGGGAGAGCGGATTTAAGGTGTTTTTTACACATAGTGACCATAATGGTATAAATAAGTTATACACCCTATGGACCTACTAGTTGATCTATGATAGGTTATGTTAAGTCATAGATTATTAATAAATCGAAAAAATGTATGCAGTGTATGAGTTCTATACACTGTCACTGCATCATCCACCATTGATATTTAGTAATCTTTGACTTTTTAGAAAAAAATAATCAAAATAAATGGTGAATAATATGGTGTTTGTTTATAATTTTTACAATGACAATATATAAATTTTACACTCTTAATAAATATGTTAGACAATCAGACTCGTGTTTTTGGAAATACATATTTAACATAAATATGATAGACTCAGGCTTCAAGTCCATTAGGTTTTGTTTATATTAATTATTTTATGTAATATATACTTAAAATAGATTTAAAAAATATGTAAATCTTAGGCATTGAATTTTTAGATTTGTCAATTTTAAGGCAAACTTATTAACATATTTAAAGATCTATTGATGCACTTAAGGTTATGTTTGGTTGGGGTGAAAAAGAGAGGAAAGAAAGTGGGAGGAATGAAAAAGGAATGAAATGAATGTTTTTTATTGTCTGGTTGCCATTGCAATGAAAAGAATGAAGGAAAGAAAAAAAATTGGTAGGATCCGTGTCATTATATTTTCACTCCATTATCAGGTGGAATCAAGTAAAAAATTGTACCATAATCGATTGTCTCAAAATATGTCTTAAATCATGTTCTAAATCAATGACGATAAAAGAAAAATAGAAAAAAATAATGAATATTTAATTTTTTTAATTCACATTGCATGTTTTCGTTGGTTTAGGAAATGATTTGACACATATTTTGAGATAACATATCTATGATAATACAAAGAAAATATCATTAGTAATAATAATTATATTATTTTATCTTTACTTTCTTTCCATGTTCTATTATATCAAACAACTAAAAAATCACCACATTTTTTATCTATTTTCTTCTCTCAAGTTTTCCGTCCTCAACTTTTCTTTCCTTAACTTTTTTTCTTTAAACCAAATACAATATAAATATATTATATTATAATATACTTTTAAATAAGCTAACTCATTAGAATATACCTTTAAATATACTAACTGTAGACTTGAAAATTATTAAACAAACAAATAAGTCAATATTAAACTATATATGTTAAACAAATGAGACTTCTATGAGCAATTTTGGGTTGGCCTTTTTCCACCAAACCAGTAAACACACTCCAATAGTGGAACATGAGAAAAAATAGAGTTTTTTTCATTATTAAAAAAACTTGAAATCATATTTGTTAAATATAATTTTTTGGCACATATTATAATTAGCACCGGTATTCCAACAAGGAAAAGGAACTCTATCCCTCCATTTCTGTTATATAATGGGGAAAGCAATCAATGATATCTCCATCAATTGAACTACAACGTGAACAATAGGCTTGAGGAGAGACTACGACTACAACAAAAATGATTCACGGGACAATACTGTGATATTTCTGCCAATCAGCTTTTATTATTGGATAATTTTAGGCTGTTTGTGACCAAAAACCATATTGGTGTTGGCAAGCAAACAAATTATTACGACCTATATAATTAAAGCGTTAAAGTTATATACCGAAGATATATATACAATTAATGCATCATTCACTATTGATTTGAATTGTTTTTTTTTTTTTTTTGAAAAGTCAATAATGATTAAAAATAAATGGTGAATGATGCAACGATAATATAAAAAACTCATAACCGTATACAACATTTTGTCTATAACTAATAGTTTTAATCAAATCTTTATTCTTAATAACGTATTAATACCCTAAAATTAAATAAGTTTATTTTATATATAAATGATAATTACAGGTCATATAATAATTTATCCTAAAAAGTGTAACCATATATAATCAACGGGAAGATGGGTCCAGAAACTGTATTGAATCAATAATCATTTTACCGTCTCCAAACTCCAAAGCAGACATTTGAATTGAAATCTCACGTTTCTCTCTCCGAAATCGAGGATCTAGTAGATTCCTTCCTTGCTTTGTTCCATCCATCCATAACCCCAATTTTGGTGTGAGAATCAGAAATCAAAATAATGAGTTCTGGTGATCAAATTCCCCAATCCCATCCCATAAATCCATCACAACCACAAACCCAAGTCCATGATTCTCATTCCCCTGATTATGTTCCTTACCCTAAACTCGACCCCAACGATCTTGTCCCACCTCAACCCTTAAATTCTTCAATTCCACCCGATTCTCGTGTTCCTATTTCTGGCGATGCTGCTACTACCTTGCCCACAGATTCAAATCCCTATATTACCCCTGCACCCGTTGCAGCCCCTGCCTCTGCCAAGAGTCAGTGTTTGTCTTTTCCACTTTTTTTGTTTAACTGTACCCACTCACACACATTGCCTCAACGTTTTAATTGTTTTATTGTGTGCAGATACTTTAGATTCAGTGAAAGATGTTCTTGGTAAATGGGGTAAGAAGGCCGCGGAGGCTACTAAGAAGGCTGAGGATTTTGCTGGCGATATGTGGCAGCACTGTATCTATTCTTTCTTATTATTATTACTACTTTCATTTATCAAGGATTTCGATTTAAATAATTTGTTGATTTATCTAGTGCCTAACTTTGCACATCACCACTCAGATCCTTGTCAAAAATTAAATTATCATTTTTTCACATGGATCTAATTCAAAGTTAGGGACCATATCGACTTTTTTGTAATATGAACAATCAAATTGCGTTACTCGGCATAACTTATACAGAACATCATTGTTTATTCATGTAGCAACCCGGCCTGTTTGGAAACTGCTCGATTGTTGTTTTTTTATTACGGACCGAAGTTTTGTTTACAACAATTATTGATGATGAGTTCCAACTGTGTTCCTTCATTTGGAAGTCTTATTATGTATATGTTGGCTTTCTATGAAACAGTGAAAACAGGTCCTAGTTTTGCTGATGCTGCTGTGGGGAGGATTGCTCAGTCAACAAAAGTTCTTGCAGAAGGTGGCTATGAGAAGATCTTTAGACAAACTTTCGAGACTGTTCCAGAGGAGCAGCTTCTGAAAACATTTGCATGCTACCTATCCACCTCAGCCGGACCGGTCATGGGTGTTTTATATTTGTCGACAGCGAAGCTGGCATTTTGTAGTGATAACCCACTTTCTTACACTGCTGGTGAGCAGACACAATGGAGCTATTATAAGGTCAGTAGCCAGATTCTTGCTTCTAATTATTCACTAATATAAAACCATCATAAATATCTGTGAATGGCTTTCCAATTGAAGAAAATGATTTAATGACATACTCTATGAATGAGTAAATACTTATTATTTATGATGGAAATACTTATTATTTTTATAGAATTGAACATAAAATAGAAAGAGAAAAATTCACCATTCATTTTCAATTATGTTAGACTTTTCAGAAAAAAATAATTCAAATGAAGGGCAGATGATGTACTGATTGTGCATAATTCTTTACACTGTTAGTGCATCAATATTATACTCAAATAGAAATACTTTCATTCAAATGCTGTAATTGCATCATAGCATATTTCTAAATAACAGCAAAATTTAATTAGACATACTCAATTCAGTAATTAGAATTGTCAGCTTCAGAGTTCTGGTATGTTGCAGTTCTTGGAATGACAATTATTTTAAAGCGCAGTTAGTCATCGTACACCTGAATTCTTATATCCCCCTAACCCTATTTATATGTCATGCTCTAGAAGGTTTCTCTGGTCCTTTTTATAAGGCGTTTTATACTTAAAATGAACAGTTAATTTTTCTTGCTAATTTACCCCTATTAGTGTTGCTCGATTAATGTAGTGGGTTGTAAATTGTAGTGGGAATGATGGGAGTGAGACAATGGAATTAATGGGATAATGTAGGAGTTATTAATATGTCTTGAAAATTAAAAAGGGTTAAAATGTAAACGTTGTAGTAATTTTTTTTAAATTGGGGAAATATATAACTTTAACTACTTGCCTTGGTCCGGGTAATAAGGTTAAAGGCGTAAAGCCTACACCTACCTTGTGGGTCTGGCAATTTCTACCCGCCTAAACCTGCATGGGGGTTGGGTTTTGGTTAATACACCCCACCCCACACCCCACATATTGATTGACGTAATCTTTAATTTAGCTACTAATCAAAAGTTATTATATTGATTGCCAAGCCTATCAATTGAGTCCCTTAGATGGTCCCCATAATGGAGTCCACGGAAGTGGCTAGGTGGTGTGTGGAATGCAAGGATTTAACGAAGTTACCTTTTTTACATTCATTAAAGATAAATTATACTACACTCAAAGAAACTGAAGTCTTTTACCAGTTCATAGAAGGGAAGAGTTCTGCTCCATGATTTTAATGACCTTTCATATGTTGAATGGTTTCAGCACTCTTTCAGTCAAATTCATGTTTCTTAGGTGTTTTAATCAAACAACTCAACACCAAATCATTTCAATCCTTATTTTTTTTAAGTTTGTCTGTTTTAAAGAAAGCATTTGGTTAAGTTAAAGGATGAAACTGTGACTTTGTAATTTTCATCTATTTTCTCCCATTACTATAAGATCCTAAGGAGATTAATCTCATGCCAGCTTACTTGCTGAAATCTCTAGCAAGTGTAGCTAAAGCTAGAACCTGATTACCCAAGATTGTGATATTTATACTTCACTAAGTTCCCATTTTTTATCATATTTGTCTTTAGTGTTTGAGTTTTGAAATACTTACATGCATGCTTTCCTTCTCATGCATTAGGTGGTCATTCCACTGCACCAGTTGAGAACAGTAAACCCATCAACAAGCAAAACCAACCCATCCGAGAAATATATACAGATTATATCTGTTGATAACCATGAATTTTGGTTTATGGGCTTTGTTCACTATGACAGTGCTGTCAAAAACATTCAAGGAGCATTGCAGCCTCACTGATACGTATGGGATCAAAAAGCACTGTGTATTATATCAAATATGAGGTTTATGTTGATAAATCCTTCACAGAAACATTTCATGTTTTAGCTCTACTGTATTGTGTAGTCCTATGGGCTTTTGCATGTGGAGCTGTTATACTATTGTTGAAACTCCTCTAGTGTTTGTTGTTATATGAATTGATGCAAAGTGAGAAGTGCTGTCTTGTATTTATTTTACATTTGTGACTTCTTTGAAAGTGAGATTCAGTTGAATTGTTGTAAGTTGAATGAATAAAGACCACTGATATACTTCTAATTTTCATTTTCACTCTTTCTCTAAAAGGACATGAAGTTGGGTGGTTTGAATGTTCACCCTTGAAAGAATGAGGCAAAATTTACCAAAAAAGATCAGCTATTTCGTTCTCCTACATAGTCTTATGGGGTAACTCCAAAATGATGAAAATAGGTGCAACACTGAAAAACTGTAGTAGACAACACGGATTTGAGGCAATCCGTGAAAACACAAACATGGGTAATACTTTGTGAATTTCCACAGTAAAGTATCATTCTTCCAGCTTCTCCATAAAGGAATTCTTAGGATATATCAGTTTCTGACCGCAGAAGCTAAGAGTTCACAAGGTGAGAATTCCAGTCATTAGCTTCAGGAATTAATATTTCATGCACGAATTTCAAATGGCTGGACCAGTTTTGACATGTGAACACGACCAAATAGGAAGTCTGGTATCTTCTCAAATCTTGATTTTGCTGCCATTGTTAACGTTCCAAGTGGTACATATACTTTGTAACCAGCTCCAAGACCTCACTTTGATAACATCTAATATACCCACCATATCAAAATGCACTTGTCTAGAAAATAACACCATTCGGAGCTATTCAGAGAAACCAAAGAATACACATCCAAATCATTCCCACTCTCTATTGTTATACTCAAAACCACTACCGCAGCTTCTGAAAACATTTGCATGCTACCTATCCACCTCAGCCGGACCGGTCATGGGTGTTTTATATTTGTCGACAGCGAAGCTGGCATTTTGTAGTGATAACCCACTTTCTTACACTGCTGGTGAGCAGACACAATGGAGCTATTATAAGGTCAGTAGCCAGATTCTTGCTTCTAATTATTCACTAATATAAAACCATCATAAATATCTGTGAATGGCTTTCCAATTGAAGAAAATGATTTAATGACATACTCTATGAATGAGTAAATACTTATTATTTATGATGGAAATACTTATTATTTTTATAGAATTGAACATAAAATAGAAAGAGAAAAATTCACCATTCATTTTCAATTATGTTAGACTTTTCAGAAAAAAATAATTCAAATGAAGGGCAGATGATGTACTGATTGTGCATAATTCTTTACACTGTTAGTGCATCAATATTATACTCAAATAGAAATACTTTCATTCAAATGCTGTAATTGCATCATAGCATATTTCTAAATAACAGCAAAATTTAATTAGACATACTCAATTCAGTAATTAGAATTGTCAGCTTCAGAGTTCTGGTATGTTGCAGTTCTTGGAATGACAATTATTTTAAAGCGCAGTTAGTCATCGTACACCTGAATTCTTATATCCCCCTAACCCTATTTATATGTCATGCTCTAGAAGGTTTCTCTGGTCCTTTTTATAAGGCGTTTTATACTTAAAATGAACAGTTAATTTTTCTTGCTAATTTACCCCTATTAGTGTTGCTCGATTAATGTAGTGGGTTGTAAATTGTAGTGGGAATGATGGGAGTGAGACAATGGAATTAATGGGATAATGTAGGAGTTATTAATATGTCTTGAAAATTAAAAAGGGTTAAAATGTAAACGTTGTAGTAATTTTTTTTAAATTGGGGAAATATATAACTTTAACTACTTGCCTTGGTCCGGGTAATAAGGTTAAAGGCGTAAAGCCTACACCTACCTTGTGGGTCTGGCAATTTCTACCCGCCTAAACCTGCATGGGGGTTGGGTTTTGGTTAATACACCCCACCCCACACCCCACATATTGATTGACGTAATCTTTAATTTAGCTACTAATCAAAAGTTATTATATTGATTGCCAAGCCTATCAATTGAGTCCCTTAGATGGTCCCCATAATGGAGTCCACGGAAGTGGCTAGGTGGTGTGTGGAATGCAAGGATTTAACGAAGTTACCTTTTTTACATTCATTAAAGATAAATTATACTACACTCAAAGAAACTGAAGTCTTTTACCAGTTCATAGAAGGGAAGAGTTCTGCTCCATGATTTTAATGACCTTTCATATGTTGAATGGTTTCAGCACTCTTTCAGTCAAATTCATGTTTCTTAGGTGTTTTAATCAAACAACTCAACACCAAATCATTTCAATCCTTATTTTTTTTAAGTTTGTCTGTTTTAAAGAAAGCATTTGGTTAAGTTAAAGGATGAAACTGTGACTTTGTAATTTTCATCTATTTTCTCCCATTACTATAAGATCCTAAGGAGATTAATCTCATGCCAGCTTACTTGCTGAAATCTCTAGCAAGTGTAGCTAAAGCTAGAACCTGATTACCCAAGATTGTGATATTTATACTTCACTAAGTTCCCATTTTTTATCATATTTGTCTTTAGTGTTTGAGTTTTGAAATACTTACATGCATGCTTTCCTTCTCATGCATTAGGTGGTCATTCCACTGCACCAGTTGAGAACAGTAAACCCATCAACAAGCAAAACCAACCCATCCGAGAAATATATACAGATTATATCTGTTGATAACCATGAATTTTGGTTTATGGGCTTTGTTCACTATGACAGTGCTGTCAAAAACATTCAAGGAGCATTGCAGCCTCACTGATACGTATGGGATCAAAAAGCACTGTGTATTATATCAAATATGAGGTTTATGTTGATAAATCCTTCACAGAAACATTTCATGTTTTAGCTCTACTGTATTGTGTAGTCCTATGGGCTTTTGCATGTGGAGCTGTTATACTATTGTTGAAACTCCTCTAGTGTTTGTTGTTATATGAATTGATGCAAAGTGAGAAGTGCTGTCTTGTATTTATTTTACATTTGTGACTTCTTTGAAAGTGAGATTCAGTTGAATTGTTGTAAGTTGAATGAATAAAGACCACTGATATACTTCTAATTTTCATTTTCACTCTTTCTCTAAAAGGACATGAAGTTGGGTGGTTTGAATGTTCACCCTTGAAAGAATGAGGCAAAATTTACCAAAAAAGATCAGCTATTTCGTTCTCCTACATAGTCTTATGGGGTAACTCCAAAATGATGAAAATAGGTGCAACACTGAAAAACTGTAGTAGACAACACGGATTTGAGGCAATCCGTGAAAACACAAACATGGGTAATACTTTGTGAATTTCCACAGTAAAGTATCATTCTTCCAGCTTCTCCATAAAGGAATTCTTAGGATATATCAGTTTCTGACCGCAGAAGCTAAGAGTTCACAAGGTGAGAATTCCAGTCATTAGCTTCAGGAATTAATATTTCATGCACGAATTTCAAATGGCTGGACCAGTTTTGACATGTGAACACGACCAAATAGGAAGTCTGGTATCTTCTCAAATCTTGATTTTGCTGCCATTGTTAACGTTCCAAGTGGTACATATACTTTGTAACCAGCTCCAAGACCTCACTTTGATAACATCTAATATACCCACCATATCAAAATGCACTTGTCTAGAAAATAACACCATTCGGAGCTATTCAGAGAAACCAAAGAATACACATCCAAATCATTCCCACTCTCTATTGTTATACTCAAAACCACTACCAAACCATGAAAAACAATCAAGAACTGATCACGCAGGTTGAGGATCAAGTTGTAACCAGACACAAACGAAACGCCGAAGTTATTGAGCACAGTAGTAATAAAAAATAAGTGCTGACCCGATTCTTCATGATGGTTACAAAACACACCTCTGTCAACTAGATTCCTGCCACATTTCTTCCTAAACAAAAAATCTCCTCAATTTAGATTCCACAACCTCACCCCATCTTGACCAGATCCAACATCAATACTCCTGTGTCATTTGCACAATGACATCCATATTCGATATAAGGTTGATTTCTTCATTACACCAATTCACATTTAGGAATCCTCAAATCATCAACTCGGATACAATTGGGGAAGCCAACCACTATGAGATTTTATTTCATGAGCTAAAGTCTTATGTATGGACTAAATGAAAGAATCATATTAGTGGTCTCAACATTAACATAAAACTTTAATACATTATATCAACGAGTTATCCTTAACTAATCCACTTCTATATGAGATATCTTCACTACACTAACTATCCCCACATCCAAGCTTTTAGACATACAGGGAGGAAACCAATAAGCATCACCCAAAGACCCCATCGTACAAAGATCCCTCCACCATATAGAAGCTTTATCTAGCACCACTAACTCTTGGCAAAAAGGCATGGCATCAAGAGGGACATATCTCTCAGAGCAACACCCTCACCTTAGAGGAATCTTCCCTCTTTAAAACCCTCAATCTCCACTTCACAAGTAAAGAAAGATTAAACGAATAATATTAAATATTGGCTTAAAAGAAAAAGAGAATGATGTGACAAAAGAAGTGGTTATGGTGAAACCTTCTTGTGGTCAAGTAAAATAAGTGGCTATAGTGAAATCTTTTTTGTAGCCAATGAGAAGAAGAGGTTGTGGTGAAACATCTTTGTTTTTTGCCATACAATCCTCAAGGCTTTGGTTATAAATAAGAATGTTCCAAGTCATTGTAAGATACAACAATATTCTAGCCTTAGTGCTGCACATTCTCTCTTCTTCTCTTGTTCTAATATTGCGAGGAATATTTTAATGTTTAAGATATACTTGAGTGAGAGTTGAGAGTGATATTGGGTGTATTTGGGTTTTGGGAAGTGAGTGAAACACTTGAGTGAACTTGTAATTCTCTTTTATCGTAGTAATAATATCATTGTTGCTCTTCAATTGTGGACGTGGGCAAATTGTTGAACCACGTTAATTTCTCGATGTCATTTTTCTCTATTATATTTTTTTCATGTGTCTACTACAACAAATAAATTCCCATTTCATCCATGCAATCTTCTTTTTATTTACATCACATCAACCACATAGAAATTTCCTTTAAATAGATATCAAAACATTGGGAACCACTTCAGCACCGAGAAGAAAGAAGAGAAGCAAGGTGGCAAACTAAACAAAACAGAGTTAGCTAGATCAATTCTTCCTCCCAAAGAAAAATGTTTATCTCTCCATTTATCAAGTCTTCATTGAATCAATCACAGGTTGCAAGTAAGACAAATTCCTTAGATTATCACCAATGTGTTAGACCAAATTCTTTAAAATTTTAAGGAATTGAACAAAACAAAAATTACTTAGTGACAAAAACAATAGGGAAAAATGTTAGGGAGTTAAAACTAAAAATAATAATCTACATCAATATACAATGGGGAGAGTTCTCTAAAATGATTTTTCCTTGTTTGCAAATAATAAATTAAAAGGACAAAGAAGTTATCCTACTTCTATAACTTTCAAATAAAGTATCTCCTCATATGATGATATTTATAAAAATATGACATTTGTATTATTTTGTTTAGTTTTAAAAATATTTTTATAAAAAATAATTAAACATGACATATTTAAATATTTTAGAGGATATAGAAAATAACTTATCTCCACAGCAAAAACTGTTACTAACAGACAACGGAGATAAAACGGATAGGAGGGCTCGCTCGCGCTTAGATTTCTTAACATGTATGGAGGCCCCTTTCACTTATTTAGGTTAGTTAGGCCCACTATGAATGAAAGACCAATGACACACTAGTCTATATTTTTTATCATCTCAATGTTAATTTTCCTTATTGTACGAGATACTTTTTTCTTTTCAATTTTAAGGAGGCAATTTCTTTTACATATATGACACATTTTGTATGATATCATCTATAATAATTCATATTTGTATCCAAGTTGAATTCTATTATATCTTCAAAATTACTTTATTAGTATCATACATAATAAATTTATATTTTTTAATTTTAGCTTATATGAATTTTATTTATGAAAATATAGACTTACAATAATAGTAGCATATCTCAATTTATGTATTTATATTTAAAATAATATTTAAATATGTTTTATTTCTTGTAAAATTAAATATTATTTTTCCTCATAAAATAATATAAATTTATGATGAATAATGCACTAATTATGAATAAATCTTTAGAACCATACATACATAGATATTAAACTTATTTAATATTTGGTTTTGGATTCAACCACTAATTGAGCTATTATGTATCAACGAAATCGTTAGACATATTAGTAGTCGGATAGGTAACAATGGCAATATTAGCCATGTTATCAATTAGTTCATAACTATATGTAAGACCAAACTCTTTAAATTTCAAGGAATTGAATAAAAAATTATATTATTTAGTGACAACAAAAATAAATACAAAAACTTAGGGACTAAAATCTTAGTTAATACTAATAATAATAATAATAACCAATATTAGTATATAAAGGAAAAGCTTCTTTAAAATGATTTTTCATTATTTTCCAATAATATTAACTTTTGTTTACTCCTTGAAAAAATTAAAACAACAAAAGATTTATTTTATTATTGAAGAAGAAAATATCTTAATGCGAACACTAATAATAATAAAGTTGTTGATGAGTTTAACATTCTATATGGATTTTGAAGTACATACTTAATAGCTAGTTAAAAAAGTGATCAAATAAGAATATGTGTTTATTGAGATAATATAATAGTGAACAAATCATAGGAAATAAATAATTTATCTAATAAAAAGTGAGAATGGTGGATTTTAAATTTATAATTAATAACCAAAATTATATACAATTATAAAGAGAATTTTATTTTCACGTGTCATTAAAATTTTAAATATTATTAAAAATTAAAATGAAAAAGAACGATAGTGAGTTAGAAAAAAGTGAGGAAATAAAATAAAATAAAGAATACACGAAATTGAAAAGCATAGATCAATGTAAGTTTTAATTATATTGAAACAATATATTGATTATTTGGTTTAAAACATCATATGGGGCTTTAATAAAGTTTAATCTTAGAATTGTAATGGAGGCAAATAAAAGATTTAATAGTCATAAAATATACCTTTAAAATAGCTCATTTATTCTACACTACTTTAATTTATTCTACTCATTTAAAACTCAACTATATATCCCATGAGATGTGTAATATGTTAGGTGAAAAAGATAGAATAAGTAAAAATAAAACCGTAAATTCTTCCATATATTTTCCAATTTCTTTGTCTTTATTTGATTTTCGGCCACCTGAGGAAAATGAAAATTTGGATGTAATGTTAAGAACTTCATGATAATCTCATTGTTTTGATCCAAGTTGAGCTTGCCTAACATTGTAAAATTGGAATTTACCAAATACTAGTAAAATTAAACATAGGAAAACAGCTAACATTATTATTAAGGAAAGGAAGACTCGGACAACTTAAGAATCTTAACCAGACTCCACTAAACTCCTAGATTGTAACATTGTTTTATTTTTTTACATAAACATAAAATATAAAATATACTCACACTCTAATCTTATTCACTCATCTTATTGACTCTTCAAATGTTACTAGAGTAGTAAATAATTCCAAAACCATCCCAACCAAACCATAATACATAAATACTGATATGGGACAAGGAAGACTTGAGCCCCTAAGATCTCTTGCCAACTTTGTGTTTTTTTGTGTTTAAATCCATGCCTTCAGCACTTGTCTCTTCACACCAGTCTCAGCACCGAATTGCTCCACAGCGGTAGCATCATGTATATGGATTTTCCACCCAATCTTCTCTACAAATGCTAGCATCTTATCCTTCTGACCAATGGTGAATTTGGTTCTAAACCTCGTCTTGACTTTGCCTCCATCATCGTTGTCGTTACGATTCGATATGTCACCTTCTTCACAGCTGAAATCTCCATCGGGTGCGGTGGGAAGTGCAATGGGACGATGTTGGGACAATGGTGAAGCTGCCACTATGTGGTGGTGGTAACCGATGGGAGGTGGTGGTGGCAAATGATGGTAGCAAGTGTACAACAATGGTTGTGGCTGCGGCAAAGGATGGTGCACGTATGAGTTAATGTTGACGACACCTTCGATCTCTTTCCGGTGGAAACTACGGTGGCAGTTGCATGCTGCACAAATATCTGCCTCCATAGTTCCTTCTTTTCCCGCCGCTGCAAACTCGCCACAACCGTCAAAGACATAGCCACCAATGATGGTAGCATGGTTCTTCTGACATTCTTTGTATATGACTGACCCAGATCTATGATTGTTAGCGATGGCACTAGTCTTGGTCCTTGCCTGAGTTTTTGAGTGAGTCATTTTCTGACGGTCCTGTTGTTTGGGTGCTCATTTCCTCCTGCACTTGGTTTTCGTACTCGCCAGATTCCATGCCCTTCTCCATTCCCCTTCTATAAATAATTGTTTTTATTTGAAGCTTATGACAATCCATGAGTGAAGATTTAACTTATAAAGCACAAAAAATCTCACTAAAGTTAATAATTAATATGGCCTGTTTATTTTTTATTTGTTCTAACTTTGCATTTATTGTTATTATTAATTAAATAATTCATAAAATAAATATATATAATAAATAGAATTTATTATTTGTTTGAGCTTAAAGTAAACCATACAAGGAGGAAGTACATAATAAATATTAGGAAAAAATAGTATGATGTGATAATTTTAATATTTAGATGTAATGTAGTAACATTATTATCTTTAAATATAAAAATGAGATCAATAACTTACATAAAGAAATTCATTTCCATTAAAAAGGGGTGTCTTGTAAAATCATTCAAATACATGTTATGTACATTAACATTTTACTAATAAAATATTGTAGTTAGATAATATTTTATTTTAGTTTTTAATGAATCAGATTGTCAAGTTGAGATTGACTAAATAGGAATCATATTCCTTACTAGAGAGAAATGTACAATTTTTACACTTAATTTTAGAGATCAAAATGTCATTACAAATATAAGTAGAAGAATATAATTATTATTTTATTTTGCTTTTCATTTTGTTTTATACATCACTTCCCTGATTGAAGAGGAGTCTGGCTCATATTCACACACCGAAAAGCTAATTATGAGGAAGAAATGACATAAAGCCTCCTAAATTTCATTTAATGTTTTAATAATGAGCTAAACTGTCAACCCAAAAATTACGTGTTAGGATTCACAACCTTAGTTAACAACGGCAGTTGCTTGCAAAGTTTTACTAACTTTAGATGTTATTATGAGGATCCCCACCTCGACGATTATCCTAATGTGGGTTCAAACTCTATGAAAATTTATCACTCTTAATTTAAGCCTATTCAAATAACTCTTATATTAATCATATAAGTACTAAACTAATTTTATATGTGTATCCCAAATGTTCACATTCATCAAATAAAAAGTATTGGCCTTCTTGTTTGAGGTTTTATTCTGGAGATAAAATGTCAAAATACCTAAATAGTTTTAATAAAATTATATAATTACATTATTGTTTATGTCTCATTGTTAATTACATTTTTAAAATAAAAATAATATTATTACATCCTTATTATTTTACTTTTTTCTTATCTAAATTTTACACTCTCAAACAAGAAAAATGTTTGACTTCCATCCTCTCATTTTCTTTTCCTCATAACTCGCAAACATACCCTAAAAAATATGGGGAGAAAAAGTAAAGATTAGAATAATTATCTTTTTTGATCCTTATAAATTTTCATATGTATCAATCTGAATATGAAAAAGTGAAAATAAAAAATAATACTCAAAGGTCAGGAATAAGTTAAATTAATATATATTGTGAATCATAACAATGCTTTAATTTCCAAAAACCAAATTGGTATGTACAAATATTTGAAGTGACCAAAATAGGTCTTCATTCTAAAAATCATAAGCATGACCTTACAATTTGCTCTGGTTTTCATTTTTGTTCAAATTTTAATATAAAAGTTTCACATCATTATTTATTTTCAGTAAATTAGGAGTCCTAAGTTTTATTTCACACTCAAAATTTATACAAGACCGGTACCCCGTTTTTGTTCAAACTTAGGTAAAGGTTTACATACTTAGTTTTTTTATTTATTAAATAGTGACCCTCATTTATAAATACACCACTCGTTCTTATACTATTTATTTACATTAAATTTATTGTACTTTTTCTTTCTAATACACCATTTATTTATCTTTCTACAATTATTAATTTATTCCACTGCTTTCATAAATGCAAATAATGATAATTTCATTAATGCACTTTTGCATTTCAAAGAATAGTACACGTGGAAGGATTAGTTTACATTAATTAAAGACCAAATGAGTGAAACTTAAAAGTTATTTAAGATTCATTTTTTCTCTCTCGTCATTTATTTTACTCACTCATTTGGTTCGTTGGAGTTAAAAAAATGAATGACTGAGATTGAATGTAACCTTGACTTGAGGGTAAATGAATCTCTCATCATAGTATATAGATAAATTGAAATAGAGGAAGCCATATGCATTATCTGTTCTCTATATATATATATATATATTAAGATATCTAATATAGGTACTAATATATCAATTTAATCTTTAAAATTAACATCTTCCATCCTTTAATATATGATATTACAATAAAATCGATAATTTACTCTATGACTTTGCATGTTGTCGTGGAATTTAATTGTCATGAGGATTTAGTGAAGAGCTCATTGCATTGGCACGGATGGTCCTTGTTGGTTGTTGGCCTACATATGTGTAATCTTCTCCTCTGAAAATCTTAAGAACAGATTAGTGTTGGAAGAGTACATCTATTTTAAGTTCTACACAAAGCATAATATTCACAATTGATAACTCCTCCTGAGAGATGTGGCTATCAAATTGTATTTAGAGCCAGCCGGTGGTTCCATTAGTTAATGGATATAAGAAGCATTAGACAATGCAAGACAAAATTTGCCAAATTTGTACCAGAATAGGTTACTGTACTCTCATTCTCCCTTATTTGGAAGTTGATTTATTAAAGAGAAAAAAGAAAGAATACATATTTTAAATTTTAAATTAATAGAGCTAAATAGTAACACTGCACTTGCCCCCCTCTTTCTTCTATATGGGTCCATAATGATCCAAAATGCATTCAATGTATACAGATTCAAAGAGAACAACTAATACAAATATAATCAGACTCCTGATTGAGTAATGAAGAGGAAAGTTGTTACTTTTGTTATTACTCTTAAGATTAAACACAAAAGTATCAATTTTTATATTTAGAGAATAAAAGTATCATATTATATTATTATTTATTTATGTTTTGTTTTTTAGTTACTTTCATCTTCTGTACTTAGAGGCCTCACCCTTTATCTATGGATGATATTTGTTGTCCCACGCATAGTATTACTTTATGTGTTATGACTTTATGATTGGTTAGGAAGTCACTTAAAATTAAATTTTTTCAATCAATCACAAAGTTATAATATATTGGATGACATTAAGTGTGAGACAACATATACACTCTTATACATTCAAGACAATGAAAAAGGAAACAACAACCAAAAGTGCACGACTCTCTACAGTTATATTCTAACAACCACAAATCTTTGGACAACTTAAAACAAATGTAGCTATAAATGTTTGCCGATTGTTGCTTGATATATCTAATGCTTTGTTATGTTTGTAAAGATTTGTGTGAAAATATATGTATGTGGAGATAATCAATAAAATATTATTAATATTAATAATTTAATTCTAATTAAAATTTAGTCATAAATAATAATATTAAAAATCTTAAATACACTTATATTTAAATATGATGTAACATATGTATCTTCTTCCAAGTTTTTGTCTCAGATGGTAGTTCATATATTTGTGTTGTCTAAAGTCAAAACCACACATTTCTTTATTGATTACTGATATCAAGGGATACCATTCTAGATTCAACCGCGGAAATATTTGAAGTTGAAGAAAGTCAAGATGGTAGCCACACGCCACTTCTACTTTAATGGTGAGTTATCAAGAAGTTCAATAATTCGTCTGTGGATCTTATCCGATTTCTGTATTATTAATTAATAATTAATTGATCACTAAATAATTTAAACAAATTAAATAATGTATTTCTTCTTTGAACCCTTGAAAATTATATTTATTTAGGGGATGGATGTAGGAACTGTCGGAGAGAGGGAGATGGATTCACTTTGTCTCAAAACTCATTATTTGGACTTATTTTACTACATATTGTCTCGTGTATATCGATTGTTATAATATTTTACATATTTTTTGTTACTATTTATGTGCGAGACTATGATGATGGCTGAAAACCTTATAATCTTTTATAATATTTTGTCTATCTTTTCTTTCTTTCTCTTTTACTCTCAACATTCATACGAAATTATTTTCATATATAATTCTTTTGTAAGAAATAATATCATGCAAAAAATGTATACTAAATCCCAAATACGAGTTGATAAACATGATAATATTTGTAACATTTTAATAATAATAAATAGAAAACCACAAAAAATAGGAATTTATGTATTAAGGAAAATGTTAGTAGTACTTAAGGTTATATACTACAAATTTGGTTAAGAGGACCCCTTACCACTATGATTTTATAACTTAGAGTAAATTACACTGACACTCCCTGAGTTTTATTGAAATTATACAAACCATTCCTCATTTTTTTAAACTTACACAAACCTCCCCTAGTTTTGTACTTTCATTACACTGACCACCCATGTATGATAAATAAGTGTAATTTTTTAAAGAAAAAATGTGATAAATGCAATTAAGTTAAACAAAACATGATATATTGTGTAGACAAGTCTAAATAATATACAAATTAATGTATCTTTATTATTTTTTTGTTCCAAAATGCATCAACAATTATAAAAAAATATTGTTTAAATCACTCTTATAATGTAGTGTAATGAACCAAAAATAATAAAGATATATTGATTTGTATATTATTTAGACTTGTCTACACAATATATCATGTTTTGTTTAACTTAATTGCATTTATCACATTTTTTGTTTAAAAGATTACACTTATTTAGTATAAAACTAGGGGAGGTTTGTGTAAGTTTAGAAAAGTGATGGATAATTTGTATAATTTTACTAAAACTCAGGGGATGTCAGTGTAATTTACTCTATAAATTATCAAGTCTATTATTATATATCCATATTAAGTATTAAAGTGGATTCAGACTCGTATTAATACACATTGGTCCTTCCCTGTGCCCAAAGTTTTCCTGCCACTTTAATCTTGAAATAAGAGCAGCAAACACAATTAATTTGAGTTTTCAAGCCTAGGCAAACCATAGAGTTGCAAGTTCTAACATAATAAATCAATCATTGAACAATTAACACTTTTCCATGAAAAAATGTTTAACAATTAATAATGGTAACCCATACCCACAATTAAAAACCTTGATTATTCTGGGTTGCTCAGATTCCCAACTAGGGGTGTTTCAAGCATTTTCTCTTCCAACTTATGTGTAATGACCAACTTGGTCATTGAAATTTCTACCAAATGAATGGGACCACTCTTATAGTTATTCTCGTTGCCATTGCCATCATGTAAAAGGCTAGGACCATGCAAAAAACCCATAGACTTGGACTTCTTGAATCTAATTTTCCCCTTCTTTCTCTCAATTCCGGTCGGGTACCCACCCACATTCGGATCCGAACCCCTCTTCATTATAGAACCAGAACCAATGGATTTACACCTCACTACTCTATTCACTTCATTGGATGGCTCATTCTTATACTCTACACCCGCTACACTGGATACTTTCCCGTTCCTTCTACTCACACCTTTAACTCCCTTCACAACTTCTTCACTCCTATCAACGTCACCACATTCAAACACCTCAAATCTCTCCACACGCGCCACGCGCCTCTTCAACCCACTCCACATCGGCACCGCACCCATCCTCTTCCTCGCATTATTAACCCACTCCACTACCTCCGCCATCGACGGCCGCTTCTCCGCCGTCGAACTCACGCACCTCGCCGCCAAAACCGCCAGCTGCCTCATAACCACATCATTCATCGGCGGTCCAATTCGTCGATCATAAATCCCGGCGAACTCACCACGCTTGATCAACGGCACCGCCCAGTCCACCACCGACGGAGGACTATAATTAACATCAATCGCGTTCCTTCCACTCAAAATCTCTAACAATAAGATCCCAAAACTAAACACATCGCTCTTGGCGCTGAGATCTGCCGGCGCAAGATAGCATGGATCAAGATACCCTAACGTCCCCGCCGGTGGTGTGCACTTTACACGAACGTCCTCCACGTGTCCCCTCAGAGCGAGTCCAAAATCTCCGAGCCTTGCTTTTCTATCGTAATCGATTAAAATGTTGGAAGATTTAATGTCTCGATGGATTATGGGAGGGTTAGAAGAATGAAGTGTATGAACCGCTTTTGCGACTTGCAGTGCGAACCGGATTCGATGGGTCCAACCGGGTGGTTGAACCGGGGAGTGAAGTAAATCATGAAGTGAACCGTTAGGCATGTATTGAACGACGATTAATTTGTTGTCGTTTGGATCAGTGGAGAAACCAATAAGGTTCACGATTCTAGGGCTATTTACATGAGAGAGAATCTCGATCTCGTTTTCCGCTGGACTGGTGCAGTGGCCGCAACCGGTGCAGGTTGTGATGTGATGGCGGGAAGTTGGTGTTTTAGTGGTGAGCTTTGTTGTTTTGACGGCGGCGATGAGTTTTCCGTCGTCGACGGTCGCTTTGTAGACGTTGCCGTGACTGCCTTTGCCTAAGAAATTGTCGGCGGAGAAAGAGTTCGTGGCGGCAACAAGGTCAGTGTAGTGAAATTTTCTGATAGTTCGTGAAGTAGAATTCTTTTTTGTGTTGTTGAGATCCCAGAAGTTTGGATCGCAGGTTGCGATTGCAGATTCGGCATTGCAAGAGAAATAACCCATAAGGGAAATGAAATAAATGAATATTTGGGTTTCGTGAGTGAAAGTGAGAACTGTGAGGTGAAGAAGGATAAGAAGAAAGAGAGAGAAAACAAACTAAAAAGAGCGCGGCAAAACATATAACTGGAAAGAAAAGTGTGTTTCCAACTTTATACTTTAATTGAATTAAAGTCGTCAATTATTTGCAGCTTTAGACGACCATGTGAATGGAAATCCACAAATTTATTCTTCCTTTTTCTCCAATGCACACTTTTCTAATTGATTAATCTAATATATTCTGCATGCAAAGTCGTGCATCATGCAATATATAAATTTGATACTCAGCTAGCCAATAGACTTTTAAACCCAAATGCGTAGGTTTCATGTTACTTACATGATACATCCACCACTGAGAGGGATAAGCATAACGCAGTTTAGTGTGGGATAACAGGCTAAACGTATTCATATATAATATGAATAATGTTTTTTTTTTGTATATGTGAATATTAGATTATTTGAGGAACAATTTTTAATCAACAAGAATATTATGATAAAGTTAGTATTTATTAAGGGGGCGTGTCATAATCCCTTTTTTGGCTTCCTTTAATTCATTCTTATCCTCTATTAAATACTTTAGCATTTTGATAATTTACTTCGCCTTTATTCGTTTGCTTTGTTAGGTACCTGCCCCTCTTTGACTATCTGAACCTGAATTCCCGAAATTGAAGTTACAAGGATGAGATTTTAATACACATGATTCGTTCGGTGGGGACATCGGAATTAATCTACTTTATTTTTTTCTTGCATGAATTAGTCTGTTAATTGATTAATTATGGTATCATCTAACAAGTGAAGAGTGGGAATAATGGGATGCGTTAACTTTTAAATGATGATTACTAACTTGTTCATGACGATTTTACAAACCATATCTTTCTTCTACGCATTGCATTGTCAATCACAGCTAGCGTCCACTTCAAATAATATTACATTTATTTCGTATAAGTTAGGCACCTAATTTCAGAAATCCTTGAAAATTTGAAATAATTTGACTAAAGCAACTTATATAATTCACATTGAAAATAATAGTGAAAAAAGAGTAATAATAATTATACATTTACGGTACAGAGAGCAATATCAACAAAATTCAATATCTGAATATGGAGACAAGCTTTTACTATACAAAAATATTAATATCAGCCAGAAACCATGACAACAAGTAAATTTTGTACAAAAATATTTACAAATCATAAATAATCTAGGAAATAAATTTGAGATAATGAGTTAATAAGTATTAAAAAGTTCCCCGCCATGATTCTTTGATTGAGGATAAGAAAAGAGAAGATTGAGAGGATAACATGAAGATGAAGAAAGAATAAACTCTACTGATATTATTGATTATTCAATGAAACAAAGTTACAACAATATTTATAAGGAACTTCTACAAATAGAAACTAAGCTTAACCAACTAACTAACTCACTAACTAAAAATATACTCAAAACAGAAAATTAACAAGGCTAAACAATTCTGAATTAATACATTATAAACCAGCCAAAGTTCTCTTTGAATCAAATTGATTAAGATGGAGAAGTGTCCACCAAGTTGGTCACGACCAAGCTCATCATGAACATGAATGTCTCTGGAATTTATGTTGCTAAGATAGTTTAATTGAGACTGAGAAGTCTTCTTGTCCAAGCTATCCAAAGCAAGCTTCATGCCATTCTTTAACTCACTGCCATCCTTCAATTCACTTCTCAAGTGATGCTTCAATCCTGATTCATGCTGCTAATCCAAGCCAAAATGACAGCATTGTAGGCAAACCTGTTCTACATCACAATTCACAAGACTAGGCACACAATTAGACACCAAATTTGATATAAGCATGATTCATTTACAATGCCTTCAAAGTTCAAATGCCTCCATCGTATAAATCCTCAAACATTGATCACTAAGCCATTATGGCTGCCACCTACTACTCCATTACGTAAACCACTACTCATCACAAGTCAGTATATAACCAGAAACAGTCATGTTGGGCTTTGGGTGCACCTTGGGTCGGACCAAAAAGACTCATCTTTCTTTTGGGCTATAGAATTATTGTCTAAGACTCATCTCTCGGTGCACAAATTTTAAACCCTTTAAAGATTTATACACATTCATTATACATTTGAATTATTTTAAAAAAAAATCAATAATAATTAAATATGAATGGTGGATAATACAATAACAATGGACTTTGGAGCTGTCTACGTATGTGTATATCCATAGTTCCACACTACATCACTATGACATTATTGAGCTTGTGACAAGTGTGTGTGCACCCTCTGTTATTAATATATACTTTGAATATCATAACAAACAAAAGTATGATTAATTAATAAAAAAATATTTTCAATTGGAAATACTACATTCTTATATATTTTCTACAAATTTTATTACTCATGTAATCCGATATATATCAACTTTAATATAGTGTATAGTTCAAAGGAAATGAGTGAAGGGGAGAAAGGGAAAATGAATGTAAGTATCATCTCTTCTTCAGCTTAGTCAATATGTCTGATACATAAAAGAGAAACCACAACTGATTGATTAGGATTTATCTTGTCTAGTCATTTGGAAATAGTATAATCATTAGGATTTATTTAAGTAATTACATTCACCACTTGATTTCCTCTTCTTCTTTTTTTATCTCTGGCTCCGACTGGGCCTATAATTTCCTTTTGAATAATCAGGCCTAATGTTTGGGCCTGAAAATTAGAAAAATAAATTTTACCAGCAAAAAAATATGGAAAACAAATAAATGAGAAATTTCAAATTACACTGCCTACATGATCTATAGTTGTAATATTATGAAGTCGCATATTCAATCCATACCCATGATGGGTCATGATTCATATCAAGGGCACCACAATTTAAAGAGATAATAAGAGAAATATGAAGGGAAAATGTGAGCCACTTAGAGAAATGTCTGTATATATAAGAATTGAGCTCATTTCCACTACTGAAATATGAAAGAAATGAAAGTTTATAAGTTTTAAAATTATCTAATTTAAAAATAATAAAAAATTATACCCTCGAAAAAATTAATGTGACAGCATATCTATTGGATTGTATTGTATTCACTTAACAAACTTCAATCTCCTTGGAGAACAACTTTTACAAAAGTTTATGAACAAATATAAAATAAAATGAAAAAAATTAGGAATTGGGAAGCCAGAATAAATTGTGTGATGAGTAATGAATGATAACTACTTGACCATTGTCTCCTCATGCATCCCCTTTTGAGATTCGGCATCTTATATGAGTTTTATTCGATTCCTTAGCCAATAAACTTTTGTTAATGGAGACGTTACGTGTAATATGAAGCACGCTATCTTTTTCACATATGCGATGGCTCATTCAATGTTTTAGACCAACCGTATCTTTTTCAAAAGTTTTTTGTTGTTCTGTCCACGAAAGGAAAAGAAGAAAACATCATTTTTTTCATACGTATTTGAGGAGTATATTCCTTCTTCCCATTCATGAAACCCCACAGTTGAAATTCTATCAAATATTATTGTTTTAGACTTTTAGCTAAGTTTGCAATTTACAACTGGTTAAGAGAAAATTAATGAGCTATCTAAGACACATTTTGTACCCAATATCTCTAATGCCTTATTAAAATTTCATGACTGGAGCATTTTTCAAGGACATCAAATTTAAAAAAAAAATTATTCGCTTATCCTAATTGTAGGTACGTTCCTCCCAGGCATTTTTTAACAATAGTATGTACTACTCACAAATTTCTAATGCAGATGTGGACTGAAAATTAACAAGTAGTTTTCTTTCAAATATAAAATATATTCACTCCAAATTAAAATATTACATAATACTCCCCTAAAGGAAAGAGCATGCATTAAGTCACAATAAATTGCAGATAATATCATTACAGAAGACACTAGGATTATTTGAAAATTAATAGTTAATACTTAATAACATACGAGTGAAAAATAAAATTGCATTAGAAAAACTTTAAACTTGGAATCAGCCTCTCCTTTATCCACAGAGAATGAGAAAAGAAGACAAACATGTGAAGCAATGGTCCACTTGCATTGGCTTCTATTGCAATATGGAAGATGTATGGAGTTGAATAAAAATGTGTACATGATTCTATCTTTTGTGTGATAGCTACCATCACTATTGAATATTAACCACGCCCACACCTACTCCTCTCACACATACACAACTGCACCATTCTCTAATAATTCAACGTTGTGGTCCCTACAGCCTATGTCTAGAAAGAATTTAGATAGTGGAAGTTTCCTGATTCCCCTTATAACAAAAACAACACTAGTGATATAAAAGAGTTTAAAATCTATGCACATTGACATTGTAAATTTTTTTATACTGTCACTATATCATTCATCATTAGTTTGTATTACTTTTGTTTGGGAGTCAATAGTGGTTAATATATCAATGATGGATGGATTGCTGACAGTGTTATTACGATTTGGTGGGTGTAATTCATTATGATTTTCAAAGATAATTTATATACAATTTACAACTAATAGAATGGATTGCTTGATAAACAAGCAATAACACTAACCAACTTAACTACCTATCCAACGGCTATATTGTAACCATATTGTGGGTAAACAACACTTAGAAACTTCTAGAAAGAAACCCTTAAAATACTTCCAATAGCCCCTTTCAAGTTGGAGAGTAAATGTTAATGACTCCAGATTGAAATCTTGATTTGAAGCCGTGACAATGCGATAGATCGGAATCTCGATCCTAATGTGATTGGATTCTCAATCACTTGGTTATGTTCTTGGTCAGAAATCTTGACAATATTTCTATGGAATCTCATGGTTCTACATTGTTCTTCATAGTTGTAAAATACACACAATGATGAAGTTGTGTGTGTGAGGAGAGAGGATCAATGTTGTCTTGCCATATGACTTGGCTACTATTGGATTCATGATTATTCAGACTGCATTCTTCAGGAATAATTTACATATTTGTGACTCCATCTCTTCTAGGTGGAGATTTCGTTGTAGTTAGTTCCTCATTAATCATTACATGATGGTACTCCCACTCTGTCATGTTGATCTCTATTCTTGGTAAATTATCATTTACCTCATAACAACCATAATAAGATGTATTCCCAGGGCAAGACAAATCTTTCGTTAATAGCATAAGGAAAGCCAGTATTATGTGCCTTCTTACCATCAACAGAGGTGGCAATGTTTATTGCTAAACTTGTTGGTAAACCCCATCCAACACAAGATTCATGCAAGATTTGTTGGCCAGTAAAAAGTATAGAAAAGAATACATCATAGAAATAGAAAGAACTCTTAGGAGACCAAATAAAGAAATAGATATCATTGTCATCAAAGACACAAGAATTCGTTCAGACATTCATCAAACACCTTCTGTGCCTCTTCCAAGAGATTGAATTTCACATACATGTTGATAAAAAAAACGTTTTTGGCGCATACCCAATTGAGAATACATGGTGCTGAAGGTGTTTGCCTTCTCTATCAGCCTAAGTAAGTATTAGCATATACACCATGTTTTTCCGTGGTTTCCAATGTTATCAAAGACTTCAACACCTTCTTGAACCTTCTTGAGAACACAATCGATTTCTCCTTGAAACTGAAACTGGCCACTTCCTTGAACCTTCTTGAATGACGCTATGACTTGCGTTCTTGAATGCAGGTTGAATGAAGTAATCTGGTCTGGATGATTGAAGACTTGGAAAATGGTTGATAGAAAGGGAAAAACCAATGGAAGAGAAAAAAAGAATTAGTGAGTGTGCAACAGCAGAACCTCTCAAATTGAGTGCTCTGATACTATATTACGATTTGGTGTAATTCATTATGATTTTCATTGATTATTCAGAACCCCAAAGGGGATTTATATACAATTTACAAATAATAGAATGGATTGCTTGATAAACAAGCAATAACACTAACCAACTTAACTACCTACCCAACGACTATATTGTAACCATATTGTGGGTAAAACAACCCGTAGAAACTTCTAGAAAGAAACCCTTAAAATACTTCCAATAAGTGTAAGTGTACACATATTAAATCTAATTTAAAATAACAAAAGTAAATAAATAAGAAACATCACTTTATGATATCATAAATGCTAGCGTGTGCCATAAAAAATGCTAGCGAGCTTGCATGCGACTTAAATACAGAAGCAAAAGGACAACAATAAAACCACATTCAACAAAGAGATAACAACATATCTTGAACTTGTCCATACACCAATTACTACACACAACACAAACCCATAAATATAATTAGGCACTAACTAAACAATACATATAAATTTGTTTCAATAGGCAAGCTAACATTACTTTGCAACCAAATGGAAAATTATGAATATGAGCCTCTAGGGGAGCATAGCTAGTGAAAAATTGTTCATTGAGAAAAGCCAAACCCAAGAAGGATTAAACATGACAAAGTGTGAGATAGGGCCACATACACCAAGAAGCGTGCACTATCATATCTTGGGTCATTTTATCTTGATTAACCAATCTTCTCATTCAAGATAAGCTCATATCCCATGCTCACGTGTGAATGCCACTTTCTCTACATGGTGGACTCATGATTCATTTTTTCCTTTATTGTGAAAAATAGACTCACACCTTCCTCTTTATTTGCACACTACTACTATGCATGAATTACTAGCCAAACACTCTTATTTTTCCAAGTTCCAATTCAATCAATGAGGAAGGGCTTCAGAAGTGGCTTCATACAACTATTTCAGATTACAACCTTCACACTCCAATCTAACATAAAAGTTACCTTGTCTATTCCCAAGACTGCATGAACAACCAACGTCGGACGGCAGCAGCTTAAAGAGTACGAATACAACTATTACTATATGTAGTGACTTCATCTGTGGCTAAGAATTCTCCAACTTACAAGGCATCGAGTCCGAGCGCTTTAGCCTTGAGTTTCAAGGATTTCAAGCAATGTATGGCATCTCCAAGAAGCATAACTGGGTCCTTGTCCTTCCCACCGGGAATCATGCTCTGCAGAATGCTCAGACTATCTCTTATCTTCTCCTTTCTCATCTTCTTATTGCCGGACAAGGAATCCATTACATCTGGTCCTTCGCCTTTGCCACCAGAACATCTAGATCCGGCATCATTTCCCATGGCAAATAATTTATTCTGATTCGAAGAATTGGCAGTATCCATGAGTTGTATGTCATCATGGTAACCATCTGATAGCTTCCGCTTCTTGGTTTTCCCAGCAGAGCTTGCAACTTCTTCTGTGGTTTTCTTAAAGGCTTCATGGTTATCATGAATGGTCATTGTACTAGGAGAATGCCCTGTGCTAGTAACTTCATCATCGTCCTCGGCAGAATAAACATCACTGTCCGAGTCAAGCAATGCATTAATCTCTTCTGTGTCTTCATGCATCTCGTTTTCAATGCCAGTGCCCTGATTCTCATCAACTTTATCAGCCAAAATTGGATCAGTCATATGGTTCAAATATGTTCTAAATGAAGGTTCATTCCCATTTAAATAGTTAGCACCATGCAGTTTTGGATGCAAAGAAGTAAGGCACTCATTGGGACTCCCAAACCTACAATTATAGACAACAGTTGTTTGACCAGCTGTCCGGTCAATAACAAGAAATTGCTTCTGAGGGGAGCCTGATTCACCACAGGGAGCACTAGCAATATCATCCCTAATTTGTTCAGCATCATCAGCAGGGAGTTTATCCTCGGCATTGAAGTTTGGAGCAGGAGTAAATTCCTGGCGAATGCGAGGCAAACAATAAAACCAGCCATGAGATTCATTAGAATGTTCTAGCTGCAAATGAGGTAGTGCGGAGGATGCATACGCTGGCATTGCCTCATTTCTTGAGAACAGATTGATGGCAGGGTTCAAAGCTTCAGAAACATCATTGTGCTTCACCATACCAAAGGGAGTCAAATTCGGTGATTGCCAACCAGGTTGCAGATGTGGTAACCAGGTTCCACAATCTTCCCCCATTGAATAAGAACAATCACCTAAAAATTAGATAAAGATAAATCAATGAAACCAATAATTAAACAAAAAGAAGGACACTTTTAATAAGAATAATAACTAATATTAATAATTAGTTTTGTACCACATACCTGAAGAAAAACAAATTCAATCCAAGAGCTATCTGTTACAATTGATTTTTTTCCACAAACAAGGAAAACAACTAAAAGCACCGGCTTAAACCACCCAAACAGAACAACATAAAACTACACTACGTGACAGGCTTGAGCAATTGACGGAAATATTCAGCCTGGACAATAGCCAAAAAACAAGAAATTAGCATGAGTTACTATATGTTTGCAGATCAAACATGAGTACAATAGAAAGAACATGCAGAAAATGTGGCAATTAACATTGGATCACATACCTGGCATTCTCTGAGAGTTTGAAAGCAAGCAATGACTCTAACTATAATGGTGGAGCTTCCAGCGCATCCGTTCTCGTGTTTCAATGCCCGAAATTTCGTCTGACTCGCTGCTTGGCACACCATAACTACTTCCCAACCCTCTTCAATTCAAAACAAAAGAACCACAATCTTACTGAAAACAATTGATCAAAACACTCCAACACCAGTGCAAACAGGTTTTGATGAATCAAATGATACCCAAAATTGAAGTTACTAACTAAAAGAGACTGCTACAGGAATTGACAAATACACTCCTTGATTGGAAAAGGCTAATGATTATTTTGCTACCCTTCAGCTAATCTGACGAACATAGAAAGGAATAACAACAAAGAAATTGGATCCCATTTTGAAATGATGCAAAAGAAAAGTGATATAAAAGGTGAAGATTGTGAGATCACAGGATGCAAATTATAGAATCACTTTGCAATACAGATTCAAAGAAATCCCTTTGCGAAACAAATCAACAGACAGAGTAAGCCACCACCGCATGCTTTTGTGTCCTCACACACAAATAGATAGCTAAAGTCACCAATAATCCTTCACCAAAAGCAATTTAGCACCCTGCAGTACAAATTCAACATCATTTATCTTCTTACAATTTGTACCTGTACAACTTGCAACTCTTGATTCCTCTCATAATATAATAAGCAAAAATAACCAAAAGATTAAAACTTTAACTGAATCCTGAACCAACCTGGCAGGATTATTCATGGGATTCAGCTCAATCTAAGCAGTATATACTGAAACATAAAATAAGTTTAAAATGATAATAATAGCAATACTAAAGCTTGAAAAGCGAAAAATGTGTAATTTAACTTGAAATTACGCTAAAAAATCCAAGACCAGCAAGCTCAAAAACGAAAATTAGTGCAAAAAATATTGAAGAAATGAAAAAAAAAATTCCAATAAGAAGTTTTACCAGTAAACTATACTCAGCATGATAAATCAAAACAGGTTATGCATAAAATGAAAAACTTACAAGAGAGAGAGAGAATTGAGAAATGGAAGTGAATCCCGAAACCCAAAAGTAGAGAGAGAAAGGAAAGATGAGAAGAACAAGCGTGAATGGCAACAGTAGAAGTGGAAACTCCAACACACATGAGAGCACGGGTGTTTAATTATACTCATATAATAAAATGCTTTCACATATATACCCTTCATTTATGTGCATCATATAATTAATTATTATTTGTTTCATGGATGTGTCCATTCGGCAAGGCTTCAGATTATTGTCCAAATACACCAAATGGTGCATTACAATCTTTTAACATAATTAATTGTTTAATATATTAGAAAATATGTATGTGTTGTTATGAGTTTTGTACATGGTTATTCCATCATTTATATATTATTAATTTTAAAAAAATAATACAAATAAATTTGGATAATATATTGAGTGTATATAAATTTTTACACTAATAATATATAGACGATGTATGTATTATTTATATATAAATAATGTACTAATAATATAAAAAACATATATTTTTTTATTTAATTAGTTAAAATGTGTTAATGATTTTAAATGATATGTAATATTATATTCAATTGAGATTAAAATCATCATTTGCTAATTTGAATTCAAATGTTTGCACTTTACAAAATATAATTGAATCAATAATTTATAATCTATTATATATCATCTTCAAACTCCAATGATATGCATAGAGTATGTAGGCTAGGTTTAAACATTTATGTTTACGTTTGCTAAGCACGCGCGTGTTATTGAATAAGAAAGAGATGGAGCAATGACATTTTAAGTTAATTAATTATTGAAATGTTGAGTTTAGGTAATAGAGATTGGTAATTGATTGATAATATGAGAAGCAAAATGTGACTCTAAGCACAATGTATGAGTATGATGTTAGCTAAGAAAATGTAAAAATATAAAAAGAATTGTGGGTGTGGATTGATTCATTCAGTCATATATACGTGCGTGCAAAAATATTAAGTTGACAATGATAAATCACGGTGGCTTATTAGGGACGTTGTGAAGGGGGAATAAAAAGAGAGATACGCGTGTCCCAGTGGGTGGTTATATCATGACATGACCCTGTGAGTATTTTTTCTTATGGAAATACAAAATATACCTACTCTTTGTTATTAATACCATAACACTACTCAAACCGGGTAGATATAAATACAAGAGTTTAAAATTTAAAATTTATGTATTGACAGTATAAATTTTTTTATACTGCTAGTTCATCATTTACTATTAATTTATGTATGAGTTTAAAATTTATTATTGTTTTAAAGTCAATAATAACTAACATATGAATGATGAAATTTGTTAACAGTATAAAAAACATTTACAATATTACTATATACATATTAAATCCTAAATACAATACTATAGCAATTCAATAAATTAAAGTATATATAAGTGAAATTATATATACATATATATCATATTAATATTAATGTTAAACAATTAATAAGAATTATGATAAATATTTTTATTTTCTAAAATAAAATATGTGTCTTTATGGTAAATCATATTTAAGAAAGTATAAATAAAGATAACAATTATATGTTTATTGGCAACGATAAAATTAAGTTAATTTCATAAAAAAAATATAATTTTAAATAAGAATCGGTCAATATGATTGACAACATTTTCATGGAAAATTGTCTTATATGATTAATTTTTGGCCGATTTTAGTTATTTTGATTGGTATAGAAAGACTTTATAACTATAAAATATACATGTGAAATAATTTTAAAATCTTTTATTTTACATTTTTCTTCTCCAAAAATCAACTTGTAAATAGACCTAAAGGTTTAGGGTTAAAGAAGATCAATATCATTGGTCTCTACAAGGATTGCAGATTTAAACCCATTAATACATATGTGATTACGAACGTGTTGAATATATATATATATATAACTTTGCTGATGATGTATTTTGTACATATATTTATGGACAGTATAAAACTTGTTTGAAAGTACTATTTTGAGTTTAAATTTAATTTGATGTGTACTTTTCATTAATTTGATACATGAATGTGCGTAAAGCAACCAAAATAGTTCTATCAGTGTGGTTGGCCCATTTCAGGGTTCTGCAACTTATGTTCCTAATTAGCCGTCTTAATTCCAGAAACATATCTGTTATTTCACAGCTTTGTGCCACTTCGTGTGATAAAAAATGTAATTGGTCAGAAAAATATTTAATAATTATATTTTAACTTAAATAATTTTTTCAATTAATCAGAATTGATGATACATAGAATGATATACAAAATAGGACAACAAATGTAGTCCCCTCAATTCCTACCTCTCTTTTTTTATCTTTGTTTTATTTCTCAATAATTTATTTTTTAATTGTGAAAAGGACCTAGATACAGGAAATGCCAACTCATATCTTAGCCTTATGATAATTAATAATGAGAAGTGACCAAAGAAATTGTAGCTAGTTTCATGGCTGTATTTTTTGTATGCTTTTGATATGGAATTATGTATTTATGTGTGTGGCGTTTGGTGAATACTTTATGAGCATATCACATCACTAAATCACTTAGAACCATTAATGGAAAGAGAAATATTCTCAAATACAAAAAAAAAATATACATTTACATTTATATCTTTTAAATTTAAAGTAATACTACATTATTACCTTTAAAAGTAGAAGAAAAAAGAATACTTATCTCTCTCTATTAGTGAAGATGAGTCTTACTATGAGTACACATGTAATATGGCTCTTGATCCAACAAAGTTTACAAGCATTCTATTGGAGGCTTTCACTATCTGCATCTAAAAAACACTCAATTACTACATAATACTTTTTTTGGGGAAGCTATAATATTGAAGATATAAGCTTTCTTTAAGGGAAACCTATTAATATTGAAAAATGTTTATGTTTGGCTATAAGATACTATTATCACTCTAAAGTGTCAAAGGATATTCAACCCATCAATCAAAATTTTCTTATTTATAATATTTATTATATAAAAAAAGACTATTCTAAAAATAAAAGAAATATAAGATTATGAATTGGGACAACATACGTTTATTCACAAAATGTCAATGATAAATATTACGAAAGAAACTTAATGTTGACATTGATATTAGCATTGTCATTATGTGAACCATTTTATTTTATAAAACGAAGGTATTATACCCTACAACTGACTATAGACTATTTCCACATGGTAAATATAATGTTATGATGTTAGATATTTGTGGAACGGCAAACATATTTTATCATTCAAGTAGTAAAATCTAGAAAAGTATTGGGATATCGTCCTCAGGGAGCAGAGTGAATTTATACTAATTTCTACAATAATGAATTGAATATATATTTATAATGGTATTTTTTATAAAATTTTGTGTTTAATTGTAAAAAAAAATCATAAATTGAACGAAAAACAAGTAAAATAAATTGGGATCGAAATGCATCGTTCTTTCTCAATGACATCCATGGATTCCATTCCAAGTGAATTGTGAAGTTACTGATTCAGATGCACATATCATTTAAATCATTCACATCACCTCATTGACTGTAAAATCCTTATATAATTGCTCAAATACCAATTCCTTGGATATTTGACCGATTAACTAGCATTAAGTTTCATGTAAAAGCAATTCATGCATCATTCTCCAATCTTAGAGAAATGATGTATGAAGGAAGATGATTCGGGTTGGGTGTCAAGTTTAACTTCCCAATTAAACTTGAACCCAAGAACAAGAAATTAGTAGCAAATTAAATTCATGCATTAAGAACGGGATGAACTTCATAAAATCAAATAACAATTACAATGAAATCGAATCCAGGAGTACAAAGGTTATAAAATTACATTTCGAATCTCACAACAAGATCTAATCACTCCTTCTCGCTATTACAATACTCGAATCATGAAATTATATAAGAAATAATATGAAGTAAAATCGTTTCCACGATTTCTATCATAATCTCCCTATGTTTCTCTCTATTTTCGTGCTGAATATCTTCTGAAAAGTGAATAGCATCCCCTTTTGACTTCCGAAACCGCCAATATCAGTTTCAACTTCCACACCCTCGTCCAAGCTAGGGATTCTCGCTTGGGTGAGTAAATAAGAGTCTCTCAGACCTGAACATCTCACTTGAGCGAGGCATCCCTTGCTTGGGTTAGGATCCTTCGCTTAAGCGAGGATAGGACAACAGTTATTTCTCGTGATTCTCTCCTATTTGTGGCTTGGGCGAGGCTTGCGGTGCTCAGAAGTATCAATCTTCTACTCTTTCTCCTTTTTTTTCATAATTCTTATCCTGAAACAACGTAAACACATAAAATTTCTTACACAGAACAAAATTATTAAATTATCAGTAATCTTACACCCTTACAATATAAATGTGCACTAAATACCCAAAAACATATGATTTTTTTTTAACAATTTAGTACTTAACACGTGACATAACTATCTTTAGCTACACTTTTAACAGCTAGTTTTGTGACTGTAACATGCTACCAAACGTCCAATAGAACTGAACTACTGACACATTCTTAGCCAGCATTTTTTCTCATGATTTCACAAAACCGCAGTAGACTAGAACCTTAATCATAATGGAGTATAATAATAGTAATAATAATGAATAAAATAGCAGAGAAAGCACATATATGACAGGGTATGGTGCCACCCCAATAAGAAAGGTACAAAAGGGTACGCGACCCATGATTTGGTCACCTGAAAGAGATCTTATGCACAGAGAGGAAGATCTGTGCGCACCAAAATGCATAGGCAATCTAGGGTTATTAAATTGATTAAAATATGCATATCTCTTACCTTTTGTTTGGAGTGGAAGGAATGATCATCAAGCCCAATAATCAAGTTCTTCCTTTCATCCCAATCCCATTGGGTATAACCTTTTGGGCACTAAATGCTTTCTTTGGTTTAGGGATGAAAAAGGTAGAGAGAAAATAAAAAGATAGAGTATGAGTAGAGAAAATAAAGAAAGAAAGATAATGAATTCTAAGGGTTATTTGGTATGAGAGAAAAGAGAAAGAGATGAATTTTGTTTGAATATACAATAATACTCTTGTTACATTAACTTGTAGAAGTGAGTTTTAAGAGTAAATTTGTATTTTACAAATACAATACTCTCATTCACTTTCTCAAATAACGAGGAGAGAAACAAAAAGTGGTAGGATCCACCAAAATTTTGTCCCTCTTCTCATTTTATTCTCTCAACCAAATAACAGAAAAAATGGAACTCTATTCTTTCTCTATTTTCTTATCTTCTTTCCTCTTAAAATCATACCTACCAAACAAAGGTTAATTCAGCTATACCTTATCACAAATAGAGATCAGGTTTAAGAGTATATCTCAATTATATATTTCCGGCTAATCAGATTTTAGTACATAGTGTAAAAATGTAATTTTTGTTTTTAAATATTTTCATTTTATTTATGTGGCAATTTTTAATTGGTCAAAAAAGAAATAAGGATAGACATTTGGACCAATAATCTTTGTTCCCTTATCACATACAAGTTGAGGGTCAGACTTATGTGGAAATGTATAAAAGAAAAATAAGATATGTATCATGTAAATTAAAAAAACGGAATTATCCTCTCTTGAAATGGGTGTGACTGATTGAAATTTAAAGCATCCATTCTTTTACAGATTAAAAAACTCTATTGGTATCGATAGGTTAATCAGTAATAATAAAATAACGAATTAGTCTGCACGCCTTTTGTTATTTTATCATCATGGCTCATGGCCACTTTATTTACTAATTTTCTTTAATTTATTACTTTTTTTAATATGATGTCAATATGGCCATTAACACATTTGTAATGACCGGAGCATGCTTGCTGTGGACCATAACTAGCAACTAATCCCAAGATATGACTCAAACTTTCTTGAATTTTTTAATATTGTATGTCTCTATTTTTGTCAAATCTGTATTTGTATAGTAAATTTATTTCTTAATTACAAATTTTGTTTTATCAAACTTATGTAATAAAATGTTAACATGATAATAAATTAAATGCAGAAATCCTAAAAATATTGTGTTGTGTTGAGATCACACTGCCAAAGCATATAAGTTCAACTACTAATATAAAAGAGAAGTGGAGAAAGTAAGAAATGAGAAGCAATATTTAGTGAAGAAAACCGTACCCTTAAAATAGATAGGGCAACAAACTTTATGGATAAAGAGAAAATAATATTATTAGTTTACAATTAATCATGTATACATAATTTATAATAACACACGTCTCAATCCCAATAGTTAAGAATAAGATTGACCAACAAAATTAAGATAACCTAATAATAAGATAACACGGGTTAACAAGAAAAGATAAATCAACAATAATTATATCCTACGATATAATATCCATATTAAAACTATCATATTGTATATCATGTTTTTGTATGGAAAAAAATATATTGTATAACATGTTTCTTCCTCTTTAAAAAATTACATAATTAGTTTTCAACACACATTCAATAGCTTTCACTTTTATTTCAAGCCTTAGTCTTATTCTAATTGAAACTTTTATATATATATTTCCTATTTTACATTGCAATAATTGAGACTGAAAAATACGATTAATGCAAACATTTTTCTCACAAATACACGAAAAGAATGAAAGAATTGGTGAAGAAGAAAGAGTGAATATTTTCCTTTGCTTTAAAGGGCAATTATGGCCATTAAAATGCATTTCAGTTTAGTGAGGGGGCGTGAGAGATGAGAGTTTGGATCCATTTGGTTGTGGATTCTCCAACAAAGACATTCACGCTTGTAAAGCTAAACATAAACGCCTTCTCCATTCACCACCTCCACTAAAAACCATAGTGTGATTTCCTTTTAAAAAAATAGCATGACAAACCAATGCAAAGTGAGACCAAAAGGCAAAGTAGAATCCATGTCCCTTTCTTTTATTAAACTATTAAATGCTAAATACCACTCACTTTCTTAACCTTTTATCCCACCCACCTTTTTTAAAGTCCACATTTTCTTTATTCCCTCCAAGGAAAATGGTTGATTGGAACTTTGGATACCCTCTCCTTAATTATATATTTTATCAAAAGAAATTAGCAATTTCTCTACTATTTCTAATGGGACATGCATGCTGGATATTATCAAACTTATGGTAAGGTGATCAAATTGTTTTACCAAGTTCATGTTTAGATCATTTCTCTAAGAATATATGAATGTGAAGAAGTAGAAAATATAAGCAACATGTTTTTCTCATACTCTCAGTTAAGTTATACACAGACACTTCTCTCAGTATATTCTTGTATAAGTGTAATATCTATATAAATGTCCGTATAAAGATTTATATAAAAATAATATATCATTCATGATTCACTTATTTGTATTACTTATGTTCAAAAGTCAATAATAATTAAAAATAAATAGTAAATAATAATATAAAAAATTCTTATATTATCGGCGGATACATATTACAGTTGAGAATCTTGTCATTTATTAATACAACTTCTTTGCTTAGGAAAAAGTATAACAACTGCATAATCCATATTCCATAGTCAATTACATCCTTTTCCTAACTTGAATATTTGAATAAATAATTAATTAACTTACTTATTATTATTATTCTAACTTCTAGTTTCCTACTCCTCCATTTCTAAGTAAAATTTGAATATTTTTAAAACAATAAAAATGCTCAAAACATAAAAACTCCGCAACCAATGTTTTAAAATACACAACTTTTCCACGCAATTTCTCTCTGTATATACAGCTGTGTATGAACTTTCTTAAATATTACTACTAGTCCTTATTGTAAAAACTATTGTGAATGTATCTTTGCTTAAATTGAGGATCACGAACAAACATAGTGCTTGAAAAAAATAGAGATAGGTTGTTGTGCGTATATTGTGCCCCTTAGATGGCAAGAAAAAAATGATGAGGAGACTTGATAAGGTATTCTTAAACAAGTGATGTTTGGCAATAACTTTTCAATTATTTTCCACTATGAATGAGGCATGCATTGAAGTGGTGGGAGAGTTTCCCTTTTGCAACAAAAAAAATCATAAGGTTTTTGAAATCTTTGAGTACAAAGGTGGTTATAATCATTTCAACCCCAAATTCGTTGGATTAATTATACACACTTGGAATTCATCCAGTATTTTTTGCAAGTCAACAAATAACATAATCATATCATTTGTAAACAAATCAACTAAATAAATTCGAGTATTGTATCATGTTGAGGTTACAACACTTACAAGCTAGACCAACAGAATTCAACTACATATAAGAGGCATTCAAACTATTCTTATTTCTAACATGGTCTTATTTTTTTTTCTTTGACAATATTGTCTTCATTTTCAGAAATGTGAGAGGTGGGAAAAACATTAAAAGGACGTGGAAAAGGAGCTATGATGAACGCACGTGCTCAAGTGCTCAACAACATAGTGCATAATTTTATTCTAATTTGTCACAGACACTCAGAATTTGCTTATTTTGTTGAATTATCAAATTCAAATATATAATTACTTATTTGTGTAGGGTATCTGAAAATTTTGTCAATATCTACTTATTTTTCAAGTAAATACATATACCAAAAATTAGGAAATTAGTACAACAACAATCAAGTTTTTATTACAAGATGGAGTCGGCTAAATTAGGAAATTAGTATTACAAAAAAATTCGGCTGAGGAATAAGCACCACAAGAAGGGACTTATCAAAAATTAGGAAATTAACATTTATAATATTCATATAAATATCTGATACGTGTCAATAAGGTCTATACTTTTTCCATAGCATTGTCTTTCACAAACATAGTGGAGAACACATTACGTTTTGGTAGCAATAATAAGTAATAACGACTTCTAATGAATTGCTCCTTGTAGCAATTTCTTCGCGTAATAATATGGGCATTGCCAATTATATTCCATTAATAATTCATTACCCGTCAGCTTTATACTACTTTACTTTATGTACATAAGCTTGAAAATTCAGTGTCGTCATTAGCCTTGATTATTGTATTCAATCACTTAGCTAAAGCAAGAGTTAAGTTCTCCATGCTTGAAGTGGGGTTAAGTAACTTTTTCATTTTCACTTCTATTACAAAGTCAAAATTATCCACGTGCAATAGTAATGTTATTATGGTATTAAGTATACGAGTTTGCTTATTAAAAAAAGTATACGAGTCTTTGGGTGGCTTCTTAACTTTAGGCTCTGTGTTTTTTTCTTTTTATTCCTAATTTGTAATATAAAGTTACTTGTGTTTTTTGTAGGTGGAGGTTTTAGATGTCACATATTTTAGGTTCAAATTTTAATTGGCGGATCTTATTGCGAAAGCGTAAAATGAATATGATGATAAATTCTCATTGAATAATAACATAAGAGAGTGTTGTTTATATACAATGTCTTATAAAGCAAGCAATGCAATTAATCTAACTAACTTCCTAACAAGTTAATAAACACATGTTGTAAAACAATTCAACATGTGTTAATATGTAAAATATATCATTTTCTAACTAATTAATCGATTAACTATAATATTAATTGATCAACGCTTACTCAATTTATTGATTAACTATTATTGATGTTGTCTTCTTTCTACTTGGTAGCTTTGTTTTCGAATATATCTTAATTAACTTGATTTGCATAGTGGTGGACTGGTGGGATTAGTTATCAATTTTGATTGTTGGGTTATATCGCAGTTGAGAGGATTATTCTTAACATATAATTATTTGTCAAATAATTTATTTTGCTTTAAAAAAGGATTTAGTCTTTGTTAACCAATACCTTAGAAGTATTGTCCAACGATCAAAGTATAGAAAAAAATACAATTACTACCAAAAAAGACAAAGCTTAACTACTATAAGTCAAAGACCTTCTTCAATTTTCTTAACGAATGTGACAATGATTACCATAACCCATTATAATTAAATACCAAAATAACTACACAAATATAAAGAACAAAAAAAGAATCCGAACTCCTAGACGAAATAGTAACAGAGAACCCCAACCAGCTATAACATTACTGCATGCAGCAATAGAATACATGGAAAGAAACCTTAAGATGCATATGGAAACATTGCTATAGGACAACATATACAAAAAAAACAAGCAAACCAACCTTGACCGAAATCCACATACAATAGTAAGTCTATAAGCAGAGAATTGGATTTGACCTCACGGAATATATGTAGGACACATCATGATTCCATTTCCACGAGTCTTTTACATCAGCTTTAACACCTGCGGATACAATAATGTTATGCCATTCCATTATTAGTAATTTTCCCATTTGAAAGTTTTACTAAAGTCCCTTTATCATTGCTCAAACTGAAGAGTATCTCAAATTTACATTTAGTGAACTCCCATAATCGACCCATTTATCCTCTTAATATTTTGTTTGATTTTCATCTCCTATTATTTTATTAAGACCATTTGACAACAATAATTGTACACAACCTTGACCACTGGATCTTATTTTTGTAACTTGGTAACTCATTAACGATAAAGTTTTGGATTTGTCACGCATATATATGTAATAAAGGAGTAAGGATTTTCTACACTATTAGAAAGATCAATGTTCCAATCATAAATAAAAATACAATAATATATTTATCCTTGTAACTATAATAAAATAACAAGTAACTTTACTCCTAATAAAACTTACCTGATGAAAAGATACAGTACCGTAAGCATTGAAATATAATAATGTCATTCTTATTATTAAATTGATTATCGGGAACTAAAACAAAGCACGCAGAAGAAAAGAAAAAGGGAAGAAAATCTTGCAATAGTCGACAACCAAATCTAGGGCACAGTTGGAATTAATATTTTATTAGTTATAGAAATTTTAACACGCCATAGCTCCTTTCTTACACAATTTTAGTTTAAAAATGGCTGAATACTATCTGATCCTAATTATTCATACAATATGTCTTAACCATAATTGAGTTTGAATAGGGTTTATTTTCGGTAGGTCTAGGTTTGAATTTGGATTTAAAAATTAGATGTGATCAATATTTAAGTCATATTGTCTGTAATTAAATTTATGTTCGGCTTCAAATTTAAGATTGACTCAATCAACATTTAGGATTGACATAATTTTGAGTCTAGATACGAGTTCAAAAAATGACTCAACCAACTTTTAAAATCGAATAAAAGACAAGTCTTATCCAATTCAACCCGATTGCTCATCCCTAGTTTGAAATATGTGTTCATCATATTCCCTCTTGACACGTGGCATAAGAGATGAGCATGAGAACTGAAAAGTGAAAACATATTGAAAATAGGGTTTTGTCAGTAAGTCATGGCAGTGATATGTACTATGTACTAATGTACTACAGTTCTAATAGTAGTACTGATTTTGTTGTTTTATCTGTCTTCTAAAGTTCTCAGATGGGAATATGAAAATGAATAAATATAACGGCTGTATCTTATCTTATACGAAAAATCTGAAACTTAATTAATATATTTTTGTAATTTCAGTCATCAAAGTTGACCAACATCATTAATGTCATGGATAAACAATATTTTAGTTATATTATTTTAATTTAATACTATCCACTATGAGTTTAAAGTTTTTTTTGTAAGATGAATAGATCATTCACTTATTTATATTGGTTTTATGTATTAATGATGATTAAAATATGAATTAAGAGTGATATGTTGGTATTTTTTTTTTAAATGTTATATTGTGTACAGTAAATATGCAATCTCATTATTGTTAAGATTTTAACTTGTACTTGGACTCTGTTGTTAAGTTATCTCTTGAACCTAGTGTTTTCATGAATAAATAATTTTGGACAATTATATATGTTATTAGACTTTAATAATTTCTCCTATAATAAATTAATCTATTATTTTTTATCTTTTATCTTTACATACACTTAAAAAACCTATACACCAATTAAAGGGCAGTTAAAAATTGTAACACATGCATTGATTACAATCAAATCATTATATTACATATGCATACATAAATAATCGGAGTACATCATTTTATTATATTTCTAAAAAAATATCATATCATCTTGCCAAATAGTAACTTGGCCAAATATTATCATCATATTATAATCAGAATACTTAATTTTATTAATATATTTGGAGTTGTGATTTTATTTATTGGCCAAATATTTTAAGCATTATGTGGTTCTGTTTAATGGTTATTTGGACCGTATTAGAGGCCCAATATGGTCAAAGGTGGGTGTGCCCAACACCAAAAGCTACAAAAAAGGGTTTACGATGATAATCATCGTCTCACTAACATCCACATATTTTAGACTCAAACATTTCACCCCTCTTTCCTTTAAATGTAGATAAAATCCCTCATTTAAACTTATAAACTCGTCAAACCTACACTCTTTAAGAAAGTGCACCAACTAGACATTTTAATATCTAATATTCGACTGAGAATCTTCTCCAAGAGAAGAAAGTTATATTAAAAAATAAAAATAAACTAATATGGTATAATAATTTTATTCTTTAATTTATAATAATATGATATTTTTGTTCCTAAAAGTATAAGTAAAAATAAAACTCATCTATCCGATTCTCGACAAGATCTTTATTCGTTCATAATACTATTAGTACTTTCAGAATTTTATTATATCATATTCTACCTAATTTATTCATTTGTTTTTATAATTGTTTGTGTGTGGAATGATTCCAAAATTATAATTTTACTTTCAATTATGTGTTATTGATGAATTGAATGTTTTACACTTTTATTTATACAGTGTTTCTGTATTGCTTAACATCTAATTTATTCATGGATACTATTTTTAATATGAAGATAATACATCATATTTATAAATTATATAAAAACATTGATATAGAAAATTAAAATTGCATACAAAATATTATAATAATAAAAATTAAATGAGAAACATATTTGAAATAAAAATTGCATAAAACATCCCATAAAAAGGCATAATGAAGAAAAAAGCATGAAAATAAAAAAGTGCGATGCAATTTGGAAAATTACACAAGAGTCGATGCCAATAAATTGTCGAGGGTATAAAAAGTGCAAATAATAAATAACATTTCGTAAATTTTTTCAATTACCTTTTAATATAATAATGTGTTATTCTTTTTATTGTTGTTGAAGGGGGTGATATATTATTGATATAACATATACATGACATATTTCAAATCATAATATAATATATATATATATATATATATAAAATAGTGTGTCATAAGAATAGTAGGTAACTACTTATGGTGATCCTACTAAAGTCTTAAGTATGACACTTGCAAATCAATGTCTCAAACTTATTATTGCTAAAATTTGTGGTTGTATTTAATTTAAGGCTCCACCTCATGTAAGATGCAAGACTTTTATTAAAACTATGGAGGGTGATATCCTTAGATTCAAGGTTCTCCTTTCATTCAACTTTATTTCATATATGTTATATATAAATTGTTAAAATGGTAGGAGGAGTGAAAAAGATTTCTTGATGAATTAAGAAAGATGAAAGAATAGAGTATTATTCATTGAATATTGAATAGATTGTAAAACAAAATTTTATTGAATCATTTATATAAAAGATAGAAAAAATTAACTATCCTAACCAAACTAACTAATCACTCAACTATTTTAACATTCTCCCGCAAGCTAGAATGTATAAAGCACTATAAGCTTGAAATAATTGTGTTGAATACGATGATATACTCTAATACCTCATCTTACTTAACCATCTATTTGATAGAAGCAAACCAATCATAACGGATGAAAGAGAGAAAAGAGATGAACCTTAATTTTGATCCTTATATATTGCTTCAATGAGAAGAAAAAAATTACACACTATAATGTTGTGTGTTTAATGAGAGAGAGGGGTAAGGAAACTAGAGTAATAAAGAAATGAGAAATAATTTGGGGCAATAGATGAAAGAATGTGATATAGCTTCCTTAATTTGATGATCGACTACTGTGCATGATTGGGCACACAATGTTGCATGGTATTCTTGTTTCTTGATGTTGTTCTTGGTTTCCCCTATCTTCTTCAAGTTGTTGGACTTCCCCTTCTTGACAAAGATAACAAGTTCTTGCAGTAGCATCATATTGCTTTGATCATATTAAAACAACATAACTATTGTTCCGAGTTATAGAACCAAAGAACGTGTAGAGAAGATATTTTGGCCAGGGGGAGATATCTTGTATCATCATCTTTAGTGTCATCCATTTAGAAACAAATTACAATTGCAAAGAACCAATCTTTCCAGAAGCACGATCAATCTACATTGTAGCATTGCCAGTGGATACAAATGGTGGAACATTCTTTAGACTTTCATTTGGAACTTGACAATTATTTCCACTCGAAGAGACTGGAGATGAAAAGAAGCAACTGGAAGAACTTAAAGAAAAGTTTGAAGGTTTGTGCAAGGTGATAAAGGATGTATTGGGTGATAAGGTTGAATCTTGGAATTGAAGAATGATAAGCGGAAGCAAACAATCAAAGAGAAATAATTAGCTCTGATACCATGTTAAAATGGTAGGAGTCGTGAAAAAGATTTCTTGATGAATTAAGAAAAATGAAAGAAAAGAGTATTATTCATTGAATATTGAATAGATTGAAAAAAAATATTACATTGAATTCTTTATATAAATGATAGAAAAATTAACTATTCTAACCAAACTAACTAACCACTCAACTATTTTAACAAATGTTGAATGATTGAATGCACATGTCATATATAAATGTTGAATGAAAATATTGACTCATTTCATATCCCATACTTTTAACAAAAGTCTTGAATCTTAACTAGCTAGAGACATTGATTTTCAAGTGTCTTACTATTCATAATTTTACTTATTATTTATATTACATATTTAAATTATTATCTTTATTCCTATATGTCTATCTTTTTTAATTTCATTATATTCTATCATACTTCATAAGTTCATATTTTTAAAACATATAAAAATAAAAAATACAAGTACTCACTGGGTATTAGAAATAGGGATGTGAGTCCATCACTGTATATGTCATGATTGGTGATTCATATGGTAATTGTGATTCAACTTTTATTCATTAATAATTATTTAAAAACTTAGCTTGCACACAAATAGTTTTCCCCTTTTTTATACATTTTTTCAAAGCTAACCGTTAGTGCATGCAGAATGGTGGCTGGCAATGATCCTATCAACAACAAAGTAATGGTCTAACAGTCAGAGAGCATATGGAATGAGATTAACTTTAGGTTAAATTTGATATGGCATATTAATTATAAATACATTGTTATAAGAGAAAAAGATGTATACAATAATAGAGTAAAAGTTTTTTATAATGTTATTATATTATTCATCATTTATTTATAATTATTACTAACTTTAAAAATATAAATAAATAATAGATGATGCACATAAATTTTTACACTATTAATATACAGATATTACATTCAATAAACGATATCATAATAATTTTTGTATAATATTATTCAAGAGACTATTAATTTTAAGTCACGGTCTCACTACCACCTATATCTTATTGTAAGGAAGTATACACATTAAAGAATGTGAGATACCAGTTTAGGGGATGAGAACTTTTTCAGAACAAATTGCTAGGGCAAATCTTGCATCTTCTAGTCATTTAAGCAATGTAAAAACTTATAGAAGAAATATTACAGATTATAAACTATTTTCTCGATATAACTTATCTTCTTAAATTTATTAATTGTTTGATATATGTATTATTTTACTTCTCTTTAGAACTTTTCATTTTAAAATATTATAAAAGAAAAATTAAAATATGTGTCAAACAATTAATAGAATTAACGAGATAAGTTATCTTCTCGTATGAGTTGATATTTTATTTTCAATATAAAATATTCACTAATAGTGATAGTGATGAACTCTAATTGAGCATCATCATTACCTATCTATTGGAATAAATGAGTAGTCACCAAATTAAATTCAAGATTGAATAAACAAATTGGATAAATTGATTGTTCTAATAACTCGTAAACACAATTAGATAGAATTATGAGAAATTAAATTTGGGATTGACTAATTATAATAGAAATTAGGTATGGAATGGTCAAAATACCAAAATATATATCCAAAGAGTTTTTACTATTTTAAATTAAATGAATGTTTTTGACTCCACTTAGTCATGTTAAGAAGGGAAATAAAACACCCAAGTGAACCTAGTTCCCACAATATTATTTATATTATGGGTGAGTAAAATCCGACCCACAAACCTGTCTCAACCCGATAATTTAGGAATGGGTTTGATCCGTTCAAATAAATAAAAAAGAATAGATCCGATTAAAAAGGACAGACCAGTCGTCAAAAAAGGATGGGTTCGGGTGTATGTCTAGGTCATCCAGTCCATCCCTTTTAGTTATATACCAAAAATATTGGAATAAGTACATATCAATATCCATTATGTTCAACCCACATAACTCAAATACCTATAAACTCACACAACATATCTATACAACTTATCATATGATCCTTTATTCCTTAACCTTTTTTCATTGTTTAATTCTCCTGCATAGTGAAGGATTGTTGCAACTAGGGTAAAGGAGATTGTGGCGCTTAAAATGTGCATTATGTAATTTTGATTATTTTTCTTGCAAAGGTAGTGACAAAGATTCCCTAGTCACAATGAGTTAAAAATGAGCATGCAATCATGAATCTTAATTGATAAAAAACTAGTTAATTTTTAGTTTTTGTGTAATTTGTATAAACTTTTATTTAAGTTTCATTTTTTAATTAATAGCTAGTTATTGTATTCATTTTTTGTACACGTTTGAGTACTAACATATTGTCATTTCAATTCTCATGTGTTTTTTATCATTTACAAAAACACTTCAGCTTATATTGACACTTAGTTTATTTTTTTTTTAAATTTTCAGTAACGTGATTGATAGTTTTTAGTTTGAAGGATGCAATTTACAATTTGTAATTTAGATGTTGATGCATGTGAAATATAGATTTTAGTTGAGTTTATATATAGATTGATAATTTTGATTATACATACTTATAGATTTAAGGAAAATATCTACATTTGTCATTTTATCATTTTTCATGCCAGACTCATCCCTATCTTGACTCATCTTATTTTGAATCACATACAAATTAGGAACAAATTCAAGTTTAAAAATTGACCCAAACAATATTTAGTAACAAATGAGACATGCTTAACCAGTTTCAACTCATCACATCTCGCCCCTAATTTATATATAATTCATGGATTGAATTAAAGATATTTTCCTTAAATGACTCATGCCCAACTTTGACAATCATATGACGATAATTTCATGATTGTTTTGAACAATGAAGAAAAAAGATTAACACAAATTAAATAACTAATTGAATATAAAGCACATAATAGATTAACTTGCACAAAATAGTTCCCGCAAATATGCTTTATGCTAGCACCCTTTTTGGTAAGTCTTGTCTCTTCTCCCTCATTCTAAAAGTAAAATAATTTAACAATATTAAAAGCTCCCATAGTACTTACCAACACAATAAGCAAATCCTTATTCCCCCTCTTCATTCACGAACTCTAATCACTATTTATGAGAACTAAAATATTTAACAGCTGATGATACTTAATGCCAAAAGCATGAAACTTTTAGATTCTAATCATGATAATCCCATCTTTCTCTCTTGAGCCATTTTATGATCTTATAATTTATGTATCATTTAAGCTCATTTTTCTCTCTTTATTTTTACCTAGCTAACTCTTTCTTCCATATTCCTTAGATGGGGTACCTTCCATGAAACATATATAATGTCCTTTTCAGCAAAACCATCCTATGGATGATGGTAAAAAAACCAACATACATAACTACAATAGCTCTGATCCACATGTTTTATTTAGCTTCCTTCTTTTAGCATCAGGGCTATTATCATTATGTGAAGAATTTGCACATGAACCAGCATTTGTGTCATCACTTTTGTAGCTGAAGCTCAAAGCATCTAAAACCCCTATTGGACTTTGGGGCACACAAGGTACAGAAGCACTTGAATGATACTTGGCAATGCCAGTGTTTAGTGACAGCTCCTGGACCATTTTACCACATTTCAAGACTCTCTCCTGCCATAACACAAACAACACAATGTGAATATGAATTATAAAACCACCAACAATTAATTGCAGTTGATAATGTAATGGCTTGCGGCGCTGTTTTCCGTACAAAAACAACATAACATGTAATATTGTATCAATGACAGCATAATGTATATAATAGTTTTTACACATGTTATATTTTTATTGGCAAATTACGCCACAAGCAACTAAAGAATAGCACCTAAGTTTTTTGTCCTTGAAAGAAATCAACTCAAAATATTAACTATTTTCTTATCGAATGGGACATCATCTTTTTTACCTCTTCTGCCTGCGGAATCAGAACAGCAATTGTTTGCCTAGTATCAATAGTTTTGGTTTCCCCCACTACGGACATAGCCACAGCTGCTGCGATCTCTGATGGTTTGAATTCCAAGAAGTCAATGCCTGCATTGAATTCACGAAACCAAATACGTTCTCTAATTCTACCGATTCATAATCATGTGTGCAATGCAATTAAGAGAGGTGATCAGACAGATACCTCTTGCAGTGCTCAATATGAGTTGGATAGATTTCATAATTGAAGATCTTAATTGACTTTGATCATTATTGATCTTGCAGAGGAAATGATCAATGAATGAAAAAGGAGTAATTGCTTGCGTTCTCCATCTCAATGTGCTGAGTATAAGAAGCTCCATTCTTTGAATGGTTTTAGCTTCAAATACAAACTTGGTATCACCCACCTAAAGGAAAGACAAAAATCAGCAAATGCACAATAAATACATGTCACCATACAAGTATCAAGAATTGAAGAGAGCTTCTCAACCTGCAAATCAACACTCATCGGAACATCCGATTCGTCCATTTTGGCAGCCAGAGATAAGCATGCCACAGCCAACAATTGCATTGTCCAAGCTCTTCCTTTCTGCAAGCACAAACACTAGATCAAACCACTGGATAAACAACATAACACAATAAATAAATTTTTTCCTCTTCATTCATTGACTTACCGGTAATCGATAAGTGGAGAGGAACCGATCCAAGTAGTTTATGGATAGGTATGCACAAAGAGGTCCAAAACCAAGTTGTACTCGGGCCTATACCAAACATAGCAAAGGACAATCAGATAAATATAAAGGAGTCCTCAATTTCAAGCAAATCCCTAGGTATGAGAACATTAATCAAATGCATGTCTAATTCTGAACATCTTAAAATACATGGATTGAAAAGCTCTCTTACATTCAATCAACTTCAGAATAGAAGGAAAATTCAAGCATCTAAGTTTACCAATGAAATCATCTAACAACGAATAAAGTGCAGACATTTATAATGAGTTCATTAATTGAGATCCAAATACACATGGTTCCGATTACATTTCAGACCAACAAAATCAAATACTAATATTTAGACCATTTTTCACAATAAGAAGGACATGAAATTTGGATTTTGAACTGATTAAAAGAAAAAGAGGAAACAAAATCAATGAAAGAATGAACCCACCTTTTCAATCCAATCAACAGCTTCATTTCTTGCCCCAAAGTCCAAATCCCCACTGTGTAGTCTATTCAAGTAAACAACACCAGGCCAGTGTTGTTGTTCCTTTTCAACCATCATCGCAAAACACTCATCATCCTGCAATGGCAACTCATATGATTCACCAAAGACATGCCTTTGATGGTTCCTACGATGTTGCCACGTGTCCTCGTACACGGAATGACCTTCATCAAAAACGCTGTTGCTGTCTTCGGCACAGAGAAGGCTTGAAACACAGTCAAAACTTGGAGCCATTGCAAAAGCTCAGAACCAATGGAAAAATGATACCCAGATGCAGAAAACAAACACTGATGCAAAAAATGGAGTCTTTTTGAGATTATAGATGATGGGGTGTTTGTGGTTATTGAGATCTTTTATGAGATAAGATGGTTTAAGTGATAATCTGTGGATGAATAAGAACAAAAACACAAAAGAGAGAACCCAAGGAGTTCTTTGTTTCTATCTCTCTCTCTGTTTTTGCTTTCAAAGTTTGCTGAAAAGACTGCAGATGAAAGGGGCTTATGAAGGAAACGACCACCCCCTTTAGGAAGAGAGAGAGAGAGGTTGAGGACAGTGGTGTGTGTCAAGTGTTGTGTATAATTTATGGGTCATTACTAATTACTACAATTCTGTAATAGAGGGATTGAGAGAGTGAGAGATTTGTTCATTAAAATAAAAATTATTTGTGATGAAAAAAACATGTATACATTAGAGTTTTTACATTTTCATAAATAATGTATAGGTTTAATGGTGAAAGATTTCATTAAATTTTCAAATGATCAAAAGATCAATGATTTAATTCTTGTAATATACTTGTTAGAAGAGATAGTTACGCACTCCGAAATGAATTAATTTATTACCAAAACATGAAGGACACATTTGTTAATATAAAAAAAAAACAGTTTTTCCAATTTTATTAGTCATGTTCAATCATCATTTAAATATAAATAATATGAATGTTAATAATATATGATTTGTATATAAATCTTTATAGTAGGGGTGTATATATTATAGTGATTTGTAATGAAAAAAACTGATAAATAAATGTTGAAAAAACTGATAAATAAATGTTGAGGTGTATGAAATAGCTTTTTCAATAGAAAGACAAAAAATCTGCATATTATTAGTGTATACTTGGAAGGTATTCAATTTTACGTATTAAACGTGTCTGCAAGAAAATAAGGATGGCCACCAATTTCTCACCCCATCTCCTCGTCAAGTCAAATTATGATTTAATCCACTTTGTCCTTTGTAAATATTAACAACTCAGAAAATTAATTTTACCAAAATAAATTCCTTTAATTTTGTTGAATGTAATAAAAGCATAAGCACCAATACTCATTATTTGTAAATGTTTCTCTTCCTTAAATTCTTGCCGTTTTAACCCAAAAGTAACATTCTATAATGTAATTTCCAAATTATACAGAGCGTTGCAACTGTTGGTGATTGGTGAATGTGATACATGCATTCAGCTAATATGCTTTTATTGACTTTCCTAATTCCTAATACATATTTCATTTTTATCCTCTGCGTATATAAAAGAAAAAAACAAGGTAATTAAAAGGGAGAAAATCATTATTTAAAAATATTAACTAATTTTTCAGTCCTTAAAAATCATACTTTTTTATTTATTTTAGTACCTCCAAAATTTGATACGAGCACTTAAAATTCTCAAGCAATTGGTTTGAGTTTCAATTGTTAGTTAAGTGATATATTGGTCAATTTCATCACTGGTCATATTAGAAAGTAGTAAAATATGGTGTAGATTGTGAAGTGTAATGTTTCATTACTTAATTAAAATAATGTGCTCAAGTTTATATTTAATTTAGTCTCTCCAAATATTCATTTGTACTGATTTTGTGATTCAAAGAAGTGAAATTTCAAAAAGGTCACAAGTTATTCCTAATTGGTCATTACAAATCTCAAATTAAATCAAGTAAGTCTTAAACTACGCTAAAAAAAATTCTCTGAAAATAACTAATTTAACCTTAGCTGATTTGTTTGATAAATAAGCTATGTTTTTTCAAATTTTAATGGATAAATTTAGTTCTGAAAGATATTGAAGAATCAAATATTCATTCTAAAATTATAAAATTGTAATACTATAAATTGTTAATATAAAAATTTATACATAATTAATATATCATTCATTATTTATTTTATTTTATTGAATAATCAATAATGATTAAAATTAAATGATGGATTGAGAATAATACATTTTTTCTTAAACACTAGAATCAAATAAATAGTTTTTTATAAGTACTATTAGCAAGAAAATCAAACTTTGAACACCTAAAAACACAAGCCCAACAATTATTAAAAACATAAATCCAGCATTTTGATTCCTTAACCCAGTGATTAATCCCAAACATTAAATAAACGTTTAAAGAAAGTGTTAAAATATTTGAGCAGATGAAGATCGGAAATGAGGGACCAATGGGACGTAAAAAGTGGTGTTGTTTTGTCCTGTGTCGACACGTGTACTACGTTGTCCCACATTGGCGAATGAAAGGGAAGCCTTCGTTTCATTCTCTAGTCACTCATTTCTATCTATCTGTACACTATTAGCTGTCATTTCCCTCCATACTTCCCCGCCAAATTATAATATAACTTTTCCTTTCAGATGTAAGGAAGGATTTCATTTTCTGTATAAGTGGTTGTCCGATAAATATTGTTTTCCGAAATTAAATGTTTGAACTTTTCGTTTATATGAGAATTCAATAAAGTATTACATCATTAAATCAATTTTGTATTTGTAATGAACTTTGTGTTTGAAAAGTATGCAATCAATCTCTATTTTTATTTAATTCTGTAAGAGTATGGTGTATTTGAAATGAAAATTAAGGTTGTATAATTCCTTTATCTATGGTAATGAAACTTGAAATTAACTTTATCTTTAAGAGACCACCTTCCATTTTGCTTGTGGCATAAATATAAAACAAGTTTTAAATTTTTATATTTTAAAATAGGGAGTTAATCTACATCTTAATCATTTATTCTAGATTTTTTTTAATGACTTAGATCTATTCATTAATAGATTACTAAAATATGTGGTATATTTTTCTCATTTACACTTGGAGTAAAATGGATGTCTTCCCTTAAAAATATATTTTCAATCTAATAGACTAGAAATTGATAATTTCAAATACATACTTGTAGCTACCACCATCTTATCACCACCACTTTATCATTGTTATCTCATCATTCCTAATGGGTTGCACCACCCTCACAATCACCACCATTGAATCATTGTTGGCTCCTCCAACACTGTTACTGCCACCACCGTTGCTACCATCCACCATTATTACCACCCATAATTGTCGATGTGATTATGTATCTCCAACTACCATAATCGCCACCAGTTCAATTTTAATTAAATTAACTTGGAATTATAACTAGGGACTTTAATTCATTCCTTAAGTAAATAAAGAAGTTTTAATCCCAAATCAATTCCAATTATATTATTGAAATTGCACTTCAAATTATAATTTGATAGGGATATACTTGCCAATTTAATAAAAATGTTAAAGCAAATATTTAAATCAATGAATCCTCTAAAACAATTATGAATTAAATCCATCTCTAAAGTGAATAAGTAGAGATTTATATATCTAAATTTATATATGTGTATGAATGCATACAAAGTACATTTATTAGCAAAAGATTATGAACTAATGACTTAGGTGATCCATTTATTAGGCCACACAAAATCTTCAAATCAACAGCAATCTTTTTTTTCTTTCTAAATTCGAATAAGCCTTTCATTTGATTTTAAAATGTAAATATTTTGCAATAATATGAAATCTAAAACCTTAAAATAAGTAAAAGGAGTAAATTAAATTGATAACTCATTGGTTTTATAAACCATGCATCGATCATTTTTTTACACCTGCACGAACTCCTTAATTTTTATATTTTTATTACATTAACCACATTTGCACGAAAAATAAATAAAATTCTTTTAAACAAAAGATGTGATAAATGTAATTTAGTCAAACAAAACATGATATATTGTGGAGACAAATCCAAATAATATATGAATCAATACCTCTTTATTATTTTTGGTTCATTACAATATAATATAAGAACGATTTAAATAATATATCTTTAGAATTGTTGATGCATTTTGTTTTACAAAATAAAGTTCTGTCTCTTATCTTATGGTTGGTCTGTGGTCAGTTCATTTAGATTCCACACAAATGGCAAAGATATGTATGTTTTGATTTTTCTCACTTTTAACAACACGATCCTCAATCTAAGAAAAACATATTTTTTTGTCCATAGTTAATTAGATTTTATAAAGTAATATAAAAAAAATTATTTTTATTTAAATAATATTTTTTAATTGGTCAGGACAGAAAATAAAAATATAAAGACAACTCTCTTTGTTCTCACTTTTAAAGGTTTCTCCTTTTGGATCTGTTAATATTGGTTTGCAAGTACAAAATTGTGATTAGCATTAAGCATTGACCACCTCTAGTAGGACCTCATCGTCCTACTGAATAATTTGCAAGGAAAATTACTATGTAAATTACTGATTTGACAACAATTAATAATTAATGCACAATAGAAGCAATTAAATCATTTTCTAGTTACTTTTGTTTTTTAATATCGCTCAACCATTGCTAATTACAATTTACAGATGGCAAAGTGGCCAATTTCTATAATGCAATTGCAATTGGTATATTTACATTGTGTTTTTTATTTGATAGAAAGAGGTGTGGATTGAACGTGTTTTTTTTTATAAATTAGCAAGGTAAGATTAGATCAAATAAATTTAATAGACAAAGTTGGTCCAATGCAACGTGTTTTTTGGTTACTATAATTCACTGAGATGCTCCTCGACTAGGCAATGCTATTGCACCTCAGAATAATTTTTAATTTTCATAATGCTCTTTGATTATTGTTTGTGGGCAAAGTAATATTTTTTGTCTTGGTTGCTGGCAAAGTAATATCTTACTATCCGTTAACAATTTTTTTCAAAGATATGTAAAAATGTAAAAATTTAAAGTATCTCAATAAGATTAACACCAAATTAATTTGAACCCGTCTGACTTATTCATCAATATATAATTGCTTGTTGCATTAATTATGTGTATCAAATTATGTTTTGTGGAAAATTTGGGATGAAATCTTAGAGGCAGATGTCAAATATGAGCTAGTTTATCTAGACAATGAAAAGATGGTGAGGAGAAATAAAAATAGTAATAAACAACTGAATATGAGGATAAAAATAGAGTGTAATATTTGTGTCGTATAATGATTTATTCATAGTTATATTTACCATTTAATTGTATTATTTTTTTAGAAGAGTTAATAATAATAAAACATAAATGATAAATGTGCAGAATACTTATATATAGATAGGTACACTCCTCCTCTTTATTATTTTTGGTTCATTACAATATAATATAAGAACGATTTAAATAATATATCTTTAGAATTGTTGATGCATTTTGTTTTACAAAATAAAGTTCTGTCTCTTATCTTATGGTTGGTCTGTGGTCAGTTCATTTAGATTCCACACAAATGGCAAAGATATGTATGTTTTGATTTTTCTCACTTTTAACAACACGATCCTCAATCTAAGAAAAACATATTTTTTTGTCCATAGTTAATTAGATTTTATAAAGTAATATAAAAAAAATTATTTTTATTTAAATAATATTTTTTAATTGGTCAGGACAGAAAATAAAAATATAAAGACAACTCTCTTTGTTCTCACTTTTAAAGGTTTCTCCTTTTGGATCTGTTAATATTGGTTTGCAAGTACAAAATTGTGATTAGCATTAAGCATTGACCACCTCTAGTAGGACCTCATCGTCCTACTGAATAATTTGCAAGGAAAATTACTATGTAAATTACTGATTTGACAACAATTAATAATTAATGCACAATAGAAGCAATTAAATCATTTTCTAGTTACTTTTGTTTTTTAATATCGCTCAACCATTGCTAATTACAATTTACAGATGGCAAAGTGGCCAATTTCTATAATGCAATTGCAATTGGTATATTTACATTGTGTTTTTTATTTGATAGAAAGAGGTGTGGATTGAACGTGTTTTTTTTTATAAATTAGCAAGGTAAGATTAGATCAAATAAATTTAATAGACAAAGTTGGTCCAATGCAACGTGTTTTTTGGTTACTATAATTCACTGAGATGCTCCTCGACTAGGCAATGCTATTGCACCTCAGAATAATTTTTAATTTTCATAATGCTCTTTGATTATTGTTTGTGGGCAAAGTAATATTTTTTGTCTTGGTTGCTGGCAAAGTAATATCTTACTATCCGTTAACAATTTTTTTCAAAGATATGTAAAAATGTAAAAATTTAAAGTATCTCAATAAGATTAACACCAAATTAATTTGAACCCGTCTGACTTATTCATCAATATATAATTGCTTGTTGCATTAATTATGTGTATCAAATTATGTTTTGTGGAAAATTTGGGATGAAATCTTAGAGGCAGATGTCAAATATGAGCTAGTTTATCTAGACAATGAAAAGATGGTGAGGAGAAATAAAAATAGTAATAAACAACTGAATATGAGGATAAAAATAGAGTGTAATATTTGTGTCGTATAATGATTTATTCATAGTTATATTTACCATTTAATTGTATTATTTTTTTAGAAGAGTTAATAATAATAAAACATAAATGATAAATGTGCAGAATACTTATATATAGATAGGTACACTCCTTCTTAACCTCAGCTAAATGTTCATCGCCAACTAAGTTACGTTTTACATTTGATATTAGTATAGTCTTTGTCTTAAATTTGTATTTGTATATGGCTATATGTCAAACTATTAGAGGATATAGGAGCACATGATTTTGGAAAATCTTTAACAATGTGCCTAATTACATAAGTGAATCTTAAGTTACATTTTTGAAAATATTAAAGTATTAGGTTTATAATATCTACTTATCTATATGAGACGACTCAAGTTTCTCAAACTTGATTCCAATACTCGTAGTGTACATTAGGTATTATACTTTCTTTATCAATCTTGACTCTTATAATTTCTAGTGGTGAATCATAATCATGAATCAAATTAAACCACAAGGTGACAATGTTGAAAACTTTTACCAACAGTTACCCTAGATACCTTTTGCTGCAATGAAGGTCTTGCAAAATTTTACTTTAGATCCTCATATTTTGTAGCCGTTTGACCACATATCATCATTTTGGGTGACCAATTATTAACAAAATCTATGGTAAAAATTGGACCATAAAACCATAGAAAGCTCAGTTTCACTTAGGATGCCTGTTTCTTGGATTCAATAAGCAAGCAAGAACATGCATAAGCATGAATTTCCAAAAGAGACTTTAGGAAACAAATTTCTAACTCCTTTTCAGTCTAATCTTTTAAATTCTTCCTTTTCCATCTAATATCTGAAATTCAACTTTTTTTTATGCTTTTGTTACCCTCTCATGGTCTAGCAAAACACATATATTTATCCCATATGGTTCATGTCAGTTTTTGTTCAAATTTCAAAGCCTATATTCCCACCCTTTTCATAACTTTTAAGCAAAAACTTATAGGGATACGAGTGAGTAAGAGGTCCCTCTTCTAAGACTTTTCCTTATGGTCCAAAAGAGAGTCTTCTTCATTGTTTGATATCTGTGCTTATCAGACAAATAGAGTATCATTGGCACCGACCCTTTATTTTTTTAACTCATTCCTTCTTATGGTTACTTTTATTTCTCAAATTGTCGTTATTATTTCGTGCTACATGATCGAGGTCCAGTCAAATGTTTGAGGCATATAGCATTCTTTTAACTCTGATATAAGTGCTTTTATCTGTGGGCATGTTGGATGGATACATATTTATGTTTGTATTTGTTCTGTCTTCCTGGTTCATGTGTATTTTCCTCTTATCTTCCCATGCATAAACAATAGACAAATAGGTTAGCTAATCACTTTAAGGTTAGCCTTAAAAGTTTGGAACAAAGAACTTGTATTTCAGAGATACTGTCCTATACATTATCATGTGTCAATGATAATGAAAAAAATATATAATATTTTCATTGGCATAAGATAATACTTCAGACATGATTTGAGATAATATATATATTTTCTTCAAGTTTGAAGCAAGGAGATCTTCATAATGTAATATCTTTTTATACACGTAGATTTAAGGATCAAACCTTTATTGGTTAAGAGACTCAAACCCCTTTAACTTATACCAAATCACATTGATATAACTTATCATGTGTATGAATTTAAGTTTTGTCAAATTATTCAAATGCTCCTTATGATAACTTATCTATAATATAAAAACATGTAGTTTTGATTAAAAATTACTAACCACTTAATGAGAGACATTGATAAGAAATGAAAATAAGAAAATGGTGAAAGTTTCTACGCACAGAAACAAGTATCATTTTACTTATTGGCGTTGCTCATATAAGTTTAAACTCACTTGGTTTAGATCTGAAAATTAAACTTTGCAATTTGAGTTGTTTTCTATACATTTATGTGACATTGGATCCAAGTTGGTGTCCAAATGAATGATAAATTTTGAAACTAAACAATGGAAACTTTCTAACTTTAGCCACCAAGCTTATTCCATTTACAAAATTCTCCACTATGCTGTCCATATATATATAGTAGGATGCATCTTTATATTACTCTTCTTACTTAACCACGTAAAAGAAACTTATACTGTAGCATCCAAATTAATCATCATTTTTATTTCAATTTATGTTCTTGCCAATGTATCTATTGCACGAATTGCTACTTTATAGCTCAATAAAAGAAAATACCAATTTATAGCAATAAATGTAAGTATAATATATATTTATTGTTGGTGTAAAAAAATTATATATAGTCAATAAATCATTTACTATTCATTTATATTAATTTTTTGAAGAGACAATAATAATTAAATATAAATGATTGTGTATGTCATGACAGTGTATAAAACTCATACAATGTTATCCTATACTTTTTTTTGTTCTTTCTCCTCATTTACTATTGATCAGTCCACGATAATTGGCTGCTGATCTCAAAGGACAGAATAGCTATAAAGATAATAAAAAAGTATGAAGATATATTCCACATTAATGATCAAAATGTGAATACATGCAAGTGATTGGGTGCATGTTATGTCACAGACTGAAATGAATGAAGGCTACATGTTAAATGATTGTAGTTGGTGGCAAGTGCACAATTAATAACTTTGTTTTTGTGTAAAAAAATCTCCAAATTTATCCGTTCACATGAAAGATCCGAACTTGGATCATTGACCTGAACTTTTTGTGCACTAGCCCAATTATCTCACTATCTTGATACAAGTTCAAATTACATGGTAGCTTATGAACTCTTATAAAACTCTTCCCCTAAGCAACGTGTTTGAAATATTACATTTTTAATACATAATGCAATGATATACTTACAAGGATCTTTTCTAATGCTCTGGTAGGAAAAGTTTTTGTTTTTTCTTTTATTTTCAATAATAAAAATGTTATTTTATCGTAAACAAAAGTATAAATATGTACAATAAATTTTATTTTGTTTTTGCAGCACTTATCTCCCTACTATTGAATATGTACATATAAGCATTGATCAGTTTGAAAATGATATTTAAGGGAAGTTCCAATTTTTTGGTACTAACAAGAGTATTTCTTCATCATTTTTTTTTTGGCAAGGAATTAATCCCTTTCGGGATTCGTGGTTGTCTTTCACAAGAGTCGAACTTTAAACTTTGGGAATCTAATAAAACTTTATACTATTAGACCAATACTTTGATAGAGGGAGTACCTATTTGAAAATTTAATGTGAAACCATTGTTAGGACCCGAACTTGCATGAGATTTCCAATGTGAAAACTTATTTTTGGGTTTTCAAATGATTTGTTTGTTTAAATAGCTTTTATTTGGGCCAGCCCACTTAATTAAAACAATATAGGACCCTTTTATTTGTAATTTAATTTTATTAAGATGGCTTCAACTTCCACACTCTCTTCTAATTCCTTCTTCTCATCTTGTACACTACGACGTCGTTTACCTATAGTTGGTGCATTTTGCATGCTCACTTTAGGACTCTCGAATCTGAAAACAGTGTGCGTCTTCATCACTCAATCTTAAGCTTATTTTCATTTCTCTATTCAATTGAATTTCGATTTCTTCTTTTCAGATCGAAATTAGGTTATTCTGCAAAAGCCATTCACTCTCAATATATCAGAATGGAAGCAAATAACAACACTGTGCCAAGCATTGTTGTCTATGTCACTGTTCCCAATAAAGAATCAGGTCTTAATTTTAATTTTAGCATTGAGCTATTTCCATTTTCGATTTAATGTTTGGTTTACTAGGTTGAAAATCTTAATAGGGGAGTTCAAGTTTTGTTTTTTTTGCTCTGTTGCTAATATATGTCAATGATTTTAACATTTTTTGGTTAATCAGCATAAGTAGGTGCTTATTCAATAAGCTTTTTTTTGTTTAAAATATACTAAAAATATATTATTTTTCAAATTGAAATAAGCTAAGAGATTATGTGAAGGTTAGAGCTTACAAGCTATTATCATAAGTTATGGTAAGCTCAAACAAATTCTTCCATTCGCGCCGTTCTTTTGTTTTTCAGGTAAGAAGTTGGCAGAAAGCATTGTGAAAGAGAAGCTTGCAGCTTGTGTGAACAGGGTTCCGGGTATGAATTTCCTACCTGCAATGTGTTTTATCCAATTTGTATAATGTGGTTCTCTCAGATTATACATTGTTTTTCTGTTGTGGTTTAAAAAGTTTGGAACTTGTACAAACTGACCGTCGTAAACAAATATATCTATCTTTGTTGAACTTAAAACTGAAGCGAACATTTTCAAATGCTTCATAATCATATTCTTGTCCCAGCAAGCTTATTTGAAAATGATTTTAGGGAGCTTGTTTGATTTTGTCCTTTCCATGTTCCCCGCATTTACGTGATGGAGGATGAACTTCAGACATGTTTACATTTTCATGATGATTACTATGCATGTTTTGAGTTGTGAATTTAGATCATAGATAAGTTTTTTCTATTGAATGCCTAGACCCATATTAAAAAAATCACTTTATATTAAGGATTTCCTTGTTTGCATCTTGTCTGCACAAGGTGGTCATCCAGAGAATAGTTGCTTGTCAAGCAAAGTTTGATAGCTTTCTTAAACTTTTTCTGTTAATTTATTTATTGTTTTCATATTATGTTCATTTGAATCACAAACTGAATATATTGATTGAAATCAGCTCCTCAAATTTGAAGTATTCTGAGATTTTTTTTTAATTTACTTCATTTCTGAGCATTTCTTAGCTCAATTGTTACCTATAGATACCTTGATGTAATATCAGAACTAGATTTTGCAATTTCTATTACAGCTGCATGCTTGCATGTGGGTAAACGAGACTTGAATGCATTGTGCTACTTTTTGCATCCTTTTCACTTTGTGCTTAGATACTTGTTTCATATATGGTGTGCATGACCATGTAGAGCACCCCGTATGATGGTTCTTTGTTGGGTAAAAAGGATTGAGTTTGGTAAGGTCTTGAGTTAATTTGTTTGCTAACAATGTTAATTGTACAAGTTGCATTACTTGCATCCCATGTCTGACTTTCAATAGCTTTATGTAATATGCAGGTATTGAATCAGTGTATGTGTGGAAGGGAGAGGTATGAACCTCAAGTTCTCAAATGACCGAGAATGTTGTTTTAATAGTACATTAGTAATAGTAATCGGAAACTTTTGCTTTCTAGTGTGCATTAAGGTTCTTATAGACTTGTATGAAAACTTTTTTTTAAAGTACTGTTGTAGCTTGATATTACCACCTTTATGTTGCAAATTGACAGATCCAAACTGATTCTGAGGAACTTCTTATAATCAAGACTAGGCAATCCCTTCTGGAAGCACTGACAGAGCATGTCAAAGCAAATCACGAATACGAGTGAGGCTGATAAAATTTAGCAAATAATGTTGCAATGAATTTAAATTTACTTTGTAGAGTTTGAATTGCGTTTATTATATTACCGTAAAAATAGCTTGAAGGAAGGAACACTTATTAAACAGTATATCTGCCAAGACTCAAACTTTGGCATTAAAGACATGCTGAAATGAACTGTTGTGGAAAACAAAAGTGGATTCAGTTGCTTCTTAGTTCTTACCTCTTCATGTTTTTTTTTTCAGTCTGCCAGAAGTTATCTCCTTACCCATCACCGGGGGCAACCTTAAATATTTAGAATGGATTAAAGAGAGCACAAGGGATTGACTATAAAGTTTAAAGCCAGAGGGTTTAAGTTCAGTTGTTCTTCTGCCTGTGTGTTAAATAAAGCTGGCATGCCATATATGTAACTAGGCATTGAGGTCTCTGGATATTTCAAGTAGAGGATCAAACTTGAATCAATGCTGATGGCTGTAACTTATTGGATGTGGTTCTGTGAGTACACCTTTTCTTTTGTGATTTTATGCACTTGCGACCTTCTTTTATATTCTGATTTATGTGTTTCTTGTGTACTATCTATATGCTTTAATGGTCTCCTTTTTTAATCTTTGTTTCACATGAATTATTTGTACTAGGATTTTACCCACACCCACACTTTCTACCCTACCACTCCTACCTTTTTCCCAAAACAGCGAACACAGCCAATTTTTTATGGTATACTTTTTCTTCTTAACTCAAGTTAACACCTTTTTAGTTGTTAATGCCAACTTATTAAATATGCACTGTAAGTCCATCATGTTTTTTTGGGTACTACCGAGGGTATCTCTCACTTTTTTGGGTACGGAAATAATCCCTTTTGGGGTTCGTGGCTGCTCCAATAAAAGTGCATTAAACAAAATGATTAATAATGCTCTGCATAAATCTGTGATGTTATGTATGTTTTTAACTTGCTGTGATATACTCGTAGTTAGAATCTTATATCATTACAATAGAAAATGCATTAAGTATTTGACAGCTGCATATTTTGATCATGCTCTAAAACATGGTAGAGTGGTAGTCAATAAATTTATATATTTGCTAAGAGATTAATCTCCCGTGTAGGATCAGACACCTAAACATACTAATTTCATGTATAGGGTCAAATACATCACTTTTTACACATGGATTTTGATATCAAATCCAAAACCCCAGCGAGCATGTAAGGTTTGATTTGTTTGCAAAGTTTGTCTATATAACAAACCTCAAGCAACCTTAGTCGAATTATAAACCTCACGAGTTGGATTTTGAAAAGAGTGAATGAAAAAGAAGGGTCAAAAGACATTCATAAATATATTTGATGGCTCTCGAATTTCCAACCTTTTATTTTCCTCTAAAATAAGGGCACTAGCCCCAAGAAGGCTGCTTCAAGATTAACTCATGTAACTATGACAATATAATCACATCAACACAGTTTCAAATAGGTCCTACTCCTAGGATGTAGTCCAATCTTATCTTGCTTCTGTGTGAGTACCACTCATTCTCTTTCAATATTATTATTTGCTTACATAAAAAGGAAAAAGATCATCGAACATATTGAGAAGGAAAATATCTTCAACTCGTTGAATCAAAAAATGATTGGTACCTTGAACATTGCGCCAAATTGTATTGAACGCCGATCGTAAAAAATCATGCCTATTTTTTGTGTGGATATTTTCAGAAATTATATCGTTTGATACATAAAAATCAGATATTTATGTTGGTAAACGTTATGTCCCTGTCAGCATCATGCACGCATCATAATTACTATAAATGATACTACTTCCATGTGAGAATATAATGCAACAATCATACTCGTAAGTCTTCAAGTTCTTATGGACCCCATGCTTCAATGAAGGCTGCCCCAAAAAATTTACCCATTTGCAAACAATCTTTCTTGAGATAAATTCTCATTTGTCAAGAGCTTTAATCTTTCATGATGGACTATAAAATTTGAACCAAGAAACCTTAGGGAAAGGATGAACACACCAAATATAATTAATTAGATCTCTTATTATACAAAATGGATTCCAAATCATATAACACAACAAACAAAAAACGAGTGTGGTATGCTATAAATAAAATATAACATTATAATCACAGATTGTCAATCATCATATAAACTAGGGCTATTCTTAATGAGCACAAAAGAAATGACATTCAATGCCCACCTCCTTCAGAGGAAGAATATTACCCTTCAATCAATATCAAGGCTCATCAAGTTGGTCCTGCAGGGAATCAAATAATAGCTAAACTCAGCTTTAGGAAATAGAGACTGATCAAAATGCTTTTTTGGAAGAATATTCTGTAATGGGTGTGGGGTCTATTATAGTGACATTTTACCTGGACATCAGAAGTCCAAAGAGTGAGGTTGTCTCTCAAAAGTTGCATTATAAGAGTGCTGTCTTTGTAGGATTCTTCTCCCAAAGTGTCCAGTTCAGCAATTGCTTCCTCAAAAGCCTTTCAAAAATGGAAAAAGAGCGAGGTTCAGTAAACTTTTAGAATCAATAAGCTGTGTTCCTGAGCAGTACTCAGTAAAAATAGAAGCCAGAAGCATATTTCTTTTGAGGGGGAGAGGGATTGAAATGAGTTAAAGTATCCAGACTTTATTAAAGGGAAACCATAAAATCATTGTAAATGAATAGTAATGTTTTATATCTGATGAAACAAAGTGAAAGTAATTTTGTTAACTTGCTTCTATATGTAACTCCCCTATTTTTCTATAGTTCAATTGAAGTGAAAAAATTTGGTACCAGTACAAATGTACTCAATATACCATAACTCATAGGAACACAAACATTTTCAGAAACTATAACCTCATCCTTACCTGTGAAACTAAAGTCAGGCAAATGTGAAAGTTAGATTGCTATGATGTTTGTTGATTATCCTCAAAACCAAAACAAACGAAATTCACAAAACTGCTAGTTCCCACCAATCTTATTCTCATGAGGTGCATGAACAATATACCCAAGTCAAACAGAACTAATGCCTCCCATTCTAAAGAGGCCAATAAACCATTCTCAGCACACTTTTCTCTTTTTGATTCCTCAACAGTGCCTCACTGGTTAGCATTTCCCAATTAAAATAAACCCAATGATTATGATAAAGACTAATTTTTTAATGACAAAGTATTGTTGAATGGAATAGAATATTATAACAAAGTAAAGGGGCAGCATAATTGATGGACTAGACAAGGTCACAAAGGTTCTAATCAAGTTGGTATAAATTTTTCAGTAACAAATACAAAGTATTTAAGCAAAGCAAGCATTACTTCATATATCAGAGAATCGTCCCATGTAAGGTACCATTGCAGAATTATCACTTGTAAAATACAAATCTGGACAGAGTATAGCAAATAGAACTTGACCAACCCATCTAGTGCAAAACAAAAAAATCACACAAATTGGATTAACCCTCCAACATACCTGTTTAGCCATCGCACAAGCCTTGTCAGACTGGTTCAGAATTTCGTAGTAGAACACAGAGTAGTTCAGTGCCAAACCCAATCTAATAGGGTGTGTAGGTGCAAGATCAGCTTGAGCAATATCCTTTGAAACAAAATTAAAAAACAACCCAAAATCAGAACTTCAAAAAAGTGCCACTTGTTTGTACCTTGTACTAAATTCTTAACAAAATTATTTCTTTTACAGGACATTGACTTATGTCCAAGTAAGATTTTTCAATAAGCAGAATAACAAAATAAATTCTAATTATTTTGAGAAAAATATGCTCTTCTCGATTAAAAAAATGATTTTTTTAAATATTTTTCTAGCCAAATACAAATAGCATCACATTTGTAAACAAGTAAAAAAGGGCAACCAATATAAGCAACCTCTTATCGGTCTTACCGCGTAAGCAGAGAAACCGGTTCCAGAATTTAAGTACAGTCACTCAGCAACAACCTTACTCTAAAAAAATCAAAATTCGAAAACAAATTGAGAGAAATAAGAACCTGAGCAGCCTTATAAGACAACATGGTTTGTTCAGCAGCAGATTTTTTCTCATCAGCAATCTTAAACTCAGCCAAATAGCGATGATAATCACCCTTCATCTTCAAGTAAAACACTTTGGACTCAGTAGCAGTGGCAGAAGGTATAAGATTGGCATCAAGTAGATTAAGAATACTACCACAAACATTACTTAATTCATTCTCAACATTAGATCTATAATCCTTAACTAGCGCAACGTGATCATCGTTCTTGCGACCTTCCTCTTTCTGTTCGATTGATGAGACGATGCGCCACGCGGCACGGAGGGAACCGATGACGTTCTTGTAAGCGACGGAGAGGAGGTTGCGTTCCTCCACCGTGAGCTCCGATGAGGGAGTGGAGGAAGTTACGAGCTTCTGCATGAAGTGAACCATCTCTTCGTAGCGCTCGGCTTGTTCGGCGAGTTTTGCGAGGTAAACGTATTGGTCCTTGTTTAGGTTTTCTGAGAATGGTGAAGCCATTGTTTCTGATTGGAGAGAAAAGAAACAAACACCGGAGAGAGAAAGAAAAAGAGTGTCACTGTGTGTGTTTTGTTTTGTGTTTGGTGGGGTTTCTTCGGGTTAAACTAACTTATTGTCTAAACATTATTGTGCTTTATTTTAAGATTTAAATAATTTTTCAATTAAAAATAATATTAATAATATAGTTAAATTCTGATTACATATGTAGCTTTATTTATATAAATTGGAAAATTTAAGAATGTCATTATTGCGAAAATTGTGCAAAATGTATCATGGTAGCTTTTGATCTCCAATAGTTATATCTATGCACATAAAGATTTGTATACAAGATAATATATCAATTATTATTAAATAATAGTGTATAAAACTCATACATTATAAGTACATGTTTTTTTCTCAATTTATATATGTATATATATATTAAGAATTAATGAAAAATAAAAAAGTTTATACATGGGAATCATCATTCAGTTGATGCATTAGAATATTTTTCTTCAGAATCGACAAAAAGTGTAATGTGCCATTCAATTTGTTAATTACTTTTGACTGTCATGTTAAAGTAATTTAGTTTCCATTAATGATACAATTATACTAAACTTATATGAAATCTATTTGAATTTTAAAAAAATGTAGATATTTATACCCACAGGAAGAGTTAGTTCCACATACATATGAATGTTCCTAGTTCGGATATAATTATCTCTAGTGTGACGATACATGTAGAAAACAAAAAAACTAATAATACTAATGTGTTTATAAATAATTAAAAGAATGTGATGTGTACACTTAGGATTGAGTTGTCTTTTGTGACCGTCCATGAGTTTGACGAATACGAGTTTTATGACCATGTCATTCTCATCCTCAGAATAAGTGACTCATGGGGGACACGTTGAACTTGGTAGCTTTTGGAAGAACTTATCATGGGTTGATTTCAGCTTATCTTATGTCTTAAGCACTTATCTACTAGTTTAAAAGTGTTTTTAAAAAATGAATTTAATATTTATTCATGAATAATATAAGAGTTTTTTACGCTATCAATACAACATTTATCGTTCATATATTAATTATCGTTTAAGTCTTAAGCAAAAAATAACAAAAGTGAATACAAATGAATGTTTGGAGATATACCGACAGTGTAAAAACATGGTGAAGCCTTTGAGTTTATTGGAATGAGCCATGCCTTCAAAAACATTGTGAAGTCTTTGGGTTTTACTGGAATGAGCCATGCCTTCTCTTCTAATCATCCCTCATGTAATTTCCCGTTTTATTTATTTTATTGTTCTTTTGTTAGTGAATGAATCACCCAACGCCTTGTTCTGCACCTCGTCACTTCACTTTGCTTCTATTTTTTTCTTTTTCGTTCATCAATCATCTTCACTTTATTCCTTGAGGAGCTAGATATGGTTGAGAATATTCCACATGAAAGTGTCTTTTTTAACAAAGGAAGTTATAGGATAATGCTAAATTCCTTAACCCAAAATTGTGACTTGAACAATGCAAATAAATTATTAGGATTAATATTAGGTGGGGGATTCTACCCCATTATGCTACCTCAAATGAATTATTAGTAATGGCTGATGATGCTGCTATGGCTCTATGTGACTTGGTGTATAAGAAAAGCTGAAGCATACATAACATTGTTTAAGTGGGATGGTTGATTTCTATGCATCCACTCTATAAAGAAGATAAGCACTTTGCCTAAAGTTGCCGCTGTAGGTTATACTGCTAGAGTGTCATGGTTGCAAATAACCTTTCAATTTAGCATAATTGCTTTTTTCAATGATAATTTGTGAGTCATCTCACAAATGTATTTCATAGCTATTAAATTTTCCTTTTGTCGTTTTTCCTCTTTAAAACTCAACGTGCAAATGAACTTAATAAACACATTTGTAAATTGAGTTTTGAAAAAAAAAAACATAAAAAAATTGTGAAAGATTACTCTTTTAAAATTCAACTCAAAACAAATATCTATTTTAAGTGCTCCATGAGGCCAGTACATTAATTATGAATTTATACATTATTTGTGTCAAAGTTGTATTGTATTAGCTTATTCATAAGCTCATCTTATACATAATCATAATCGATAAAATAATCAGGCCTAGGGGTGGGCCAACACATTTTTTTTTGTACAAAAGTATTTCTCACTTTATGGGCAAATAACTAATCTTTTTTCAAGTATGTAACTGCTCTTCCCAATAAGTATCACTCACAGGGATCGGCCATTAACCTTTTAATCATCTTGAAGATGTCTTACATAATTATCACATTGTTAGTATTAGCAACAAGTTTTACAAAAAAAATTGAGTAGGAATTACATCAATTATATGAGTGCAATATTTATGAATTATCAGTATACAAATTTATATATAATTAGTATATCATTTATCATTTATTTGCATTATTTTTTGAAGAGTAAATGATAACTAAAAATATAAATGATAGATGATAGACTAACAATATATAAAACTATTATATTATTATTATAGATATCTTTTCTCCAAGTATAATATGTCTGACATCCTACACTCGTTGAAAAATGTTATGCTAAATTGCTAACAACAATTGCAAAATATAATATTTATTGTACCATAAACTAACATTACTTCCATTCCTAAATATATATTTTTTGTTTAAAATCATTTTTCTTCAGTTTAATTTGTTTCTTTAGAAAATAAGGTAAAATAATAATTATTCTTAAATTTATACTCCCACTTTTGCTGCCATAATTATAGAGGAAATAATAAATGCATAAATTTAATATAAATAAATATCCTAATTATATTTCTTAATTTATATGAAGTTACCATTCACCATCATACATCCTTTCTATTCCTTGTGTGGAAAAGACATGGTGGGGGCATTTGCGTAATAGTGGAATAGATGGTGACCAAATTTGCTAAGGCAACAGATACTTAGACAAGTGCTATTGGTTATTAAATTAAAACCAACCAATCATGTGATCCAAGTTGATACGTATATTATCATAGTGGCCAGAGATCACTTGTATTCAATGTTATCTCATTTCTTATCACGCACCAATCACATATTACTATGTGAATAAAATAAAATTTTAAAAACAAAATTAATAAAAGTAACATTTTGATGGACTCGAGATAGAGAATGAGATATCATTATGAATATGTGATATCTATAATATTGCAGCCACCGCAAAGCTTGCTCACATGAACAGAACCAACCAGACTAAAAAAACCTTGTTGATTCCTTCAAATTCAATACAACCACTTGCCTCATTTTCTTTATTACCTTTCTGTCTTCATACGTAAGGTGGTTGAATAATTAAATCTAAATATATTATAATAATATTAATTTTAAAAAACTAATGAGGAAGATAATAAATCTTTTATTTCCAATATTTGACAAAGCAACCTCTGATTTAATAGTTAGTGGTCAGCCATATTTTAAAAGTTAAAATCAATGTTATAAAAAACTGTTCGTGTCGACCGATTTAACCAGTAAACTGGTGAATTGGTTTCAATCATATAATCATGACGATCAAAACTAATTAAAATCAATCAAATTAATCATATCGCTCGATTTTCAATTGAACTGTACCAATTATACTGGTAATTTTTTATTTATAATTAATTTGTTAATGAAAATAAAAAATTTATTGATTTATTTATTTTTTAACATTAATATTAATATATTAGATATGTATATCTAACTCTGTCAGTATACAGTTTAATTAGTAACAACCCGTTAAACTACTATACCACTATACTAATACCTAACCTATTTAATGAATGTATGGTATTAATAAGAGTCGTTTAAATGAAGGCGTGGTGTGGTTCATGCTACACAAAAAGATAAGTTATTTTCACTCTTATGAAAACCGGCAGGTGGCATCTAACTCAATTTAGATTAAAATTGGATGACTGAATTGATTTAACACTAAACTTGATAATTTAGATGGTTGAATCAATTAAGTTAATAAAAAACAACCAACATAATAAAAAAGAAAATCACGTACTTTCAATTTATATGTACTTAGGTTCTATTAAAATGTTAGTTATTAATTAAATTTTAAATTTATTTGTATGTTTTTATTATAATTAAATTTTAAACTTATTTGTATATATTTAATTTATTTGTGACATTTCGTGGCCGTGATTGATTCTTTATTTAGTTATAATGATGTTTTTAAATTCAGAATATGTATTTATAAAATAGTATTAATTAATATTATAAATTTTTATATAAACTTAGTCAACTGATCCAATTATTGATTTAATGAATTACTATATAATAAAACATTGATTTAATAATATAAAACTCAATTAAATTCATAGTATAATTAAAATGTTAATGATTTAATTAATGAATACTTGTTGAGATGTGTAACTACTCATCTCAAAACACATTAGTTAATCGTGCTCAAAAGATGTTTTTGTGAATACTAAAAAAGAAAAAGTGACTTATTAAGCCAATATTGAATTATGGATTAATCCAACTTTAGTAACAATTGTATTTCCATATATATTAATTTTAATAATGTTATATTTATATATTATCAATGTAAAATTTTATATATAATTAATATATTATCTACTATTTAGTATCAGTTAATCATTGATTATTAAATATAAATGATAAATAATGTATTAATAATATATAAAACTCTCAATTGTTAGTGTATATATTTTTGTGTGTAATTTTAAATGAAAATTCACATCAATACAGTACAAATGAGAAAACTGGCCGATTGAATAGATTTTCACCAATTTTAACGAGAATTACATGTTGAATGATTAAAATTAATAATACATTATTAACGATGTAAAAACTCATATACTATTAATGCACATATCATTTTCACTCACATGTTTTGGACTAGTATAATTACTGATATGATAGCGGTTTTAGGAGCATTCCAGCGATAGTGAATAAACTGATACCTGTTTTCATAAGTATGTGTTGAAATATGAAATTCCAATGCCACAGCTCTTAACTTAAAAAGAGCCTTTGACACTTTGATTTTCATCTCTTTCATTTCATAATGGCATCATCAACATCACTCAAACTCTATTCATCTTCCCCAACTCTCAATTTCCATAACCATTCTCCATCTCTCTCTCCCTTTTCCCTTCGCCCCAAACTCACCACCGACCGCACCCTCACCCTCTCCGTCGCCCGTGAAGTCCCGGCGGAGCTCTCACCCATCAACGACGGAGCAATCGCCAATGAAACTAAAAAGAAGCCAGGATTGGAAAAAGACCATATTGCCCTTTGGCATAGATACGTGGAGTGGCTTTACCAACACAAGGAGTTGGGTCTATACATCGATGTGAGTCGGGTCGGGTTTACGGATGAGTTCGTGAACCAAATGGAGCCCCGTTTCGAGAAAGCGTTTCGTGCAATGGTGGATCTTGAGAAGGGTGCCATTGCTAATCCTGATGAGGGAAGAATGGTGGGACATTATTGGCTTAGGGACCCTAATCGTGCTCCTAATCAATTTCTTAAGACTCAGATTCAGAATACTCTTGAAGCTATATGCAATTTTGCTAATGATATAATCTCTGCTAAGGTTACTTCAATTCTATCTGTGCTTGTATACTTGTTTTTTATGATTTTGTTTTAGTTTAATGTACAACATTTATGGCTAGTACTTTTGTGTGTTAATTCCTAGAGAAGCTTTTTTCAATATGTGGAATGGGATGGGGCATATGTATTGTAGACCAATTGTGAGTGTGAGTGAGTATCGAGGTATCTCGTATCCCGAGGTGGATTAGATGTAGAGAAGGGCGATGTTTTGTTGTCACAGGTTTTGACTGGCTAATTTATTTAGATATCCAGTAAGTGGTGAGAGATGATGTTTTTTTGAACAAGCAGAATATATGGTATGGGATCGTGGCACTGTATATGTTATCTTGGCATAGTGTATGTAACTATGAGTGTGGATGTTGCTTTGGCGATGATTTCCTTAACATTGTTTGAGTTTTTGCTATGCAAGGGTCTATGTTGTGTTAGCTGTGTCTTGTTCTTTATTAATTTGTGGATGATAATGAATGTATTTTGGCAGATTAAGCCTCCGTCATCTCCGGAGGGTCGTTTTACTCAAATACTGTCGGTTGGAATTGGAGGTTCAGCTCTTGGACCACAGTTTGTTGCAGAGGCATTGGCTCCGGATAATCCTCCACTCAAGGTATTTAGCTTTGCTATTCTATCGGTGGAATCTTCATTACCAATGTTTGATGCTCCTTTTATTAATGTTAAATTCCAAGAATGGGGAGTTATTTTACTAGGGCCTCCAGTGGGAGTCAAAATTCAATTCAACTTAACACATGTTCCACTTGAGTCCTGCCTAATATTTGTAAATCTGTAATTTTCACTTCTCAATCATGTTGTATGCAGCCTCTTACCTTTGTATGTTGCTTACAATCTAAAGTTTCTTCTATTTGCCAAATATCTGAGCAACCACTGTTATTAAATATGGATGTAACATCTTATTTGGGGGCCCTCACAAAATCTTTTGAACTTTTTGCAGATAAGATTTGTTGACAACACAGATCCTGCTGGAATTGATCATCAGATTGCGCAACTTGGCCCTGAGCTAGCTTCCACACTTGTAATAGTAATTTCAAAGGTCTGCATGGAGATTATACATTATTTTATTGTTATGCGATTATGATGTTATTGGCCCATAGAGTATGTTGTTGACTTGAAAATGTCATTCCTCTTCAGAGTGGAGGTACCCCTGAGACTAGAAATGGTTTATTAGAAGTACAGAAGGCCTTTCGTGAAGCAGGCTTGAATTTTTCGAAACAGGTTTAATATCAGGTTTTCATTTTTTATAATTGTTTATTTCCCAATGTCATTTTATCTTAACATATTCAAATCTGAAATTTGGGTGGTATTATGGGGCTAAAATTGTGAATGGCAGTTTTATGAGGGTGAACAAGTTACTCTTATCTAGATTGATTTGCATATATCACTGTGAAGATCCTAAAATTTCGAACTTTCATCACTGCTATACCTTTTTAAATTAATCTTCATAGATTTGCATATGTTGTACTATTTATTTTGTTTGTTTCATGATGAATTCAAGTCTTTCAAAAATTACTTTCTTTAGTAATAGATATATTAGGATAGACTCATTTTATGTATTTATGATATAATTAGAAGCAATATATATTGACTTAGTATATAATTACTTTCTTTGTAAGGATTCTACCTTGCTAAAAAAACATGTGAACCTATAAGTGCTCTTGGTCCGACATCACTCACACATCTGCTCGTGTTTTTTGGACTTATATGATGATTTTCTAATGCTGCTGTAATGCAGGGTGTTGCTATAACACAAGAAGATTCTTTGTTGGATAACACTGCTAGAATTGAGGGGTGGTTAGCTAGGTTTCCCATGTTTGATTGGGTGGGAGGTAGAACATCGGTGATGTCTGCAGTTGGCCTGCTTCCTGCTGCTCTTCAGGTAAGTGGCTGTTAATGTAAATTCAATGTGCTTATAATTTGATACTATTTGTTCACTTATATTGCTTCTTAATTCAGGGCATTGACATTAGAGAAATGCTTATTGGCGCATCACTGATGGATGAGGAAAATAGAAGTACCGTGGTAAGCCTCAGTTTCTATATCAAATTTTTAACTTTTAAATATTACCTCTAAGTTGTACCCATGTAGAAAAAGGATTTTCATGTGTGAAAATGTGAAGTGTTATGCCATACATAGAGTTAGTCTTAATGAAAGGTGGCTGGGTGTAAAATGGTTTTTTTTTTAGAAAGCCATTGCCTTCTTAAGAGCTGATGTTAAATGATGGATTTTAAAATGGCAATGAGTTGTATAATACCAGTTTATTTTTATTCTCTTGTCCTACTTAACCATCTTATCTGCTTAACCTTGCTTCTCTTCCCTATCACAAAGCAAAGGAACCAAAGGATCTCTTGTTAATATATATTTTTGTGCAGTTAAAGAATAATCCTGCAGCTCTGCTGGCTTTATGTTGGTATTGGGCCACTGATGGTGTAGGATCCAAGGTGGGAGTTTATAATTTCATCAACGATTAGCATCTTATGTTTTATTCCACAACTGATAAAAAAAAATTATTTCCTTCTTTTATACTCTGTAGGATATGGTTATCCTTCCATATAAGGACAGCCTGTTATTATTTAGCAGATACTTGCAGCAGCTGGTCATGGAATCTCTTGGCAAAGAGTTTGACTTGGATGGTAATCGGGTATGTCTTACTCTAATGTGCAACAAATTTGAATAACAATACTTTTCCTGCTTTTTTTGGGTGAATTTGTTGGTGTTTTTTAATCAGTTTATACTTTGTAGCTGTTCCTGTATCAGAAAGTAGCCTACTGGACTCTGTAGTCTGTAATTTCTAATTGATGGTTTTTGTCTTGGTACCATGTATACATTGATTTATTTACATATGGAGCCCACTTGTATCACATCTGAGTATCTGACATATTCTTAACATGCCTGGATATTGTTGATAAGAGATTCTAGTTTTCATAGGATTGTGGAACTACGGTTAGCCTTAAATGCTTTGATCCTACATAAATTAATGATATATCTGAATCTGACTGGGATATCCACAGGTTAATCAAGGAATCAGTGTCTATGGAAATAAAGGAAGCACAGATCAGCATGCGTGAGTTGTCATGCTAATTTTTAAGTTAATATGATATGTTTATTGATTTGATTAGTTATTTAGTAAACTTCTGCTACAGATATATTCAACAATTGAGGGAAGGTGTGCACAATTTCTTTGCGACATTCATTGAGGTGCTACGTGATAGACCCCCAGGTCATGATTGGGAACTCGAACCTGGTGTTACATGTGGTGACTACCTATTTGGCATGCTACAGGTCTGATCTACTAGTGAAGCTTATTTTGTTATTGACCATGGTGTTTTACCTAAGAATGGTTCAGTCTCTTTTTTCTCATACTAAAATTAGAGTTAATGTAGGGAACAAGGTCAGCTCTGTACGCTAATAATCGAGAGTCTATCACTGTCACTGTAGAAGAAGTGACACCAAGATCAGTTGGTGCTCTTATTGCACTCTACGAACGAGCAGTAGGGATATATGCGTCCCTTGTCAACATCAATGCTTATCATCAACCTGGTAAAATATGATCTCTTTAGCCCAATTCATGATTTTCTTCATCTCCCTTGAATGGAAGTTTTTTCCCTGTCCAGTGTTGGGTCAATGATTAAAGTTGTTTTTAATGTTTGAGTCAGTGCATATTAAATTACATATCCTGATTGTACTCTGTTAGTACTTCATTGTCATTCAACCGCTTCGGAATTATGATAATTGCGTAGGTGTGGAAGCTGGTAAAAAAGCAGCAGGTGAAGTATTAGCACTTCAGAAGCGAGTGTTAACAGTGTTAAATGAGGCGAGGTATGGTATATATCTGAAAATATCAGTGATTTCTTTGTCTTCCAGCTAGGGTTATTATGGGTACTTAGAGGAGGTCGATGTAATTTTAATCACACACTTACCTCCCCTCCCCAGAGGTGGTTGAAATTACACAGTCCTCGTCTAAGCGAAGGAGATGTAGCTTTTGAACCAAGAAAGATTCAAGTATAAATGTATAATTAAGCCTAGCTTTTCTGTTACTGTTTTCAGCTGCAAACAACCTGTTGAGCCATTGACACTGGAAGAAGTAGCTGAGCGCTGCCATGCTCCAGAAGATGTACATAGCCTCAGTCTATTACTTTTCTGAATTATGTTTACTAACTACTTTATTAAGAACTGATGAATATGTATCGTAATGTTTTTACTTTATATGCAGATTGAAATGATTTACAAGATTATAGCTCATATGGCTGCCAATGATAGAGCGCTAATTGCTGAAGGAAGCTGCGGTTCACCACGTAGTATCAAGGTTTTTCTTGGAGAGTGTAACATTGATGATTTGTATGTTTGAGTTAAACTGATGAAATTCATGTTTCATTAAGTTATAGTTGTGTTTGAATACGGTTCAAGAGAAAGGAAACAGCCTGCAATAATTTGGTTTCTATGTTGAAATCTATCATTAATAAAAATGAAGTTTTTGTTTAAACATTCTGGAAAGTGTCTAATTTTTATGATCTTTACAAAAATAATATTTAATTAGTAAAATGGAGTTAAGATGAAATAATTTAAGAAATGAAGTGAAAGAGGTTGTGGATTCGAGTTTCACTCATAACAAATTTAAAATAAAAATAAAAAAATGGAGTTACAAGGTGGTTTGATGATTATGAGTGGGATGAAGGAAATTAAAGGTTTGAGTCTTGCTCGTAACAAATATTAATATACTAATATGTGCCATTAAAAAAGTTATCATGTAAATAAAAAGGAAAACTAAGCATCTAAAAGGAATTAGCACAGTAGGTAGAAGTGTAATCCATTAACAAAATTGATAACATGCCGAATTGAATATGACTCAATTACTGCTAGATTTAGAGTTGTTGTATCCTTTGCCTTTACCGGATGTGGAAAAGCTTAAAAGGGTGAAGTTTTGTTGACATGGTGAAGCTATACCATTTTGAAGCTTTGAACAAATGGAGCAAAAACAAGAAAATGAAGAGAATACAAGAAAACTACAACAAGTTGGGTTCTCCTATGTTGGAAGAGGGAGATTGTGTTTCAGGACTGAGTTATGAATAAGATTTTGAATAGCACTTATAAAAGTTTCAGCAGTTATATTTACAAGATCAAACAACATTAGAGTTCAAATGATCTGTGGTGGAAATAACTTACATGGAACACAAACAGGGTATGGAATGCCCAACTGAATTGCTGCAGCATAAGTGAAAGTACAATAGTTAAATTACTGCATAACTACTTTAATCTAAGCTGCATTGGCAAATTAGATTAGTTTTTTTTGTACTACCAATAGTATCTCCTCACCTTTTGGGTAAGGAATTAATCCCTTCGGGATGCGTGAGTACCCCTCCAACAAGTGTTGCTTTCAAGAATTAAACCCTTGACTTTTTTGTCATCCTAGAAATTTAGTGGGACCTTATATTACTAGATCAACACCTTACTGATAAATTAGAGAAGTTTTGATATAATATGACAAGATGAAAATAACAGGATTTTGATATATCCTGTCAAAATGAAAGTGATAAATAAAAATGAGACTATTATGAAATGTATGCTAACAATCAGCAGGCAAATTCATAGGCAATACATGCCATGTAATTAATGCAAATTATGCAACATGTAAGTACAACATTAAGATCCTTAATTGTAAAGAGACATGAAAGGTAGACCATAAAACCTCATGATGCAACATTATAAATAGCTTTGCTCCCATCCCAAGCCTTTTGAACTTTGAAGCTCACCCTCTTTATTTTTCACTGAAAATGTTGTGCTGAGTGCTAATAAAACAAACCAAAAAAATCATCACTAAATTGCATGGAAGGCTAACAAAACAAAGGTAAGGTGCCAAAATAGGAAGGAAACAATCAAACTCACCTTCCTGGAGTTGAATAGGGGTCAAATACTACAAAGAGCAAAGGTACCAATTAGTGAGTAGAAACTTAAGATATATTTGACACTGTTTCTTGCTATTTTTCAGATGATCCATTAAAATAAAGCCTTCAGAATGTTTTGTTGATTATTTCATATCTCATACCTGTCTCTAACACCAAGAGCAAGGGATTTGATATGGTTTTGGAAACATGTGTTTTTCGATGGTTGTTGTTTAAATATTTATGTCATGTTGCTTTGTCTCATTAGCATGTTCTAGTCTTAGGACAGTTCTGGTCTTGGACAAAACCTCAATGCAATGTTTAGGAAGCATCACAGTATTGGTGATGCTTAAGCTTGTTTTCTTTCCCATCGCTTTCATGCACTCCAGTATAATGGAAGTCTTACACAACCAAAATATCCTTACCACTACTACATTTGTTCTATTCTATACAATAATTAATTGTGATTAAGCATAAAAACTAGTGAAAGTTGAAAAGTAATAAAAATACTAGCCAGCTAATACCATTTAATATTTAAGATGTAGACAAAAAAAAAAAAGAGATTGTATGATACTCGAGAATCTAATAATGGATAAAGATTGCAACACGTGACACAAATAAAATTTGAAATTATTTTTCAATAAAAAGCTTTAAAATTAAGTAAATTTAAAATAGTAGTTTTTTTTCTTCAGATAGTCAATTTTTGGATGAATTCTTTGGGAAAAAAGAAGGGAAAAGTAATCTAAATTTTATTATTAGATGGGTATACATTTGGTCCTAACAAACCTTAGAGGTATTAAGTGTAGTTTCTTCTAAAATTAAGACTAACAGAGAATATGACTTTATAAAACAAAAAGTGAAGAAAGACCACCAATCTCAAAAAGAATTTATGATATATCTTCAATCTACATAATTGAACACCAACCATAACATATATGAGGGAAGAGTAGACCATAAAATATAAAATATGGAAAATGAATCAAAGACATAGTTTTAGCATTTGACCAAGAGAACCTCGTACTAGAGTTATTTTCCCTCCATCATTAGCCGTTTTTTAAGGTTGACGTGTAAAACTTGTACAGATTAGGAAGACTCGCTCCTCGTTTTCCCAAACATTTCTCACTTTCCATTTGGAGATGAGAGAGAATCACAAATCACACTAACAAACAACACAAACTTACTGTTTTTGTTCACACTTTCCCATTTCTCTTTTCCATTTTTTTACCCTTCTCTATCTTCATACTTATGTTTTTTCCCTTTGATTTCTAGACCAGGTATATGCCACATTGCAGATTCAAATCAAAGTTCTCTCTTTATTTCCACCCTTTATTGTATTACTTCATAGTTTTGTTTGATTTATTGTATGTTTTGTATATAATCTTTGAAGCTGCATTGTGTTTTTTTGTTGAATGTTATTACATGGTTTGGTTATTTGCATGTAGTGGACTCTGCTGGCTGATCATTTGGAATATACTTCTGTGATTTTGGGATCACAGATATGACCAATACTAATGCAGAATTGTCTCAGGTGAAATGTTTTCATTTATTTATTAAGAAAAAAAATGTATGCATGTAAGAGTTTTTTACATTCTCATTGAATCATCCACCGGATGATCTGGTTGGTGCATAGATATTACGCTTTTATTTATTTTCCATAATTTTTGAGCCTGAGTTTTAAATTAAGACTATGATGTAAATTGATGGGGAATGTTATGTGTTTGTGTTTGTAGGGAAATAGTGGTGCTTCTCTTCCCCCATCTAACCCTCAGCCTGGGCCACCAGAACATCAGCGTTCTCAAGTTGGCAGTGGCAATACGGTAATTGTTTCAATTACCATGGTCAAATGTTTCAATTTTCACATGTTGTCCTTCTCAAGATTTTTCTTTTATCACAGTTTAAGCATATCTTGATTGAGCTTAGGCAAGTGATGAAAGGCAAGCAAAAATTGAAATTTATTTTCATCACTACTAAATTTAGCTGAATTAAAGAGAATAAATACTGTTTATTATATCTCTATTAAGTTATTTTTCCAAAGGAAATTACTCCATGTCCTTCTATTATCTCATTTTGAGTTCATGTAATTTCATATTTTGCAGATTTTCAAGAGTGGGCCACTATTCATATCTTCCAAAGGTGTTTTTTACTCGCTAGTTAATGGATTTTCTTCTACAAAGCAATACATTTATGTGATTGTAGTGCAATGAGTACAAGCACATTTAGTGTCTTTTACCATTTAGTCAGTATACCTTTGTTCAGCCTTATATGTTGAGAAAAGAGGGAATGCATTAACTTGGTGTAATGTAAATTACATTTACCCTCCCTATGTCCGACTAGGTGACAATCTCGTGCATTGAGCTGCACTTTTAACTTAATTTTCTGCTGGAGTTCAGCCAGACCAACTTAATGCATTCTCCACAGTTTCTAAACGTATAAGATTGAGTTTGTACACAATGACATTTGACCTCAAAGCATTCATGAGTTAATGGCTCAACTATTTCAGTAAGCCTGACAACATTTTGGATTTAGTCATAGCATTTTTATAAAAAGATGGAGTTTAATGTCGGTTTTCATAATAAATAGGAAGTAAATGCAAAAGACAATGGACGGGTTAGTAATTTATATATAAAAACTACAGATAAGGTAACAATTGAAGAGAACTTTGTAATGCCTGATCTATGAAGTATATTTAGAAAATGAAGTTCAGAACTGATCTAATATTAGATAAATAGGATTTGATTTAATAAATAAGATACAGTGTTAGTATTGAACTCCTTTATCTTTGCTGATTCTACTTTTAATTCTTCAAAGTTTAACTGCATGGTGCATTTTAACTCTATATATAAGACTCTATAACATAGTATGTATTATTCCTTCGTGTGTAGGAATCGGATGGACATCTTGGAAGAAAAGGTGGTTTATTTTAACACAAACTTCACTTGTTTTCTTCAGAAGTGATCCAGTAAGTAATTTTGTTTCAGCATCTATTTTGTTTATCTTGTTCTGCTTTGTTTCCCTTTATTGTGTAAGCACTTAACATGTGTTCGCATGTAATGACAAGAATACTGAGTGGTGAGAACTTCAAATAGTAAACAGAATATTAGTTAACCATTATAAGGCTTGAATCACGAACAATAATGCATTGCATGCCTAACATTAGTCAAATCTAACATATCTACCTGATCATTATATGGTGTAAACTTGTTATGAGTTTTCTGCTTTTCAGAGTGCTATCCCTCAGAAGGGAAATGAAGTGAATTTGACCCTTGGTGGCATTGACCTCAACAATTCAGGCAGGTTGGCTTGTTTTCCATAGAAACCTTAAACCTTTGTTATGTTTTTCTCCATAATGTAAAGATAGCAGGATTTGTGAAGTTCCATGATCTCCTATTACTTATGTTGTCAAATTTTGTAGTGTTGTTGTCAAAGCAGACAAGAAGCTTTTGACCGTACAATTTCCTGATGCTCATGATGGGCGAGCTTTCACACTAAAGGTGCCGTATTTGTCTTCCTTTTCAGATATTCTGCTTAAAACATTAAGGGTGTTTTTCTTTTGAATCGTATTTCAAGACAAAATATTTACACAATGTTCGGGTTGTGGTTGCTTTATCCTTTCTTTTTCTCTCAAGATTCTATGTTCTCTATCTACATGATATATGCGCTCAATGGTTCGACATATATTGACATAGATGCAAAGAAAGAATGGTGAATATGAAAATTCTTTTTTTCTGCTGCTAATATTTTCCATTTATTGATGCTGTAGGCTGAAACTACAGAGGACTTATATGAGTGGAAGACTGCACTCGAGAATGCTCTGGCAAAAGCACCTAGTGCTGCTAATGCGACAGAGCAAAATGGTATCTTCAGGAACGAACAGATTGATTCAATTGATATTTCTATGGACCAGTGTATGCTCTTGTTATAATTGTGCTTTAAATATGCCATTCAACCTCACAGTCCGCCCTTTGTGGTGCGTACACTATGAATGTTATTCATGATCTGTATACAGTTCTTCATGAAAAATTTAATTATCGTCATGTAAATGTTTGGTCATACAGATTTTGTTAAGATAGTTGATTTTATGATTTGATCCTTGGTAGGAAGATTACATATCCATATATATAATGGAACTTGGCTGTGGCAGTGGTTTTAAAACTTATAAATTTGAATGATTGTGTTTTCTGTACGTTTGGCTTGTTTCTGCAGTATGTTATGCCTTGTCTTTTTTCTTTTTCCATTAATTCATGGTTATGATGTTTGCATAATATAGAAACCTTAAACCTTTGTTATGTTTTTCTCCATAATGTAAAGATAGCAGGATTTGTGAAGTTCCATGATCTCCTATTACTTATGTTGTCAAATTTTGTAGTGTTGTTGTCAAAGCAGACAAGAAGCTTTTGACCGTACAATTTCCTGATGCTCATGATGGGCGAGCTTTCACACTAAAGGTGCCGTATTTGTCTTCCTTTTCAGATATTCTGCTTAAAACATTAAGGGTGTTTTTCTTTTGAATCGTATTTCAAGACAAAATATTTACACAATGTTCGGGTTGTGGTTGCTTTATCCTTTCTTTTTCTCTCAAGATTCTATGTTCTCTATCTACATGATATATGCGCTCAATGGTTCGACATATATTGACATAGATGCAAAGAAAGAATGGTGAATATGAAAATTCTTTTTTTCTGCTGCTAATATTTTCCATTTATTGATGCTGTAGGCTGAAACTACAGAGGACTTATATGAGTGGAAGACTGCACTCGAGAATGCTCTGGCAAAAGCACCTAGTGCTGCTAATGCGACAGAGCAAAATGGTATCTTCAGGAACGAACAGATTGATTCAATTGATATTTCTATGGACCAGTGTATGCTCTTGTTATAATTGTGCTTTAAATATGCCATTCAACCTCACAGTCCGCCCTTTGTGGTGCGTACACTATGAATGTTATTCATGATCTGTATACAGTTCTTCATGAAAAATTTAATTATCGTCATGTAAATGTTTGGTCATACAGATTTTGTTAAGATAGTTGATTTTATGATTTGATCCTTGGTAGGAAGATTACATATCCATATATATAATGGAACTTGGCTGTGGCAGTGGTTTTAAAACTTATAAATTTGAATGATTGTGTTTTCTGTACGTTTGGCTTGTTTCTGCAGTATGTTATGCCTTGTCTTTTTTCTTTTTCCATTAATTCATGGTTATGATGTTTGCATAATATCTTAACTGTAAGATTTTATTTGATGGTGCTTCTGCTTGTTGCTGTAAAAGTCTGTAAATTGTTTGTTTTCCTTTGTTGTACGATTTTGTGCACTTTTAGTGAAGGATAGAGAACCAATGAAATCTACAGTCATTGGCCGTCCAATTTTACTTGCTCTGGAGGATGTTGATGGAACTCCGTCATTCTTGGAGAAAGCCCTGCAGTTCTTAGAACAGCATGGTTGGTTTTCTTTTCTATTGCATTTGTGTGTATCTGCGTGCGCAATTTTGAAATGTGACTGCTATTTTGTACATGGCGAAACTCCTCTATTAAAGTGGTTTTTCTTATACATATGATAATTTTATATTAAATGCATGATTCGCCATAAGAGGCATATAGTCCGGAATGCAATACTGATAGAAGCCTTTTACCTCATCTGGCTTATTTACTGCATAAGTGTTTCTTATTAATGAAGAAAAGAAAAGTCTCAAAGTAATACTAACCTCATCAGTAAAAACATGTAAAGAAGTTTAAGGCCTAGAAAGGGAGGGAAAAGAATGAAACGGAGCAACCTGCGAGTCTAATTATTTTCTTTGAACCAATTCTTACTCTTAGTGACCATTCTGGTGTTGCTTAGACATGAATGTGTTTGTGAATCTAATCAATATTATAAAACAGGAGCCAATGTAGAAGGGATTTTGAGACAAGCAGCTGATGTTGATGATGTTGAACGGCGAGTTCGGGAATATGAACAAGGTTTGTGGTTCTGCTCTTGGCTAATACTTGAATTACATGTTGCTGTCGGATACATCTTCCTTACCTTGCAGGAGGTTTTCCCTTGCTTCCATTTTGATTATGTGCTTAAGAAAGTTCTCAACTTCTCATATGTCTATTAAGAAGTTTCACAATATTTCAGGCTTTGCCATAGTGAACCTGTGAGAAATATATGAACTATTATGTATCAAAGAAAATTCCATATCAAATATTGGATTAAGTGCAATTTCCTTTGCATGACAATTTGATATCCTATATCAAGCAGAATATTGTGGGTGACGAATATTTAAGTTTTTTAGGATTGCAAGTTGATATTACCTAATAAGTCCATATGGCTGCAGGAAAAGTTGAGTTTTCTCCAGATGAGGATGCACATGTTATCGGCGATTGTATTAAGGTATCTTCATGGTAAACTCAAGTGCTGATTGCTTAATGTAGTGTTGGATATACATTATGATAATTGTTTGTTTTTTATAATTTTACAGCATGTACTTCGGCTATTGCCTTCTTCTCCAGTCCCTGCATCTTGTTGCAAGGCACTGTTAGAAGCTGTCCGTAAGTGTTATTTTAGTTGTTCCATCCATCCTGTTACCTACAATTACCATTATTATCTTTAACTATCAAGTATTGATGGATAATAGAATAAATTCTTGATCCAACTTGGATGAATTGCTCTTCAACTTTAATTTTCTTTCATTGTTCAAAATTGGCACAACAATTAGGAACTGAACGAGGTAGTCGGGTTTCTGCTATGCGTACAGCAATAAATGACACTTTCCCTGAACCAAATCGTCACTTATTGCAAAGGTATTATATTAATTATGTTCCCCTTGGGATAAATTATTGACTGCTATCTTGGTTATCTTATTTGCTGAATGAACTTCAGGGTTTAATATCACTCTTTTTCTTTACTTTAATTCCCTAATCTTACTAATGAGTATAATTTAGTTGATTTGGGATAGTCTTTGGTGTCCAGAAACCTACTACATCACAAGTGTTACTTTGAGCCAAAGATGTTTCTAGATTTATGTTAATAAGATATGCCCATATTTAGGATCTACTTATTCAGAGGCTATGTTGAATTCATGGTTTATGGTTAAGAACCTATTGCACCAAAAAGAGGATAGTTCAAGTGAGTGGACCTTTTAAATGTTAGATTGCTGCCCCCAATGGTTCAAAATTGTGTGAGTGAACTATGAAATTACTAAGAAGTTATACACTGAAATTATTAAAGTTAGAAAATAGGATATTTTACACTATGCTCGCCAAATAACTAATGAACCAGGTATAGTAAATGAGCTAATATGGGGTATAGTTTTCAGCCTTATTAGCAATGTCTCTTTCCTGTGCTTATGAGATACTGACTATGTTCTATATACATGGTTACACAATTCGATAAATGATACACAGATCATGTTTTATTTTGCGCAATACCTTATATTATTTGGATCATGTTTTTTAATGTAAATTATTGTACTTCCTCCTGGACAGAATACTCTTGATGATGCAAACTATTGCTTCCCGTAAAGCTGTGAATAGAATGAGCTCCTCAGCTGTAGCAGCTTGCATGGCACCGTTACTTCTTCGCCCCCTTCTAGCTGGAGATTGTGATATTGAAAATGATTTTGATGTAGGAGGCGATGGTTCAATACAACTTTTACAAGCAGCTGCTGCAGCAAACCATGCTCAAGCAATTTGCATAACTTTATTAGAAGAATATAACAGCATATTTGGGGTAATCATGATTTGACATTTCTTTCTGTTTGTCTTCCAGTTATAACATGAATCTATGTTGCATGCATCTCTTTATGTTTTTGCAAGTATTTCAATGGTTAATTCTCAATTTGAAACTAGCGATAAGGTGCATCTTTTGATGAACTACCTATATTCGCAGATTATAGTTTCGATTTGGAGTATCTCTTGCCCATTGGATTTACAAACCAAATCTTCTGTCAATTGAAAAATCACTTGCAAGAGGGTCTAAATCAGTGTAGATTTTTTCCCTCTTGAAGGTTTGAACTTCCTAAGCAGAGTATCTCTATGCCTCTATCTTATTAAAATACATTTTCCTTTTCTCACTATATATAATTGGAAGTTATTGATCCAAGTTCTGACTCCACCTAAATAGGAATAGGGCTTCACTGTAGTTATTTATCATGGTCTCTTCATATACTTAAACTTTTTTCTTTCTTTGTGTATTTGGTTTCTATTTCCTAAGTTATGAGTGTTTTAGCAGGAAGGTTCTGAATCCCCTGATATATACACCGATACAGAAGAGAGTGGATCTGAAAGCGAGGAGGGTACAGAAGATGATTTGTCCTATGATGATGAGGATTATGATGATGAAGAAGATGGATCAGTACATGAGTCTGATGTAGATGATGATCTTGTTAGTGAATCCTATAGCGAAACTGGAGAGTCTCAGGCCTATGATGAGCATGATGATAAGGTTTAACCCTTATTTTCTTATTTTACACAATTTGATGCAATTATACTAAGGTTATTAACTAAAAAGATCCATTTCATTGGATTGAAAAAATTATTTTATGGAAACATAAATTATTAACTCCTTTACAAAACCCAAGTCAGATTGGCTCAGGAATGGGAAAAAAATGTTCAAACATAGGAAATACTAGTCAGCCATAATTTTTTGCCAGAATAGAAGCTAGAATGATTTGGCATTGTTATTGACATTTGGATAGATGATTGGTCCCTAGTCCCTACCATATAAATTCCTTACAATATCCAGAAGCTACCCTTCAATGTGGCTAAATTCTCTTCATCTCTTGTCAGGTTTATTCTGGCTATCTAGCAAAATATTCATTCATGGAAATCTTTTATCAGATTATCAGTGGCAGGGTTGTCATAAATTTTTCACATATATTACATATATGCGTAAAATAAAACAATATTACCAAAAATATAGTTCCTAGAATAAGAAATGTGAAGTCCCATCAAAGTAATTATTCTGCCTTAAATATTGCAGCCTTCTCTTCTTTCAGTGTTAACTTATATCTTACTCTAACCTTCTTGTAATGTACAGGACCATGATCATTCTAGCCCAAGTTCAAGATCCTCGGGCGCGAGTGAAGAATTTAGAGTCACTCGACCATCAAAGTCATTTCGAGGCTCACAACCTCAGCATCAAAATATCAAAAGCAGTAAAAATCTGACGAGTCCAACTAAGAATGCTTGTACAGATCAGTCCAATGAGCCTGCTGATATTGTTGGAGGTGTTTCCACTGACCAATCTACAGAGGATAATTCAGATTTTCCTAGCCCTTCTTTATGTATCAAAAAATCTATAACCATGTCCAATGGTGGTGCTCCAAGTCCAACACCTCGGCGCCGCACCATGTTGGGGCGTACTTCTGTGAGTAAATCTGTTCAAAACTACGCCTCAATTGGTTAAGTCTTTCTATTTTGAAAATAAATTTTATTTTCACTTAGTTTCTTACTTTTAGAGGGCGAAGCTTGATGCAACGATAAGGTTATTTATCTTGTGACCGGTCATAGGTTCAAATCTTATAAATAGCTTCTCCGCTTGTGGAGTGTAAAACTATGTAAATCTATACTCAGATTCCACAAAGTAGGAGCCCCGTGGGCTGGTTTGATCTTAATTTCTTACTTACCCTCGAGGCTAGTTAAATTTGACTTTTTATACTAATAAGTTTGAGGTTTCAACTCTTCCTTTGTATTCTATCCAGGCACGAAAGAATCTTTCCATGGAATCCATTGATTTTCCTATTGACGATGAGTAAGTAATTGACACTATCAATTGTGTATAATTCTTTTACAAGTCTCTAGTAGTATTTTTATAGTTCCTACTTTATCTTATTGGTTTCCAATTGCATTGTGTTTCTTGATACTCTTATCCCAGTCGGATTTGAACTGATTGTAATTTAAGTCTTGTGATTGATCAAAGCATGGTATATTTGAGAGATCAATTACAAGAGAGAAGAGAGTATGAGGAGAAAGAAATTCTTATGTTCTCTGAAAGCACCACACTAGTCCACTAAAAGCGTAATACATGTCACAGCACAATCATACATGCAAATTCCATTAGATTTAGTTTAAAGCAAATCTTAACTGCTGAGACTATTTATCTCAAAGTGTGTAATGTATGCATTTTCCATGAGGAACATAGACAATATGTATGATGTTAATGTATTATATGGATGGAGAACATAAATGACAGACATGTCAACGCAACTTAATAAAAAGTGGTGCAAAAGCTAATTGAACTATTGAGTGCTCCTGTGTCTCTATTCTGTACTGGAGGAATGTTTAATATAATTTTATGTTTGAATTTATATTATATGCATATTCACCTGGAGTTTTAGAAATGGTAAGATCAAAACCCATCAGTTACCTTTCAAATCACTTGTGTTAAGAACTAGGAAACATTGATGACCCGGGGAGAAATTTTTCCCTTATTTGGCTACATTGTGTCTTCATCATCTGCACACAAACACTTTCGGCCGCCAGAGTGACTCGACCCATCATTTTTGGAAGTTTCTAATCACATCCATGAATTCAGAGAAAGCATATCTTAATGGTCATACATGTCAATTAGACTTTGTTCTGTATAATGTTATATGATGCAGAGCATTTACTTAAGAGTGTGCATGGATGTTAGTTTCTTGACTTTCTTCTGTTTTGTCTGTCAACTAATTATGTTACTTACTATAGAGATGAAATTGAAAGGCTCGAAACAGCTAGGACAGAATTACAAACCCAAATTGCACAGGAGGTATGTTCTGGATTTCATTTCTGGATAACCTTGTTTATATGCGTGTTAGAATTCATTGAAACCAATTGACTAGTTTTATTTCCCGGTGTAGGTGGAGGCAAACGTAAAGCTGCAATCTCATATCGATAAGAGAAAGAAAGACTTGCAAGAGCGCCGTCTGGCTCTTGAGCAAGATGTATGTTCATTATGAGAGAATTTTCCCACTTCACATACCCCTCTTTCCCCACATATATGAATGGGGATTCTAACTTCTTTTAACAGGTGGCAAGGCTGCAGGAACAGTTGCGCAAGGAAAAGAAGTCTCGGGTAATTCTTGATGCAGGACTCAAGTTTCCTCCCGGAAGCTTGTTTGATTTATCCAATATTGATTAAAAGGCTGGTCAAAGTCACTCAAAGTTAAAGTATTTTGATCATTCAACTAATTGTAAATCTGAAAATTTTAAACAGACTAAGTCACACCTTGACGAATTAGCTTTGGTAGAAGTAGATCTTACTGACTTGGAGCGCAAGGTTGAAGAACTTGGGACGCGGCTCAATGCACAACTTGAGCAGAATTCTGGATCTACCTTGGATTCCTATAATCAATCGGAACAGATATCAAGTGATGAAAGAAAATGGTATGTTTATCATTACTTATTAGCTTGTTATTTCCTTCTTTATTTTTACAATCTTAGCCTCCTAATTGCTTGAGTTTTCATGAAAAATCTCTGTTCACAATATTTCTCCATACATCTTTGTTGAAGCTTCAAAATAGTTTGCCTAGAAAGAGTGCCCCCTTTTTTGGTATTTGTTTGCAATTGACTGATGCTTTCACCATGTAAATTATATAGCTTATTAAATTCTACTTTCTTGACAGGAAAAATAAGGCAGATACTGAAGTTTCTGCCACATCACAATCTGACAGGTCAATAAGTAAGGTAAATCTAACATGGCAAAGGATCAAGTTACTTGCTGAACATTGATGATAGTACTTTGTAATTTATCACCCCTTAAACCAAGAGTACTTGTAAATTTGTAATGATGCAACAGGGCACTAATCTTGGTGGAGCAGAAAATGAAAATGAGAGGAAGTCAGAGTCGATACCATTTTCAAACAAACAGCCACCGACTAGTTCCAAAAAATCCGGTTCAAAGGGTGAGGTAGGTTTCATATACTTTGGCTGTGAATCTAAATATAGATTAGCACTTTCTTTAAATTGTGTAATCAGAACTATGACCGAATAGCACTCATTCATCTGAGAATCATTAAAATGGCAACTCCTTCTGTTTCCTATTTTTGTTAAATTCATTCTAGCTATATGAAAAAGATAGTCTCAATTGCTTTTTATCCATGTTATTGTTATCCTTGTTGCATCATTGTCACTTATATACCATTACACAACAATTCTATGAAGAAATGAAACTACTTCATGGAAGGTAGTTAACTACTTTTAGCGTTATGACTAATATATCTTCTGTTTTACCCTGAGCTAACTACACATTGCAAAATTTACAGGACTAGTCAGACTAGATAGACTTATTTATTTAAATGCTTTCACAACAGGGAGCAAATTCCACTCCTTCTGCATTGACAAAACTGACATCGAGACTGAACTTTTTGAAGGTGCGCCAAAGTTCGGATAAAGGACGTGATCGAGATTCAATTTCACACAACCTGGAAAAAGGAAAAGGATCTGAAACTCAATATGCGGCAAACCAAGAAAAGGGTAGAGGCTTAGACAGCTCTCATTCGAGCAAAGAAAAATCACATCAAAGTTCGGAGAAATTGAGAAAATCAGATAGTCAGCCAGGCTACCATTCAGAAGGATGGAATCCAAATCAACATCCAACACACTTGGAAAGAGGAAGATCAGAAGGCCATCATCAGTCTTATAATGTCGATAAAGGACGATGATGACAAGGTCAATCTTTCGTTACAAGTTCAATTTTTCTTGTGAAAGTCTATCATTGCTTATGTCTTCAACAATGTTTTGAGTGGTTTTATGAAATACAGTTGTAAGGAGAATCCTTCTTAGTCACTAGAGACAGAACCACTCCAGTTTCCACGAAAACCAGGATGCCCGATTCATAGTTTGATTCTTCAAACATATCTATGAAAAGCTGAACTGTTTGAAATCTAACATTGCTGATTTTATTTTACTAGCTCAGTGAACAGAATGATGGTTTTACAATTACATTATCATATTTGTAACTGCAATAATGTTGAGTTGTTTGCCATAAGCTTGCAGAACATTAAGCAGATAGATAGAACATGGCTTAAGTAATTTTTTTGGTATGGCGAATTTTAGATTTCCTAATTCCATTGTGTATTATGTTACAAAAATATATGTCCAGAAAGGAGGAAACAGAAATGCCTTGAAACTTATAAGCAGGTACAATTTTAATGATGAAAAGTAGACAGAACTACAAATTATAAAAACTATCCCAATTTCATGAATTGCCTAATTAGAAAAATTGGTAAACTAGAAATGTGTTTGGTTAAGATTTATTTTGCCAAAAAAATATAGTTGTGGGAGGTCTAAATAAGCATGATCTTATAATTGGTTTGACAAAAATATAATATCAATCTTATGGCTCATTTAGAGTAAAAATAAGCATAACTTCAGCTAAAAATATAGCATCAAAATATCAAATATTCATCTTTTATTCATATTCCCCTACTCCACCAGCTTGCAGAATGGAAGAAATGAGAACCCATGAAGCATCTTGTAAATCAACTTTGGGCACAATACCAAGGTCAAAATCTAGTTCAGCTAAAATATCAGTTAAGAAGAAAATACTAGGAGGATAAATTTGTAAGTACGAAAAACTGTTATGTTGTTATCATTGTTCGGTTCCAATGATTTTATTTATTTTGTGTGGGCAGATGAAGCAATTTGATTCTTTGCTATTTCACTCACCCATCTAATCTATTTATGCCATTTGGTTAATGTAGCATTGTTTGACCTTCAAAACGATGAAGAGATTTCATTCTGTATATAAATTTAATTATGCATAATGTTAAAATATAATCTGTTTCTGTGTTAAATTTTGATGATGTGATTCAGTTAAAGCACATGCTGGATTTTCATGCATGCGTATAAAGAATAAAGCAAGCTACGTCATAAAACAGTAGGTACGCAGAACCAAGATTCCAATACACACGGGTCACGATCGGGGTTGGGTCCTTGGTGTTGGGGTAATTCTTTGTTATTTTTTCCTCTCATCTTAATCCTTAGATTTAAGAAATAAAGTATCGCTGTCGGGAATCGAATAATGAACAATAACTAACACCTTCATACTTTAGAAAGACTAAACAGTAAACTATAAACTAAGTCTTCTGCTAAACATAGAATTATTGACCAAGTCATAATCGATCAAACCAAATAAATGAGTGGGTACTGGTCACCCTAGGGGATGGGGATCTCATCCCCAACTTTGTCCCTAATCAATCACAATATAGCAAAATTTGATAAAGTCATAAATATTTAATTTTCTTAACTAACCTAACTAATATTTAATTTGATAAAGTCATATGATTGGTTTGGGACAGACTTTGATACATGCTTTGGTCAGGAGATCCTTGTCCCACCCTAAAGTAACCGTCAAATATTTCACATCAAATACCTTTCAAATATATATATATATATATATATGCCTTAATTACCACTGCTACGTTCACAATTTGATACAAAACGAAATATCCAAAAACAGTAAAAGCTACGTAGCTAATAAAGACAAATGTAGCAGTTGCAGCAGGGCTAGTTACAAAGTTCACGGGCTATACCTACCTTATTGTTAACGGTATCAAACAAAATCCTAAGATTCTGTTGCTGCAAGTTGGCAATCACATTCAGCACCGAGTTCACATTATTGGGTGCCGCTGCCATTGCAAGACAAGCCAACGTTCCTGAACTGCTATGTATCAAGCTATTCTCCAATGCCAGCTTCAGAACCAACCCTTCCAAATGCAGCGTAATTGGTGGTGCCAGTGTCTCGTAGTTCTTCACGAAACATGTGTCAAATGCTCCTAGGCTCGAGAATGGGCCTGTCACTTGTTTCCTAAACTCGTCTCTCACTGCGTTGTAAACGGGCTCAACAAACCTTGTTATCACTGTGCCCGAATCGATCACGGTTCCGGAACCGGTGGTTGTGTCAAATTCGAGATACTCCTTGGGTACGGGTACAAGTACGTGACCCACACCGATACCCGTGAGGTTCACGTAGTATAGTGAAGGCCTATGTGGGTTACGTAGAAGTGGGGTTGTTCTTATATTCTTGGGCTGGCCCATGGGCCCAAGTTTGAGGGAGCCGGAGAAATAGTAGGATTTGAAGCTAGGAAGACAGTAGGAGAATACACCAGAGTATTGTGTACCGGATTGTGAAAGCAATGACAAAGGCCCACGACCTAAGCCTAGAAGCCCTTGGGCCGGAACGGATCCACCAGAGATGGCGTTGATGCAACCAAATGAGTAGTTGGGTATGACATTCGTGGCTAATCTTAGTGAATCTTGGACGAGTGTTGCGGAGAAAGAGGAACCAGCATAGGATTGGTTGAAGGAGCACGTTCCAGTTCCTTCAGCAGGACAAGAAAGCCCACGGACCTGACCACATTGTGGAACAGAGCATTCCAACGGGCCGTAGCTAGTTGAGGCATTAGGCAAGAAAGTGGTTGTAGAGCAACCAAGGCAGCCCAAGCACGGGACGAAGGCCTCGTCGGTGCTAGTGTCCAGGACCATAAAAAGTAGTTGGCCCGGGGTTCCAATTTTGACCCGAACAATATAATTGCCAATGTTGAAGGCCTGGCCCGAAGCGATTGGGGTTGAGGTGACAGTCTTTTGGCCCACTAAGGTGGACAAGTACTTGACACGGGCTGGGTCTTTTGATGCCATGTTGATGAGTGTGTTGGCCCATGAGTCTGGCTTTGGTGGGTTGAAGGGTGAGCATTTGCTGTAGATGGGGATCACGTTGAGGTCTAAGTCATCGGGTTGAGAGGCACAAGGGTCAAGGGAAGTGGAAGCAGTGAGGTAAATCAGAGAGATAAGTATTGAGGTAGTAAGGAGCTTAACGTTCATGGTTGAAAGAATAGAAGGAAATGAATAGCTTAGATTTTATGTGTGGTTAGAGGATTAGAGTGCATGCATGGCTGAGTAAGAGGCCCTTAATATATATGAAAGAGTCAATGGAAGAGTTGGTTGTTAATTTACGTAAATGTCCTTACAGTTGGGGTGTTTTATTCTAGAGTTGCATGATTTAAGTATTCAGCTAGATCACATATTATGCTTTACTCAAATATTACCTGGATGTGTTTTATAAGATAAAGTGTGAAATTATTTATTTATTACACGTTGGTGTATTTTTTATCATAATCTTGCTTGTTAATTTTACCATCGACAATTAGATGTGGTTAATTATAATATCCAATTATACTTGACCAAAAAGGCATTGGTTTAGTAATATAATAAGGTTCTGCTAAATTTTCAGAAAGAACAAAAAGTGAAGAGTTCGATTCTTAAAAGTGACACTTGTTGGGAGAAGTAATTATTCACTCTGAACATGATTAATTCCTTACTGTGATTATCCACCATTGGTAGTACCAAAACAAATACTTAGATCAAGATCCTTGTCGCATGAATAGGTTGCAAGAAGAAGAATCCTTTATTTTAATTTATAGTAATTTCTCAGAAGTTATGTATGATCGTATGATATAGCATGACAAGGTAACTGTTTTTGGAATACAGATCATGGGAAAATGTGGGTTACATTACCTATGTTAAAAACAAAAGGAAGCGACGTCTCAAAAGCTATTTTATCATTGGTGTGATGGAAGCAGACAAACTTGAGGTTCAGTACAGCGATGTTAAGTGTGTTACACAAAAATCTTAGGCAGGTTATTGAAATTATTGGACCTTTTTGTTTGAGGGTATTTTTTATATGAAAAGCAAGTGATTGGAATGGTTGGAGTATAAGAATTAATTATATGGAGTTAAGTGCTCGTGATATGATTTATGTGGAGATGTTTGTGGGGATTATAAATTGACAGAGCTGAACAATTTTGTCCATACTAGCACGAGATGCGGTCGGTCACGGGCACTCTAAGACTTTTTGGCTCAAAACTCATGCTAGAGGGCTTAAGAGCTAGTAGCTAGATATTAGGAATCCAATAGAGATTAATTAATAGATTATTCTTATTTTCCATCAATAAGCAAGAAGGAGAATCAAGTAAAGCCAATAGAAACTTGCCCCCATTGGGCCCCTAGGGCCGAAGCTAACACACATAAATGGACATCACTTTGTTTCATTTTTTATGTGTCAATGTATCTTAATCTAATTGAAAATTGTCATATACTTAAACAAAAAAATTATAAAAATAATAAATATATTTTATATGTTACTTGGTAGGATTTGATTGGCTTAGGATATGATGATAAAAATATTTGGCAATAGTGGATCTTGGATCAATGCACATTCACAAGGTGTGTGCAACCATAGTTTAGCATATATTATGAAGGTTAACATTTGGTGTACGAAAAAATATGTTACTCCATGTGATATTTCCTTTGATTAGTTGAAAAATATATATTTAAAATTTAAATTTAATAATAAAATATGTTTTTGACTAATCAGATAAAGTAACACATGGAGTAACACACTTTTTGGGATAGAAGATGTGTTCCCATAAAAACTTTTGCATAGAACTCCCAAATACCTCAGCTATCTCATTTCTTTTCTAAGATTTCATATACGTGCCTCTCCTTAAAAAAATTGCACTTATTAATATTCTGGAATACATATGTGATGTATCTATAGGCCACTCTTGGGTATACTGGTTTGGGGGCTGTTCTGAGAGATGAATTTGGTTCAATCTAATTTGCAGCATCTCTTTATTAGAACAGAAGCTTTTATTTTGGACTACATCTATATTGTAGCATCATTGCGTGGATTTCAAGTTGCTCATATTAGCAGGGAAGCGAAGAAGAGAACACGTTTTAGCCAATGCAATCTGCTCCTTCACCCTTTGTAATGCAATCACCTTTTGCTGCTCTTTTATCATCTTAATGAAATGCAACATCCAACATATTTCCCTTACAAAATTGTATCACCTAATGTGTAATTTATTTTGAAGAAAAAAAGGACATCCATTTATAGAAGAAAGGTTAAGAAATTTAAAAGTCTAAGAATAAGAATGATAGAAAGTGCGTATTATTTGACTTTCCACAATATCGTCAATTTGACTTTCAAGAAATGATGTCATTTTTAATTTTATTATGGTGACATTAAATTTCCATCTAGGCTAAAATGTCGAATGTTTGATTCTAATGAGATATACTTGTTCGGAGGGACAATCATATACACATTGGTAGGGATTAGTATGGGTAAGGAACCTTGGTTATATGAAAATAGGTGATTATCCGGCAAATTATGGATAACATGAAGGTGAAATAGTGGCTTTAAATCAAAGGAAAGAGAAACAAACTGGATGACAATTGCTACCAAACCCTAATATTATTATGTTAATATTATGGGTGCAGAGTTTTTCCTAAAAAACATATAACATAGCCACATTCTTATGGGCTCAAACTCAACATCATTATTGGTTAAGCTACAACAATTTCATACCCTCTAATCAGCACAAGTGAAATTAATTTAGCATAATTAGTAAATAATAAATATCCAATCAAATTGGACAAAAAATCCAATCAAATGATAAAGAACAAATAGGAAAAAACATTTATAATACAACACTAGTAAAATAATATTATTAATTGTTCTTCTTATGCTATAATTAAATTAAATTTTCAAGTATTATCGTGACAAAAAATGCATCCACATACCCAAATTGAGTTTTGAATATTCATTCCTCCTCAGAACAAAGTTGGAAACTCAAATTCAGTTACAACTAAGACTTTATACAAATTAAACATGTTGAGAGTAATCAAAAGTGAGTTTGAACACTTCAAAGTCCAAACCCATTTCGGAACTCTCCAATTGCTTAAAAAATATGATTTTTTTCTTCTAAGCTCTTGGTCCAACGTAGGAAATTTTGTAGAATTTTCTTTCATTGTTAGTGTTACTGACCTATAGTAGTGAAGTGGTATTTTCACGTTTTTTTTTATTTTTCTTTCAATAATCAAATGCATTGCTTTGAATTTGAATGTTCAGTAAAGCAATTTGTTAGTGAGGTGCTTTGCAAATGTCAAAAGGTGTGATGAAAGTATGAAACAAAGGTTTGTGAAGCATAAGAACCCATATACAAATAATTTAAGATATAGATTAGCATCCCAAAAATTTACTATCTCCTTCTCTATATAATTTAGTTTTTTTTTGAAATTTCATTGGCCTTTAAATATAACATGTTTTGTAACATATATAGATAGATTTACACAACCACAATGCTAACAATTGCACGAGTATAAGTGCATAACACTTTTGGATCCTATCGTGTTTATGGAAATTAATTTGTTGATAACAATAAAACATTAACAATGCCAATGTTTCTAAATGATAATTTATAATTATCTGCTATAAGACACTATGCCTACAAAACAAAAGCATATGTAAACTTAATCTTGAATAAAATTAAACTAATGGATTTTCTCTTTCTTCATGCTTGTCGGGGTCCTAGTATTGATATCGGTATGTAATAGTATTTTTTTTCTTTACAGCGGTTTTTCATTTTACACAATTAGTTTATAATTTTTTAGTGTAATATCTATACACTTTCATTGTAAAGAGTTATATATATTCGATACACTATCTACTATTTATTCATATATTTTTTTAATAACCAATAATAATTAATAATATAATGATAGTATATAAAATTTATTGTACACTATTAATGCATATATTTTTTCTGACAATTTATCTAAAATTTATAAGCAAGCTGAGAGCAGAGGGCATTTTTCTTAAGTCCACCACATCAGCATTTCACTTCATAAGATTCAACTAATAACCTTAAAACTTTGCACACTAATACTAAAACTCTTACGTACTTAATATAACATCATATGTTGTTTGTTTTTTAGTTTTTTAAGAAATATAAAATAATGACATGTCTCAAGTCTGGTATATAAAATAATATCATGCCTTGAAATTGGATGACAGGACTTTAAGATTTATGGTCAAGTTGTAATTGAGAATCAAGTTAAGATTGCACTTAAGATTCTCTAAACACTATATGTTTATACCTTAACAAGTAAATTGATTGAATTAGAATTGTCTAAAAGTATATACCGATAAACTAGTTAATAGATGCAAAATAATATTAGATTCTACTTTAGAAACTTATAATCTCAATTAGCTTATCAGGTATGAATTTATAAACTCATATTTTATTAAAATAAGATGATTCATCAATTACCATCAAGTAATTTATTTATTTATTTTTCAATAAAATTGGTTGATTACCGTTATAAGTTACATTGTGACGTCAACAATCACACCCGTACTTAAATTAACAGTAAGGTCTAATTTAATTTTATGTGCATTAAGATGTACCAATAAATCGTTGAAGATTGTCCAGAGGAGGATAAAGTTGATATTTTTTTATAAAATTAATTGATGGAAGTTTTTTAAACATTGAAAATCGATTTTATGAGATAATACTTATACAACCATTTACCTATGAATTGTGTTGATAGTTATACAATACAATAACATTAAGTTAACATCCAATACTTTATCTCACCTATTTTATAAAAAAATTAGTTTGACAACTAATTTATGATAATTTTGAATTGTCTTGTTTTTTTTGGTAGTTTTTTAAGATGTTTATATAAAAAAATATAAAAGACAAGTGAGAAATAAAAATAAAAGGTTTAAGATGTTCAAAACAATACTATACCCATTTTATTAATTTTACAAAAGTTTGTTAAAAAAAGTTATTCCAGTGTTTTTATAGTGAAGAAAGTTGGTTATATAATATAGTAATTAAAGTCAATGATCCTTTCCTTATGATGAAAAGCCAGATTTGTGTATTTGTATTTGGCTCACACCGACAAACACCTAAGCTGACAATTACTTGTAAAATGGTTAGAGAATCTCCGACGCCACAAGAAATAAATAGTTTGAAGCCAATTGTATCATATTTCATATATATACATTATTAATATAAACATTTATTTATATTATCTATCTTTTAAAAGTTATTAATAATAATTAAATATAAATAATAGATGATATTGTGACATTATATACAAAATTATGAGTGTTTACATTTTTTTTTGTCATTTTGTTATCATGAATTAGTGATCATACTGTTAATGATCACGCTCCATCAAATCCAAGGGTCCAGAATTCAGGTCCCACGGCCACCGTCTGATCCCCGAATCCTAAACTAAGAGAATCAACCGTATTCGGAACGCTCCTCTCTAGGTCCCATTTTCACGTGCGGTCACAGGCAACCTTCCAACTCACACTGCACACCATTTTATTCCCGGTTCCCCATCTAACTGAACCGGAAACTCTAACTCATAACTGTCCCGGTCCAAAATCAAAATGAATCCCTGATAAGAATTTTATATTTTTTTGATACTATCAATGATATTTTTTACTTTATTTGTTAAGGAACTAATTTCTTTGAGATTTATGTCTAACCCTTCCAATAAGGATCGTTTATAGGAAACGAACATTATTTTAACGGTTCAAATGAAATCATTTTATAAAAGATGATTAAAACGACACTTTTAGTTATAGAGTCAATTGGAAACTAAAAAATTAAGATAAAAGTAAAATTTTAAAATGTAAGAAACTAAACAGGAAATTTAAACACAGCTGAACCGGTCCAAAAGTTGTAATCTGAGATTCGGAGGATCGGAACATTAAATGAAGGAAGAATTCACGCATTCCGATGTACGAAACAAAATTCCTTTCCCTCCACAATCAATTTCTCTCCTTCCAAAAACCTTCAGTATTTAATAACTCCATCCTCTTTATTTACACATTTACCGCGTTTTTTCTCTCTCCTCTGAACTTCTTTTTTATCCAAACAAAACAATTCACTCTTCATTTTCCAAACTCCAAATCCAAACACGAGATTTCTCGTCCGTTCTTCTCTTCCAAACACGAACAACGTACATTTCTACCTTGCGATTTCGGTTTCCCTCATTAACCTAACCGTTACGGTCCTTTGCATCTTCGTCACCGTCCAACAACCAAAGTGGTTGTTCTTCCGCCACGTGGCGCCCGGTGAATTTGGTGGTGATAGTAGGAATGTAGGATCTCACGGTGTGTTACTTTCTGTGGATGTGTATAAATGCGTGTCACCGGGGATCTAGGGTTTTCGAGCCTGGTCCTTGTGGTGGTGGTTTGTGTGGTGGTGCCGGCAGCGATCGGATTTGTGATTCGCCGTAAATGGCAGTTTGCGGTGGTTAGGAAGGAGGAGATCAACAGGCTTCTAATTTTGGCGGCGGAGGAGACCGCCAGGGCAGAGAGAGAGGCGTCGTACTCGTATTTATATAGCACTGCGGCGGTTTCCACCACCACTAAGATCAATCAATGCGCCGTGTGCTATTTTCCCGCCACTGCGCGCTGCGCTAAGTGCAAATCGGTTCGCTACTGGTGCGTTTAACTTCAAACTTTTCTTCTTTTATTGTTCTTGCTCTGTTTTCTAAAGTTTAGATTTATTATTTAATGTTAGGCATGTTAGTGTTACTTTTGATCTTGTAATCAGTGAGTTTTATAGGTCTGCAATTGAATTCCTAGTTATATAGTGTTGTTATCTCATGTGATTTGTAAGCCACAATAGTTTAGTTTGTATTTACTTGTTACATGTCACAAAGGTGAACATTCAAAGAATTTGACTTGTTTTGTATCAACTAGAGAAGCTCATTTTTTAACATAATTAACATACATGGCACCAAGTGGTTCATCCTTTCAACAAAATGATGGTTATTGCTTGGTGAAATAAAAATCATGTGGCTATTTTTGATCAACACATAAATTAGTTTAACGATTCAGGTGACTGTGTTATTCTGCAATACTGTGTTTCCAGTTCATTGCTTTTATTTACATATTTTGATGTGTACTTTCATAACAAATAATATGTCTGTGTTTTGTACATTTGGTTTTATGTCTTTCAGTTCTTTTGAGTGCCAAACTGTTCATTGGCGTCAAGGTCACAAATTAGAATGTCGTCCTCCCATCTCAAATGACTGGAATGATGATGTGGTTAGTGATCTTGGTAAGAAGGTAGCAGAGCAAGATTACTCTGATGTTCCTGGAGAGGAATTTGAAACTGAAGGCACACAGAATAAAACATCGTTAGAAAAATCCACATTTCTGGATACAAGTCCTTCTTCTAAAGTTTCATATAAGAAAGAATATTTAAGAGCCGAACATCTTGCTGAGGGAAATATTACAGATTCTAATTCTGATTTATCTAGTAACCTATTTTCTGGATTCTCAGCTTCCACAAGTGCCACCGAATCATCTGATGATGCCTCTGTCTGTGAGAGTATCATCTCAAATGAGCATGACAGATCAGAGGGGCATATTTCTGTTGATTCTAGCGATGAAATTCCTGAGGCAACTTCAATTGATAATAGTGTGGGTGCAGTCATGTCTTCTTCGCCAAAATTTGCATGTTTGGTTGAGCCAGTAGGTGGTTTTTCTTCAATGCCTAAATCAAATCAAGTTATGCCTGGCTTTTGTAAAGAGCAGAGTGAGCTTGCGTCAAATGGTACTTTAGGTTCAGGTATGTGGAATGGGACAGTAATTGAGCCTTCTAAAATGTCTACCGAGTTTTGGGATAAAACTCTTGATTCGAGAGTGATTAAAGACAAAACTAATAATTACCCTTGTCCATCTCATTCTGCCAAATCCACTGGCGGCAAGAAATCTGATTCTGAAACTTCATTTCGCTTTTCATACAATACCATGCCTCCCTTGCATGTACGCGGTACTGAGGCAAAGGGTTCCGTTTCTGATGCTTTTCCAAACTCTTCTGGGAACAATTTGGCTTGTCCTGAATCAACATCATCAGAGAATTACAGCATAGATTCTTCAAAGATGAGAAATTCTCCATTCTTGCACAGCAAAGATTCCAACGTTATGAGCTGTAACACTGCCAGTGGTTCTGAATCTGATAAATTGGAATCTAAAGAAATCTCTGGGCCTCCTTTATCTAGTTTCTCTCCTCAGTCCTCCAGTGTTAGCAAAGATTCAGGTAGTGTAGATGCTTTGAGCATCCATAACTTGCAATCAGCCAGCTCTATGGCACCAAACCATGTTGTCGACAAACATGGTAGCACCTTGAAGTCAGCTGAAATTAGATGCCTGACACATGATCTTGCTAATACTAGTTTAGCTTCTAGGAGTGAAGGACATTCAGTTTCCAGTACAAAAGGTGGGAATACTGGCATTCAATCTGGCAATGTTACCTCATCTCATGTTGCTGTCTGTTCTGAAAATTCCAAGAGTGGCTTGAAAACATCTGTTCTAAAAGTTGTTGATCAACTTAGAGGATCAAATTTATCAAAACATTTTACACTAGCTGCTGGGAGCGATACTGCTGGAAGATACACTGACAAGGTTTTTCTTGAGCAAATCATTTATACTCTTTTATGCCTAGAGGGCTTGAGGCACGATTATCTTACATTTATAATTATGCAGGGTCTTTTTCCATATGAATTGTTTGTCAAGCTTTATAACTCGAACAAGATGGAGTTGCCCCCTTTTGGTCTTATAAATTGTGGAAACAGGTAATTTTCAATATGAGAAACATGTTATAAGATAATAGGTCCATGATTGTATGTGGCATGGGTTTGTTCAATATAAATTAAGTGACATGCATTATTTTATTCTTTCCTTGTCAGTAAATGGTGTATATTTTTTGCCATATTAGATAATCAGTATGAATGGTTAGGTATGATTTTTTTTTGTAGAATCAATTTGCTCTTCCACTGTGTAGGATTTATTTATTTTAACTTGTCAACCTTCCTTTCGCAGTTGTTATGCTAATGCTGTTCTTCAGTGCTTAGCATTTACACCACCCTTGACTACTTATTTCCTTCAAGGACTGCATTCTAAAGCATGTATGTACTCAGACAGTGTTTCTATCTTGGAACCATCGTATGTCATATTTATTAGTTCTCTGTTGTTACTTTTTCTTGAGGTAAAATATCTCCTATGCAAATTTCAGGTACAAATAAAAAGTGGTGTTTCACCTGTGAGTTTGAAAGCTTAATTTTGAAGTCAAAGGGAACAAAATCTCCACTCTCTCCTATTGGCATACTATCTCAACTACAAAATATTGGGAGCCAGCTTGGTAATGGCAGGGAAGAAGATGCACATGAATTTCTCAGGTATTTTTTACACATTTTGGTCTGTGTAATATAGCATACTTATTGCTCTGTAATTCATTTTTAAGTTAATCATATGAAATACTTGACAGGCATTCTATTGACACAATGCAATCAGTTTGCCTTATGGAAGCTTGGGCTAACACACCGAGTTCATTGGAAGAGGAAACTACTTTAATGGGTCTTACATTTGGAGGCTACCTTCGATCAAAGGTAATTTAATATTTCCATCTGGATTCTGGAAAAATAATACATGACTATCTGTTATGATTTTATTTCTTTCCTGGTTATAGGTGCAATACATTGTTGGTATGTTTATGAAATAAATATGGTACTATTCCTATCATTATAACTTGTTTTGATTGAAAGTAATATGAACAATGGACTTACACTTCCTATTTGACAGATAAAGTGCATGAAATGTGGAGGGAAGTCTGAGCGCCAGGAAAGGATGATGGATCTGACTGTTGAGATAGGAGGGGAGATAGCAACCTTGGAGGAGGCCCTTCGACGGTTTACAAGTACTGAGACTTTGGATGGAGAAAACAAGTACCACTGTGTTAGGTTGGTTGATTTTTGAGATGTCTCTTGAAAGCTGAGTGTTATCATGCAATAGGATGTTCCGTTGTTATTCTTAGAAAATATGGAAACTAACTACATACAAGAGAGCCAGACCTCTGTGAGCCCTCTAAACAGAAACTAACAGAATAAAAAAATGGAAAAAAGGTCCCCAGAGTCACTGCAGATATCAAGAAACTCTTGGCCTTCTCCCCTTCTCCCAGAGTCAGCGATTCTTATGTTTGGCTTTTCTTAGCATTTAGTAATGTTCCCCGAGTCTCCCCCTTATTCCTACTTTCATACACTAGTAGTCCACTTTTCTTCCTTCTAGAATATACTTGGGCTTAGCATCAATCATATCTTACTCTTGCTTTCATTATTATAACTAACTGATTATTATTTCAGAAGGGAAATGTTATTTAGTATGAAGCGGTTTTCGTATTTTATGTGTGATCAGATTTTTCTCTCAACTACCATGATTTCTGGTAAATTCATGATTTCATTAGTTTACATGAATTTTCTCAACATCCGTAACATTGCTATTCGTACTGAGTAGCCACAATACAGTGATGCTTACAGTTTTGAAGTTGGGTTGGGCATCTATTTGTTTGTGTTGGCCATTTCTTTCCCAGGCCTAGGTAAAGGCATGCTAGAAAAACAGATGAGTTGTCTGGTCTCAACCTGACTCAGGATAATTAGGAGTGAAAAGTTAAACATTTTTCCATATGTTTGACCACCAAGTTGTGATACTAGCTTTTCACTTATTATTTGGATTTTGGAGTATTGTTACATTGGAGTATTATTTGAAGTAATAATAATGTGAAATTTTTTGTACTGGAATTATTTTCCTTATTATTAATCAACTCTTTTCATTTTAAGATGTAAATCTTATGAGAAGGCCAAGAAGAAGCTGACAGTTTCAGAGGCACCTAATGTTCTTACAATTGCATTGAAGAGATTTCAGGTATTTCATGTGCTAAATTCAAAGACAATATGTTGTTACCTACATTATTTGCAGCCTGTATTTAGAGTTCACATTATGCTTGTTATATATGCGACATTGTGTGGCAGTCTGGGAAATTCGGGAAGCTCAACAAGCCTATTCATTTTCCTGAAGTACTTGACTTGGCACCTTTCATGAATGGGACTAGTGATAAATCTCCTATATACAGACTGTATGGGGTAGTAGTTCACTTGGATATCATGAATGCTGCCTTTTCGGGTCACTATGTGTGCTATGTGAAGAATATCCAAAACAAGTGGTTCAAGATTGATGACAGTGTGGTATGTCCCCTCTATTTCCATTTGTTTTGTGAATCTTGATTCTTGAGAGTAATCTCTTTCTGTCCTTAAGTCTTAAATATACTTTTCTTGATTTACACTAGTAGCCATGATCTTCTCTTTAAGGTCGTAAACTAAATGTATATAACCAATATTTATCATTACTGCTTTACAAACATAATTTAAAATTTAAGTATATAAAGTCATAAGCTTTACCAATATATGTTTTTTGGATTTCTTGTAATTATGTGGTCCATGAATGAAAGGTCCCTAGAAAATTTCTTTCCAAACTCATTTTGTTCTGGTATAAAATTGTCAAATCCGGTGGGTGGACACGTCTTCATATTAGTGTTCTATTACATACAAACCATAAGGATGCATACAAAGTTTTGATGCTGTTATTAGTAGTTCCTGTTAGATGTGTTTGTGTGAGGGATCATTTGTAGGATTTATTTGAAGTTTTATCATCCGAGGGACACTGTTACTGTACTTTGTTTAATCTTATGTCTTGCAGGTGATACCTGTTGAGTTGGATAGAGTCTTAACAAAAGGAGCATATATGCTTTTTTATGCAAGGTAACCCATCTGATTTTGTTTTTTGTTGGGAAAGGTTCCTTTTAATTATACTCTTGTTCACTATCTGACAAACTGAATCACCTTGTAGGTGCTCTCCAAGGGCCCCAAGGATAATCAGGAACATCATAGTATCCCCAGATTCAAAAAGTAAGGTCAATGGAAAGACACTTGCAATGAAACCAAGACATATATCTACAAATATTAGTGCTGCTGAATATATCAGTAGTCCGATTTCTCCGGATGGTTCACCCACCTTAGACTCTTTCTATTCAAAGTTTCACCACCTGAGAAGGATTTTAGAAGAAGACTCGTCAAGTGATAGTTCATCACTCCTCAGCAGCAACTCTGATGAAGGTTCTTGTAGTACCGATAGCACCCGTGATTCAACCAGCACAGATGACTTCTCCGATTATATTTTTGGTGATTCAGGGAATGGCTGGAGCAGCACATGGAGGAATTCTGATTCTGATTTTTCATTCACACCATCTTCATCATTGAACTCTAGGCATTCACCCCTATCTGATATGGACCGGCATGATTCAGTTTCTCCAACTGCGAATAGGTTGCAAAATCCCACAGGTTCAGGTGGAGGTGTTTCTCTTCTTCGTTGACACTTTACAGCATAGGGAGTTAGGTAGTAGTAGGATTAGTAGATTTGGTTAGACTAACTCTTTTCAGAGAATAGGATCAAACCATTTTAAGGTAAACTCTGGTAGAAAGTGAAGGGAAAGAACAGGTTGAAAATTGTATGAATAGAGAGATCCTGAGCAGTAAATAAAGACGAGGGTTGGTCTACCTAATGTACTCAATAGGTGGGGTTCTAAATACTAAGAAATTAGCCACCCACCCCTCATTTTGCCTATAATAACTAAAAGTAGATGTAAATATAGATTGTTGTATGTAATTGTTTGTATAATTTCAATGGAATTTATTTATTATTACAAAAACAAACATTTGAAATGATGGATTATTTTATTTTATATTTTGGCTCTAAGACTGCCATTAGATAGTGATAGACGAACAAGTGTTAGGTTTTCTGGTTTCTAAGTTCTAAAACTGTTACATGTAGAAATGAATGCATGTAATTATCTACTTGGTGATTTATTACAGGGTTAACCAGTGTATTAGGCACTTTTAATGGTTTAGATCTACTCACTAATTCAAACTATTGCATTTCCCTAATATTGATGACTAGAATGGAATAAGTGAATCCCCATGTATATATATTGATCAACTCATAATGTTTAGGATAACTTTATAGCCTACCCATTTATTCATACATGAAAAGAAATGAATCTCACCTCTCCTTTGCTCTTACTCATCATCTCTATTGAGGACCTCAGCTCTCTCTATTGGAGAGGCAAATCAATTATTCTACTATTTACCTTTAGAGGTCTTCGCAGTCTTCAATTATCGGTCTGCTAATGCACAACAACTATAATGATATATATATTTTAAGGAGTTCTGATCATCTCTAGTAGTATTAGATAGAAATGTTAATATACACCATAAATTTTAAGGATTTAAAATTTTAATTATTTTTGAATTAAATATTTTCAAAAATAATAAATATCTTCTTCTCTTCATATTCCAGTGGAACGTTCACCTCAATTCATTTTTTGGGGTTAGACAACAAAAGCATGTACAAGATGATTGACAGTTTGAAAGCGATGACTGAATTTTATTCACCCCAATGTAGTAGTTTAGCTCAAATGGCACCGACTCAAAAAATATAGGCTTTGAGTGAATTTGATACCTCTTCCTTTTTTTTACCTCGGCTCCCATTTTCCAACCTCAAAGAAATGTTACCTATGTAACCAGGGAAAAACAGAATATGATTTAAAAAGGCCTGCAAAATTTTCAGTTGACACTGAAATAAATTATCTAAAAAAATTGGGCTAAAATCTATCAAAAAGTCAACAGCTCATGCATTTTGTATTTCTTTTTGCACACCAAAAATATAACATGTTCGTCTATTATATCTTTCCAAAAAACAAGAAAAAAATAACCCATATAAAAGTAAATGACGTAATATTCATCTAGATTCCAAACAGGTAATTTTCAATATGAGAAACATGTTATAAGATAATAGGTCCATGATTGTATGTGGCATGGGTTTGTTCAATATAAATTAAGTGACATGCATTATTTTATTCTTTCCTTGTCAGTAAATGGTGTATATTTTTTGCCATATTAGATAATCAGTATGAATGGTTAGGTATGATTTTTTTTTGTAGAATCAATTTGCTCTTCCACTGTGTAGGATTTATTTATTTTAACTTGTCAACCTTCCTTTCGCAGTTGTTATGCTAATGCTGTTCTTCAGTGCTTAGCATTTACACCACCCTTGACTACTTATTTCCTTCAAGGACTGCATTCTAAAGCATGTATGTACTCAGACAGTGTTTCTATCTTGGAACCATCGTATGTCATATTTATTAGTTCTCTGTTGTTACTTTTTCTTGAGGTAAAATATCTCCTATGCAAATTTCAGGTACAAATAAAAAGTGGTGTTTCACCTGTGAGTTTGAAAGCTTAATTTTGAAGTCAAAGGGAACAAAATCTCCACTCTCTCCTATTGGCATACTATCTCAACTACAAAATATTGGGAGCCAGCTTGGTAATGGCAGGGAAGAAGATGCACATGAATTTCTCAGGTATTTTTTACACATTTTGGTCTGTGTAATATAGCATACTTATTGCTCTGTAATTCATTTTTAAGTTAATCATATGAAATACTTGACAGGCATTCTATTGACACAATGCAATCAGTTTGCCTTATGGAAGCTTGGGCTAACACACCGAGTTCATTGGAAGAGGAAACTACTTTAATGGGTCTTACATTTGGAGGCTACCTTCGATCAAAGGTAATTTAATATTTCCATCTGGATTCTGGAAAAATAATACATGACTATCTGTTATGATTTTATTTCTTTCCTGGTTATAGGTGCAATACATTGTTGGTATGTTTATGAAATAAATATGGTACTATTCCTATCATTATAACTTGTTTTGATTGAAAGTAATATGAACAATGGACTTACACTTCCTATTTGACAGATAAAGTGCATGAAATGTGGAGGGAAGTCTGAGCGCCAGGAAAGGATGATGGATCTGACTGTTGAGATAGGAGGGGAGATAGCAACCTTGGAGGAGGCCCTTCGACGGTTTACAAGTACTGAGACTTTGGATGGAGAAAACAAGTACCACTGTGTTAGGTTGGTTGATTTTTGAGATGTCTCTTGAAAGCTGAGTGTTATCATGCAATAGGATGTTCCGTTGTTATTCTTAGAAAATATGGAAACTAACTACATACAAGAGAGCCAGACCTCTGTGAGCCCTCTAAACAGAAACTAACAGAATAAAAAAATGGAAAAAAGGTCCCCAGAGTCACTGCAGATATCAAGAAACTCTTGGCCTTCTCCCCTTCTCCCAGAGTCAGCGATTCTTATGTTTGGCTTTTCTTAGCATTTAGTAATGTTCCCCGAGTCTCCCCCTTATTCCTACTTTCATACACTAGTAGTCCACTTTTCTTCCTTCTAGAATATACTTGGGCTTAGCATCAATCATATCTTACTCTTGCTTTCATTATTATAACTAACTGATTATTATTTCAGAAGGGAAATGTTATTTAGTATGAAGCGGTTTTCGTATTTTATGTGTGATCAGATTTTTCTCTCAACTACCATGATTTCTGGTAAATTCATGATTTCATTAGTTTACATGAATTTTCTCAACATCCGTAACATTGCTATTCGTACTGAGTAGCCACAATACAGTGATGCTTACAGTTTTGAAGTTGGGTTGGGCATCTATTTGTTTGTGTTGGCCATTTCTTTCCCAGGCCTAGGTAAAGGCATGCTAGAAAAACAGATGAGTTGTCTGGTCTCAACCTGACTCAGGATAATTAGGAGTGAAAAGTTAAACATTTTTCCATATGTTTGACCACCAAGTTGTGATACTAGCTTTTCACTTATTATTTGGATTTTGGAGTATTGTTACATTGGAGTATTATTTGAAGTAATAATAATGTGAAATTTTTTGTACTGGAATTATTTTCCTTATTATTAATCAACTCTTTTCATTTTAAGATGTAAATCTTATGAGAAGGCCAAGAAGAAGCTGACAGTTTCAGAGGCACCTAATGTTCTTACAATTGCATTGAAGAGATTTCAGGTATTTCATGTGCTAAATTCAAAGACAATATGTTGTTACCTACATTATTTGCAGCCTGTATTTAGAGTTCACATTATGCTTGTTATATATGCGACATTGTGTGGCAGTCTGGGAAATTCGGGAAGCTCAACAAGCCTATTCATTTTCCTGAAGTACTTGACTTGGCACCTTTCATGAATGGGACTAGTGATAAATCTCCTATATACAGACTGTATGGGGTAGTAGTTCACTTGGATATCATGAATGCTGCCTTTTCGGGTCACTATGTGTGCTATGTGAAGAATATCCAAAACAAGTGGTTCAAGATTGATGACAGTGTGGTATGTCCCCTCTATTTCCATTTGTTTTGTGAATCTTGATTCTTGAGAGTAATCTCTTTCTGTCCTTAAGTCTTAAATATACTTTTCTTGATTTACACTAGTAGCCATGATCTTCTCTTTAAGGTCGTAAACTAAATGTATATAACCAATATTTATCATTACTGCTTTACAAACATAATTTAAAATTTAAGTATATAAAGTCATAAGCTTTACCAATATATGTTTTTTGGATTTCTTGTAATTATGTGGTCCATGAATGAAAGGTCCCTAGAAAATTTCTTTCCAAACTCATTTTGTTCTGGTATAAAATTGTCAAATCCGGTGGGTGGACACGTCTTCATATTAGTGTTCTATTACATACAAACCATAAGGATGCATACAAAGTTTTGATGCTGTTATTAGTAGTTCCTGTTAGATGTGTTTGTGTGAGGGATCATTTGTAGGATTTATTTGAAGTTTTATCATCCGAGGGACACTGTTACTGTACTTTGTTTAATCTTATGTCTTGCAGGTGATACCTGTTGAGTTGGATAGAGTCTTAACAAAAGGAGCATATATGCTTTTTTATGCAAGGTAACCCATCTGATTTTGTTTTTTGTTGGGAAAGGTTCCTTTTAATTATACTCTTGTTCACTATCTGACAAACTGAATCACCTTGTAGGTGCTCTCCAAGGGCCCCAAGGATAATCAGGAACATCATAGTATCCCCAGATTCAAAAAGTAAGGTCAATGGAAAGACACTTGCAATGAAACCAAGACATATATCTACAAATATTAGTGCTGCTGAATATATCAGTAGTCCGATTTCTCCGGATGGTTCACCCACCTTAGACTCTTTCTATTCAAAGTTTCACCACCTGAGAAGGATTTTAGAAGAAGACTCGTCAAGTGATAGTTCATCACTCCTCAGCAGCAACTCTGATGAAGGTTCTTGTAGTACCGATAGCACCCGTGATTCAACCAGCACAGATGACTTCTCCGATTATATTTTTGGTGATTCAGGGAATGGCTGGAGCAGCACATGGAGGAATTCTGATTCTGATTTTTCATTCACACCATCTTCATCATTGAACTCTAGGCATTCACCCCTATCTGATATGGACCGGCATGATTCAGTTTCTCCAACTGCGAATAGGTTGCAAAATCCCACAGGTTCAGGTGGAGGTGTTTCTCTTCTTCGTTGACACTTTACAGCATAGGGAGTTAGGTAGTAGTAGGATTAGTAGATTTGGTTAGACTAACTCTTTTCAGAGAATAGGATCAAACCATTTTAAGGTAAACTCTGGTAGAAAGTGAAGGGAAAGAACAGGTTGAAAATTGTATGAATAGAGAGATCCTGAGCAGTAAATAAAGACGAGGGTTGGTCTACCTAATGTACTCAATAGGTGGGGTTCTAAATACTAAGAAATTAGCCACCCACCCCTCATTTTGCCTATAATAACTAAAAGTAGATGTAAATATAGATTGTTGTATGTAATTGTTTGTATAATTTCAATGGAATTTATTTATTATTACAAAAACAAACATTTGAAATGATGGATTATTTTATTTTATATTTTGGCTCTAAGACTGCCATTAGATAGTGATAGACGAACAAGTGTTAGGTTTTCTGGTTTCTAAGTTCTAAAACTGTTACATGTAGAAATGAATGCATGTAATTATCTACTTGGTGATTTATTACAGGGTTAACCAGTGTATTAGGCACTTTTAATGGTTTAGATCTACTCACTAATTCAAACTATTGCATTTCCCTAATATTGATGACTAGAATGGAATAAGTGAATCCCCATGTATATATATTGATCAACTCATAATGTTTAGGATAACTTTATAGCCTACCCATTTATTCATACATGAAAAGAAATGAATCTCACCTCTCCTTTGCTCTTACTCATCATCTCTATTGAGGACCTCAGCTCTCTCTATTGGAGAGGCAAATCAATTATTCTACTATTTACCTTTAGAGGTCTTCGCAGTCTTCAATTATCGGTCTGCTAATGCACAACAACTATAATGATATATATATTTTAAGGAGTTCTGATCATCTCTAGTAGTATTAGATAGAAATGTTAATATACACCATAAATTTTAAGGATTTAAAATTTTAATTATTTTTGAATTAAATATTTTCAAAAATAATAAATATCTTCTTCTCTTCATATTCCAGTGGAACGTTCACCTCAATTCATTTTTTGGGGTTAGACAACAAAAGCATGTACAAGATGATTGACAGTTTGAAAGCGATGACTGAATTTTATTCACCCCAATGTAGTAGTTTAGCTCAAATGGCACCGACTCAAAAAATATAGGCTTTGAGTGAATTTGATACCTCTTCCTTTTTTTTACCTCGGCTCCCATTTTCCAACCTCAAAGAAATGTTACCTATGTAACCAGGGAAAAACAGAATATGATTTAAAAAGGCCTGCAAAATTTTCAGTTGACACTGAAATAAATTATCTAAAAAAATTGGGCTAAAATCTATCAAAAAGTCAACAGCTCATGCATTTTGTATTTCTTTTTGCACACCAAAAATATAACATGTTCGTCTATTATATCTTTCCAAAAAACAAGAAAAAAATAACCCATATAAAAGTAAATGACGTAATATTCATCTAGATTCCATATAAAAGTAAATGACGTAATATTCATCTAGATTCCTATATGAAAGTAAATGACGTAATATTTATCTAGATCCCCATATGAAAGTAAATAACGTAATATTCATCTAGATCCTCATATGAAAGTAAATGACGTAATATTCATCTAGATCCGTGTAGAAGAATGATTTACAATTTATGTGTGTTATGACTTATGATATGGTCAAAAAATCAAAAAAATTAATAACAAGTCCAAAACTGAAAATCAATACCTTCACTGAATGAAAACTGCGGAGATTGAAGAAAATGAAGAAGTAAAAAAATGTTTGTAGAGCTGCACCTGAAACGAAATGAAAACCAGAGAAGAGAAATGTCATATGAGAACCAAGTGAAGTGGAGTTTGTGAAGTAAAGATGCATAAACAGTCATTGAAAGAAGAAATAGAAAGGTTTGTGAAATGAAGTAAAGAGAGAAAATGGAGAACAAAAGGTGAAGTAAGGTGGAAGTGGAAGCCAAAAGATTTTTAGAATTAAAGAAGATAAAGTTAATAATGATTAGGACTAAAAAATAAATATAAAAAGTTTATTAATTTTTTAAATATTTAATTTATTATTTTTAATAATTTTATTTCTGACTAATCTCATGCTTTGACACAGAGAGTGACACAAAGTATAGGACAATAGATGTTAACCCTTACTTTACATACTTCAAAAACTGGAGTATATCTACTGTCTCACAATGTGTGTCACTCCATGTGCCACTGATTATGATTGGTTAAAAAACAGTGATATAAACTTGAGAAACACAAAACAAGCAGTGTCTCTAGGCCTTGAGCCTACGCCTGTACTTAGTACATTATTCATGGTCCAGTCCGCTTGTCTCTTTCTCATGCCCCACCCACATGCGCTTCCCACAACAACGTCATTTTGGACTTAGGTGGCCGAAATTTTTGGGTAATGAGTTCATCAGAATTAGACTAAACTTTACGACTCTAATAGTGATGTGAGCGAAACACGGTAGACGATTTTTGAGAAAACTTGATAAAATTTTAAGTTAGATTGAATAAAGTGAAGGTCGTTTGTCCCACATTTAGCTTAGGATTATTTTTAGTATTTTCATTATTAGCCATTAAACATTTTAAGTTTGTAGGGGGAATTATTTCCTTCTTAGAAGAGGCATGTAACATGATTTATTTCCTCTTTAGTGGATTGACATGTTAACTTAAGAGGGAATGATTTATTTCCCTAATTGGAGGATTGACATGAGATTTAAAAAAGGGAACCACTTCCTTTTTGAAAGGAGGCATGTGGATCAAACAAGATGAGAAATGATTTGTTGCCTTTCTTGGAAGGAGGCGTGAAAACATTCCAAAATAACACTTAAAGTTTGTTTCAGAGTTCCTTATTGGTATAAGCGTGTTCAATTGTTGCCTTATTGGAGGGAAACATTTGAATTCGAATCACAACACTTATGGCATGCACAATCAACATTATGGGGCGCATTAAAAGTTACCTTATATGCCAAAAGAGTTATGATTGTGTTAAACAATTTCCTTACATGACTACCATATAGTTAAGAGTGTGATTTTGTTTCCTTTTTGAGGATTATTGAACTTGGACATCCTTGGCTGCATGACTCATAGTTTAAATCTAAGAGAGCTATGATTGTAGTTAAGAATATTTTATTTGTTTCATTCTATAGGTAGTTTTTGAATTCAAAATAATAACACTTTGTAAGGGAATTTCGTGTGGGGTTGGGGTTGATTACAATCAAATTGTGTTTATTTTGTACAATTTTAGTGAAGCCATGTAGGTAGCCACAAAACTATATGTAATAAGTCATTTCCTATGAAATAACAAGTTGAATTTTGTTTGGATTAACTCCTCTTTAGTTGAGCTTTGCTCCTACACTTAGAACTTATCAAAGATCCATCCTTGTGGCGTTCATAGGTTTATCACCATTGGTGTGGCGTCTTAACCTTGTTCTTATCAAAGATCCTTCCTTGTGGCAAACCTCTTTGGCTTATCAAGCTACTTTGCTTGTGGCGTCTTCCCCCTTCATTCTTATTCATTTTTTTTTATCCAAACATAAAAATAAAAATACAAAAATATATACTGATTGTACCTTACATTAAACCATACACATTCATATACTTTTCCTCCCATATTTATCATAAAACCGTGACACAAAAATACAAGATTCCAAAAAAAAATTACATTCCACAAGTTAATTGAGTTTCAGGCAAGAACGATCAGCAAAGAAATCAAATCACCACTGGAGTTCGCATCAAATAGCTTATTTACCTATTTATACAATTACTTATCATAGATATCCTCATATTGGTAGTGGGATCTGAACCCATGATCTTATATGCTATTAACTAATTTGTTATGAATTGAACTAATTTTTGTTCTCATAATGATTTTGCATATACACATATTATTTTCACATTAGTACAAATATTTTTTTATGCAAATTATGGATGAAATGTTACAATGACAGACAATGTTATTATAATGATGAAATATTAAGCGTAAATGTAAACAAAAGAATAAACACAAAGTAACATATGAAAATATGGTGTTGCATGAATGAATATACTAGATAAGATAACATTATGGATGAATGCATTAGGAATAAAATATGAGAGAGTCATATTATAGAAAATATGATAGAATTTTGTCTGAGATAATTTAGACATGTATAGAAAAGTTAAGAGACTAAAAGAAGATCGAGTAAGAAAAATGTACCAAATGAATGTTAGTCTAATGTTCAAGTAGAAAAATATTGTCAATATATAATATATGTGAAACAATTAAAAAAAAAATAAAAATAAATATTTTGTCAATAAATAACATTTAAGATAGTGTATTCTGATGTCATTCTACTCATATAGTCTAATTCATTTGATTGAGGTTGTATCTTCTAAGTTTGTTATATTTTTCTGTATAATGTTAAAATTGTGAAAGAAAAACTGCTGTGGGATTATTTTTATAGCTTCAATTGGTAGTTATACAAGACTACATTTTCGGAAATTAAATATTCTGTCCAATATATAGCGTGCTCTAATTATATGTCAAAACGATTCAGGGAAAAACCAACAGTAACAAAAAAAAGTTGATCTTTGAAGTTGAAACGAAAGAGACAAGAAACTTGAAGCCCAAGTCTATTGAATGGATATGCTAAGCATCCAGACATGAATTGAAATGTTGTCCCTTTCTTTATTTCCTTTTCTTCTTTTTTGGTTAAAAAATTCCATCATATCCCATTATTGCATGTTCATTTCTAAGGTCTAAAAAGAGAAGTGAATGAAGATAGAAAAGGAAATGAAAGTAATAGGATATGATACCAATACACTTATACACATACATATTTGTCTATCTACTTGCATGCGGTATCTAGCCCTAATTATATTATGCTATTTTTTCTTAAGCGTGCATTACTTTTAGTTTCCAACATATGTTTTTTTCTTCTTTGTGAAAAAGCAAAAGACCAAATTCATTATTACTAAGACATAAATATTCTTATATAACAACAATGGAGCTAGTGGCGAAGACATGCATGCCACCAATTAATACAGGTACACAAATGCTGACTAAAGAGAAAGCTGAAAAAAGAAACAAAACAATTTTTTAAACCAAAAAAGGAGAGAAAGTAAGAATAAGAATTAGAAAATGTAGAAAGTAGGTGTTTACTTGCACCCACAGTGAGTATTTTGGCTCTGAAACAAAACCTTTGGTTTGTGATTTTTGTCGATAAAAGCAGCAACATAAGGACAAGTTTGACGTTGATGAAACCTTTGTTTAAAATTTTAAGTCACTCCTCTAATGTTAGAGTTGACAATTCATCTCTGTGGCTGAAAGATGTTTTTTGTTACAACAAATGGATTTCACATTGAGAAACTATTGAAGCTTGGTTGGCATTGGTTAATTATTTTTTAGTATGTTTGTTTTAGTCACTCAATAGTTTATAAATTACATATCAATCCTATAATATTTTTTAGTGTATATGTTGAATTTTTATTCTTAACTAATTAATTACTACCTATATATTTCATTCCACATGATGTTGAATATATGTGTCAGATAGTGGGATGAAAGGTTAAAGAGCCTCACCCATAAAGATTAGAGTGAAAGAGGTTGAGAGTTTGAATCTCATCCAAAATAAATATTAACGAGTATGCAAAAACTAGTATGCAGAAACTTCAGATCATCTTTTCTTTACTTGCAACATCACATATTCGGTTTAGTAGCTACTCTACAATTGGTTGAACATGAGCACAACGTTTCCTTCTCAACCCATAAATCACTTTACTACTCAGATGGGTATGATTTCAAACAACAGTGGTTCAAAACTTTGGGGTTTCTTCTGGTTAGTTTCAACTTGGGTTATATGGCTTTCTAGGAATGACTTTATTTTCAACTCTGTCAGTCATTCTCTTCAGAAATTTTTTGAAGCTGCAAGAGTTAATTTGGCTTTGGGTAAATGGTCAGATGGACAATAATTCTTTTTCTTACTCGGATTGGGTTTTAACCCAATCTCTTGTCTTAATTCCAATGTGTAATCGGTTCTTGTCTTTCTTTGTTTTGCTTCCTTTTTTTATTTTTTTCCTTTGTAATTATCTTATCTTAATATAATCATCTTTTACTAATAAAAAAAATACTAACATTTGCCGATAAAATATCTTTCCAATTTTCTGAAATACAAAATAGTATGGGGTATGATTTATCTTTTATCCAGTCATGGAGAGATATGGTCTGCCTCACCGGTCACTGCAGTGTCCCCACTTTATCTATGCCGAAGGGGAATGAATGAATGAATGAATTCTAATTCAATGAACTTGAACTAACTTATTTAACCATTGTCTTTCTTATATATAAAATTAAAAGGAAAGGAAAAACAAAGGAACCAACGAGGCGATGAATAAGAAGCAAATAAACAAAGTTGGCAATGTAATGTGGACACAAAATCAATTGAATTTTGCTACTGGCCACACTTACATGTCTCCTAAAAAATACAATATTGCATATTAAATAAATATCACTATCTATCACCACATTCAAAAGAGAAGTTTTCTTCCTCTTTTATTTTTTTTCTTTGTCTAGATATATAGTTGCAAGTGTATAAGTATATTACATCTTAGACCCATCCTATGACCTTAATTGCTAGCCACCATGCATTGTCAGCCTCACTATTTGATACATAATGCAATAAACTCAAATTAAATATGGACCATTTGGTTTATTTATATTCCACAAGCTACCTAATGGTTTAGACTAATCTAAATATTTTAGACTTTGAAATCACTAGGTACACAGAACTTTAATTAGGGTCATTTTTTTCGTTAATGAAAATGTGTTCTATTTTCATTGATAAATATAAGTTTTAATTTTAGTTGGTAATAATGGCAAAGTTACAAATGATGGTCCAGGTGGTGGCAATAGCAACGACAACATGGTTGTATATAGTTGCGATGATAATTATTATCATAAGGAAAATAGTTTGGGTAACTCAAATGGTTGCGATAATGACTTTTGATCCAAGTATAGCCACAATGACAGTACTAATGGTGGTAGTAGTTATCGATTTAGAGGTAATGATAGTAGTTAGCCAATCAATTTTATAGTTTTAACTTTCAACTTTTAGTTACAGGTTCTTCTTCACCCAAACAGAATACCAACTTTTAATTCATTGCACTAAGTTAAACTTTCTATTTATCCATCAACGTGAGATTTACTTTAAAGGAACTCAATCTATATATGAAAAGATATGCATAGTATATTTTGATCTTATTATATTTTAGGAGTTTCTACTTGTATGAATTAGAGGAAACTACTAATCACTTGTTTTATTTTTGTTCAATATCATATCTTGATTAGCAAAAGTTTTATTCTGCTTTGGTCTTACATCTATCATTCACAATGATGTAATGATTCTCTTTGTATCTCATGAAAACATAATAGGGTTAGAGAACAAGAAAAAACAGTGATGAGTGACTCTTTGGTTTGTCATAATTTAGACTATTTCACGCATTAGTAACAAAGTTATCTTTGAGAACTCAATGTTCCAAATAGAAGAGGAGATGAATGACGCTTATTTTTCTGCATTCCTGAAACCTTATTATTGCTCACTTTCCTTTCTTCTCTTACTCTTATGTTGACTGAGTGAGATATCCATCAACTTGTCTTCATTCATTAGATAAAAGTACCTCTAGTTCTACTAATATTTTTATCTCTTCCTTAATAAAGTTTTCTGCAGATCAAAAAAGAATAAGATCCCATGATGACGCAATAAAGTTGAAGCTAGCACAGTAACCACCGGTAGCAAGTGTTCAAATTGTACATCATCTCATCTTCTCTTTCTTTTAAACTGTAAAATTAGAATGACCACCGATAACAAAAGAGACAAAACAAAGTACAGATTTATATCAGAAGCTATTAGAGTAAGAAGATTGAGAAACAAAGTGAAAAAGCTAAGGAGTTTGTTCTAGCTAGGAGCTATCATCAAGAACCGTAGCCAAAGAAGAAAAAATACAAAAAAAAGCAGAAGATTGAAAAGTAAAAACTGGCACGCATAACCCTAACCACGTTCTCACACTGCTGTTTATTTATTTTCACTTTATCCAAATCTAGAAGGGTAAGTTGAAAGAGAAAGAAAAATATCATGAAATGGATACATCATTCATGAAAGTATAAATGCACACTAGGCAGGTCCCTCATATATAGTGCAGTAATGCTTCAGAGATTCTCAGCAGTCACAAACTTCAAAGCTTGACCTCGATCCCATCCCTTCAACTCTATCAACCAAAACCCAAATATGAAGTAACAAATATAACCTAGCTAGCTTGATATCTATGAAATTGTAACTAGGTTAGTAGATATGATATTTTATGAAGTATCATACAAGAAAATGCTCCATTCTCAAAAGTTTTTGGTATAAAAAATCTATACTAATCCATGCTAGCATATTATCAACTTCTATGATTATGACTTATTCACAGTAGTTGACAGATAAATAGATATAATTCCTTAGGGTTCAGCTACTGTTGCATATAAGAAGAAAACTGTTATGCATATGTAATCTCATTCCCTGTATCTTTGGAATATGCTTAATAGAATTTATTTGCCGATAAAAAAACTGTTATTAAGAGGAGAAAATCCACTTTGATTATCATAAGCCTTGTTAGGAGAGAAAAAGCTACCTTACATAATACTCTCCCTGCTTTATTTCTCTCGTTAAAAAAGACAGCAATTGTGTAAAAGTATTAAATATAAGTGAAGTTCAAAAAAAAAATTAAATTCTAAATATTTAAATATATAGAATAACAAATAGGATATAAATTGAGAGTTGAGATTATAGCAATGAAACTTGAGCAGACGTTAAATCTATCCCGTATTAGCTTTAACCAGTTAAACTCTCCGGTCTGACTGAATGATTCCATACATAACTAATAACTTTTATCTATAAATATATAATTATATAAATTAAAACTTTGTATAATTAATAATAATGTTGAAGTAATAGTATCTTACTCTTTTTCAGATAGTAGTAAAACAAAATATTAGAGTAGCATTCCATTTTTTTTAAGTGAACCGTCCAGTTAACTTTCCGGGTTAATTGAGTTTAACCGAGTTTAACATAGTCAGACCAGAATTTCTATAGTTCAAAGCAGTCCAACTCTCATTCGATTAAGACTACAAATCCGTTTTCAAGTTCAAAATGTGGGATCTGGTTCTCAGTCCTAACTATAAAACCAAGGACACACCTTGCAATAATTCTCATGGAATACAACCAAAGAAATATCATAAATAAATACTTCAATATAATTCGTCAATCTTCATGCAGCAAAACCCATCTGGAGTTTTCTTTCCTAGCAAGCAAAACCAAATTTTGCTGTACCTTTGGTCCCACTAAAATCCATTACATACATATCCGATAAAAAGGAATAACTACTACTAATTACTAAACATTATTAAGTATATAACAGTAATCACTATTCACTACTACTCTAAACTAGTTTTCCATTTGAAGAACTCAAACTAATACCCATGATTACAACAAAGTTAACAACTAAAGCAGCTAGTTAAATCAAATTCAACAGGGAAAAAATAATGAACCAGAATCTAGAATTTGATTCACAATTAAGAAAGAAAACAAGTGAGACACAAAAGCAAAGTGAATGATGAATCAGTAGGGTGGTGGTGGTGGTCTGGCGGTTGGAGCCCAAATCACATCAGACGGCATTTGACAGCTGTACATAGACCCCCCACACGACTCTCCTTGCCCATCTCCGCCGCCACCGCCACCGCCACCGGACACCATCGCCGACTGTCCTTCCCCACTCCCGGAAACTGAATTCCCTCCATCTTCCTCCTGCTGCAGCTTATGATATGAAGGGTTGTTGAACGAAGCTGCAATCACGAACACATTCCCGGAGGCAACCAACGCTCCGGCAACTATTCCTCCGATGATCTGCCCCTGAGGTCCGGCGAGCGAGATAGAGAAACTGTTCTGCATCGGTGGTGAACTCGAAGAACCTTGCTGTTGTGGAAGAAAGATGGCGGAGATAGAGAGGATATCGAAACGGCCGTGAAAAGTAACGGTGGCTCCAGGAGTCGTTAAAGGCTGACGGAGAGTGACGTTAGCGACGGTTCCAGAACCAGTTAAGACACATAACCCCATATTCTTTTGACGACTGAACCCTGACAAGGCTTCAACGACGTCGTTTCCGCCAGAAACTTCTACAATGTAAGGGCTCATAGCAGGTTCCAGGTCTCGGGTTATGATAAGAGGCGGTCTGAGCTTGTTTTTGGACCCACGTGGACGGCCCCTTGGGCGGCGCACGACCTCAATGGTGGCACCGTCGCCGGTGGAGGAGATTGGCGTAGTGACGGTGGAGAATGGGGTGTGGTGAGGTTGAGATTGGTTAAGGTTTGAGAACATGTTAGGTGTTTCAGTTTTTGTGTGTTCCTCTACATATTCTCCTTTCATTGTTTGATTGGTGCAGGGTTTGGGATATTGGAGGTTTGTTGTAATAAAATAGAGAGGGAGGGACCAAAGATAGAGTGAAGGAATAGCACCGCCAAGGTGAAAAGAGTGTGTGGATTTGTTTATTACAACAAAAAACTATCTACGTTTATTATTATATTTATATTATTGGGGATTGACAAGAGAATTGGAGTTGAATTTGGAATCAAAATCTTATAAGTTTGTGAAAATTAAAACTAAAAAAAAGAAAAAATATAATATACTTATATGATTTTTTTTACAATTAGTTATGTCTTACCTTTAAAATTGAAGTAAAACAGTAGGGTTGACAATGAATCGAACCAACTCGATCTTTTTTCGAAACAAGATTCGTTATTTAGTTCAATAAACTTGGTTCATGAACTAAATGAGCTGAACTTGAGTTACAAATTGAGCTCATTAAATAAATGAGTCGAACTTCAGTTGTATATAGTTCGACTCGTTAGGTTTCATGAGCTGACTCAATATATATATATATGCATTATTTTTTTATATTTATTGTTATTATATATATAAAGTTATATTTATATATAAAAAACATTTTAGAGTATTTTTTTTAAAATTAATTAAATATTTAAGTTTTTCAAACGAATCAATTCGAGCTGAATCGAACAGTCGCAAGCTTTAACCGAGCCGAACTCGAGCTAAAAAAATAACTCGTATTGAACTCAAGTCGAGTTTCGAGTTGAACTAATCCTTATCGAACTTAACCGAGTTGAACTTTGGTTCGACTCGATTCGACTCATTTCCAACCCTACCAAACATAACTTTCTTCTAGCTTGTTGAGCATAAGGGAGTATCCCTCAATGAAGAAAGATTTATTATCCCGATCTGGGTCCTTATTTATGTTTTAGACCAATTAAAACATATCAGTCAACCAAAAAGAAATATGAAAACAAAGTTATATTACCTAATGTAATAGGGACATAAAGTTTAATTGAAAGACATAGTATCTATCCATGTTGATCCTCAATATTCAATTTGGTTACCTATTAAGGCTTCTTTGTCCATAACTATGAATTATTTGAAAAATGGGAGTCCCATATCCCAAAAATTGTATCACTTCGTGTATCACCTATTTGTAATTAATTAAAATATATATTTAAATTAAAAATTTAATAATTAAGTGTTTTTCTTACCAAACATAAATAGTGACTCATAAATTGACATATTTTTTGGATAGAAGATGTTATAGGTTGAAAAATAAATATGGTAGAGATCAGATTAATATCTTGCTTAAAAATCGAGGCATCCATTAAATTAAGTGATTCTTATTAATTAATTAAGAAATGTTTTTAGGGGTAGACATTAGAGAAACTAAGTATAATAGTAATGAAATGCTCCTCACAAGAAAAAGCTACTTTATATTTTTATATATATTAGTATTATATAATGATGTATAAATTATTTTTAATGATGAGGATAAAGATGAAAAAGAAATTGTATTTTAACAAGTTTTTTTTATTGAAAAATCAGTTTTTTGTTTAACATATTATAACTTTTTCCTTATCTATTTTTTTTCTTTCTTCTGGTTTCGTCCATAGATTATTAGTTTTTTCACAAAGCTTTTTCCACTAATATTTGATATCTTAATAATCAACTTCTATTAATTGTGCTCTTAACCATGTTCATAACTTATAAAACCCTTTATTCACTGTTACTATGAGTTGGGTAGAATATGCATATTCCTCTTCTTATTATTCAGGATATAATATATTTGAATATGCAACTTTCACGATAAATTGTGTAGAAAAAGGATTGTCTTATATGCCAATGATCTGATGCATTTGAACTAATCCTTATCGAACTTAACCGAGTTGAACTTTGGTTCGACTCGATTCGACTCATTTCCAACCCTACCAAACATAACTTTCTTCTAGCTTGTTGAGCATAAGGGAGTATCCCTCAATGAAGAAAGATTTATTATCCCGATCTGGGTCCTTATTTATGTTTTAGACCAATTAAAACATATCAGTCAACCAAAAAGAAATATGAAAACAAAGTTATATTACCTAATGTAATAGGGACATAAAGTTTAATTGAAAGACATAGTATCTATCCATGTTGATCCTCAATATTCAATTTGGTTACCTATTAAGGCTTCTTTGTCCATAACTATGAATTATTTGAAAAATGGGAGTCCCATATCCCAAAAATTGTATCACTTCGTGTATCACCTATTTGTAATTAATTAAAATATATATTTAAATTAAAAATTTAATAATTAAGTGTTTTTCTTACCAAACATAAATAGTGACTCATAAATTGACATATTTTTTGGATAGAAGATGTTATAGGTTGAAAAATAAATATGGTAGAGATCAGATTAATATCTTGCTTAAAAATCGAGGCATCCATTAAATTAAGTGATTCTTATTAATTAATTAAGAAATGTTTTTAGGGGTAGACATTAGAGAAACTAAGTATAATAGTAATGAAATGCTCCTCACAAGAAAAAGCTACTTTATATTTTTATATATATTAGTATTATATAATGATGTATAAATTATTTTTAATGATGAGGATAAAGATGAAAAAGAAATTGTATTTTAACAAGTTTTTTTTATTGAAAAATCAGTTTTTTGTTTAACATATTATAACTTTTTCCTTATCTATTTTTTTTCTTTCTTCTGGTTTCGTCCATAGATTATTAGTTTTTTCACAAAGCTTTTTCCACTAATATTTGATATCTTAATAATCAACTTCTATTAATTGTGCTCTTAACCATGTTCATAACTTATAAAACCCTTTATTCACTGTTACTATGAGTTGGGTAGAATATGCATATTCCTCTTCTTATTATTCAGGATATAATATATTTGAATATGCAACTTTCACGATAAATTGTGTAGAAAAAGGATTGTCTTATATGCCAATGATCTGATGCATGGGCTGGTTTTGGGTTATGGGGAATGCATGCCTCTTTCTTCCAACATTTCAATGAATTCAAATGTTTTAGGTCATTTGCTTTGATGTTCTTATCTTCCTTGTTGCTTCATATTGATAATAACATTCAATGAATTACTATGGCTATTCTAACCATTAGGTCAAATAGGCCTTGGTTTTATGATTGTGTTTTTAGGTTGGGTTTATTTGTAAGCGTGATTATATCCATAAACCAATATGATTGTGTTTAACGATAAAGCCTTTGATTGATCGTTCAACATTGCTTTGTCTCAATTCAATTTGCGATTAATGATTGTCTATAAAGAAAGTAAGAAAGAATCTTCATTCTTACTTAATGTCAATTCCAGTATCCAAGGCATGAATCTGATTGTTTCCCATCAACGTTAAAACACACTTTCCTCTCGAGAAATTGATACGAGTCTGACTCATTGTTTATACACTCAGAAGTTACCATACTCGTCTTCTTTGTATTGGAACTTGGAACCAAAACTAAATCTAGTGGAGAGGTGATGATGCTTGCATTGTATAAAACTTATTATATCCCTTAAGACATACCCAAAAGGAGTACTTAAGGCTTATAAAGTCTTTTAAAATCGATCTTATATGGACTTACGAGTTTTTCTATTTCACAACCAAAGTCCACATTAATGGCCCCATTTATTTGCCTTAAAAAATACAACAGGTATTAATCCTCACAACAACTAAACCATACGTATGGTCCTAGTGTTGTCCTAAAGAACCTGCATTAGTTGTAATAATCACCCTTTGAACACACCACTACCAATTTTTCACATATTAACCCATGTTTTCAGTAGCCATGCTTTCAGCTATTTTGGTTTGAAGCTAAGGGATACCTTGTTTACCACCATTCATAACCCTTTTTTTGGTTTTTCACAAGTATCCTCGCACTGGAGACAATCATGTCTGAGCCGGGAACATCCACAGATACGTGGCCCGAGACCTTGCTTAAGGGGAATCAATCATGTACCACTTGAACCAACGTCCGTTGGTATTCATAACCCTTTAATTTGTAAAATACACACCACAAGGATGAAGAATCAGATCCATTACCCTTACCCAAAAACAAAATGATGTTTACCATCAGCATTGTGCATATTCCATACCAATAGCCCAAGTCATCAGAACATTGCATTTGCTCTTTAAATATTTAGCAGAAGTTAACATAAGACCATTGCATGCATTTTTATGCATGGATGACTTTCATAGTAAATGAAGATTAACGGGTGTATACTTATATAACATGCATCTAAAGTAATGTTTAAACATTTCTGAGCAGACTTAAGAAACAAGTGATGCAAAAAATAACGTATTTAAGCATGCTCTTTTTCATGCTTGCAATAATTCACCTATACCTATAATCACAAATTTTGAATAGAATTGTGAACATTGTGGAATGGTGATCCAGGTGGAGCAATGAGCCCAAGGCTTGCCACCACCACTCTTACACTCCGAGCATTCAACTCCGAGACTTCCCTAATGGACAAGGATCTGCTGTCTTAAACTCTGTCCCAAACTTTGTCCCAGACCAATCCTATTATGTCACGTCAGTTAAAAAAAATTAAATATTCATAACTTTATTAATTTTGCTTCATTGTGATTGGCTAGGGACGTGGTTTGGGACATGGTTGGGGATAGCAGACCCCCATCCTTCCCTAATGGAGCTGTTTCCTGAGGATTCGATTGCAAGTTGAGTTTTGTAAGGAAAAAATGAAAAGAGAATATTTGAGAGCCATGAAATATACTTGTGAGATAACCTAAAATTTATTTCCCTCCAAAGCTAAACAGACAAACAGACTCTAAGTATAAGTAGTAAGTTAATATAAGAGACAAAACAAAAAAGAACAAAACCAACCCATGAAATAAAAAGATTACATATACTTAGACAGGACTTTCACTATCCACCAGATTATCACCATCTTTCTGGTGGGATTTTCTCTTGCTTGATGTTCCTGTTGAAAGAGTGATGGATAGATTTACAATGAGTAACCTAAAATCTTTAGCCTAAACTGATATAAACATAAATAAAGTTGACTTTATATTATAACGTAATGTTAATATCACAACACTGAAATTTGGCTCATCTAAAGTCAGAGTTGTCTTTGGAAGGAAAAGCAAGGGATCTCAACCATTATTGAGAAAATCAATGGTTAACATTATGATAAAATACATGAGCTCAACCACAAATAGACATTGCAGATACACATTGAGTGTTCTTTCAACATGATCTCAACCACAATGGACACTGAATTTGGAAAGAAAAACAACATAAATTTGCTAACCTCTCTTGGATGATGAACCCTTTGAATCTAGAGTCTTAACTTGTTCTCCCCTCTCCTTTTTATGATTTCGGAATTCATCCCTGTTAAGGCTTCATTATTCTTAACAAGTTTTACTCTTCAATTCTTATGTAAGTCAGGCACCAAACAATGCACACCAGAACCAAAGAGCATAAGATAATATATTTTTAAAAACTAGTAAGTATTTTGAAAGTAAATAGAAGGGTTTCAAGTTTGTACTTTTGATAAAACGGCCAGAAGAAGGGAAAGAAATTGAAGAAGATGGAATAACCAAGGGAATATAAAAGCAGCATACTCACCAAAACATAAGACACAAGCCATCGCTCAGTGAGAACTAGCTCTCACTGAGCGAGACCGAGATAGGAAGTTTAGCAAAACTCACTCAGCGAACAGGAGATTGGATAATCGTCGCTCTGAAGACTCGCTTAGAAAGAGATCATCTTGCTAAGCGAGATCCACCTCGCTCAATGAGATACACAGAGTTTGAAGTTTACATAGAGATTGAAGTTAGTTAAGTTGGTTATTGTTTTATCATTCTCAACCTTTCATGGGTTATTTGTTTTACTTATAAATAAATAAATTTATATATTCTCATTCAATTCAATGAAATAACACAATTCTATATGTTCTCATTCTCTTTCTTCTAGCTTCAATTCTGTCTCTTTTTTTTGTGTGGTTTTCATTGGTTCTTTTTCTAGCTTGGAATACAAGCTTAGTTTTGTTGCCATGGAGGTTTGTTTTCTAAGAATTTTTTCACATGCAAAAAATGAAATATAATAGAGTGCATATAAGAAACAAAAGGTGTTTGTGAAGTTTGGTAATATTTACACAAAAGTGTGTTGTGTGAAGAATAGGATTGTCTCTCAATGAGAATGATATCTGTAGCTGCAAAAGAAATTATGAACTGGATTGGATTCACATTGGAATATATGGATTCACATTGGAAAATATGGATGAACATGGATGAATTGATGAACTTGATTGGATTTACATGTATGGAATATATGGATTAACCACATGAGAGAGTTCAAGCCAAAAGAGTAGTTTATTAGGTAAGAGAGTCTCATCATGGTGTTACCACATTGAGTTTACAATTCTACTCAATGTAGTACTCCTAACATTGCTGCCCATTAAAGGCTGATGTCCGCGGTGGTTTTCATTCTATCGACACAGACCTGATGGTAGCCCTTTATCTTTTTGGCTGCTTCACTCACCTATCATTATTCGATAATATACATTTATCCAGCCTATAGGTAGCCCTTTTCGTGGAAGAACTCTCAATGAAATCGCAAATTGTTAGGACTTAAGGCATGCAAGGAGAGCTCAACCCAAAAGATTAATCTATTAGGTGGGAAAATCTCATCGCTTAAGTACCACGTTGAGTTTGCAATTCTACAAACTCCTAACACATGGATATATATAGATTATTTTGCCCCCTTATTTCATCAAACCAATGAATTCTAGTGCTGCAATTGTCATTGCTCTGTATACTGCTCAATACTGGACAAAGTATGGTAAAGGAGTTGTTATGATAGAAAGTATATGGCTCTAATCAAATGAATACTTAGCAGCAGGAAATTGGTGAAGTGCTAGAATCATAAAAGGGTACTTGAATACCAAGAGAAGGGAGAGTGGTGTAGTGAAAATGGGATCATTTAGGTGACTTTGGAGTTGTTGATTCTATAGGGTAGAGATAGCATTTACTTCTTTTCTTGTCATGCTTCCACACCATTTACTTGATTTTACTGTTCTTGGAACTTCTTCATAGTGACATCTTTTCTGTACTTGGATGGAACTTGTTCTTAGTGATATCTTTTCTGTACTTGGAGCTTGTTCTACCACATTACTTGGGAAGTAAAATCAAAGGAACAGAAAATAGACACATGGGTTGCAGGTTCAGAGCATGTTCACATAGTTTTCCACATCCAAAAACAACATCTTATTATTCCAAACCATTTGTTCAGTCATCACCAACACAACCAAAAGAATGGTATTCACTATATCATTACTCATTGGGAGAAAAATACAGTGAATATAATCAACATTCCATGTCCAAAAACCTTGCAGGGAAAATACTACTGACTCTCTTTTGTGGGTGCAAATGAATAAGTACACTTTGTCTGTAGTCTTATCCATTATCTAAATCCCCCAGACAAAAGGAATCTTGATAAATTATTTTTCATAAAAGAAGGTAGAAAAATACTTTGCAGGACATTGTCCAGAAAAACTTTAGTGAGCAAGATTATTTTAACAAATGATTTGGATAATTTTGTGTGATATCTTATAGTTTCATGTGCAAAGTATAGGATCTATCAGGTTTAATGATAAGTTGTCTAATTACTTTGTTCAAATTAAGTTTTCCAACTTCATTAGGCTATTGATTTGTTATGGATCCCAATATTAGATCCTCATACCAATATTGATATAAAAACAAACATAAAATTGAAGGTAAGAGGAATCAGCTAGAAATGTTACATGTTATGTGGCACAAATTGTAATAAATGACAATTTAAAAATGAGGCAAAATAATTTCTGAAAGTACAAGAAATAAATAGAAGTCTTAATCTAGCAGAAGTTTTCTACCAGAGTTACAGTAATCATTTATTCTTCCTGCAGAACTAGAAACAAATAAAATTAATAAATGTAATATCCTAATCAATCTTGTCTATCTTCAATCATGTTCAATTTGGATTTTCTACACCCATCTAGATTATGGTCCAAATCCCCATTTGATTGAAAAGTATATTATACATTCAGTGTCACAGTTAATTGAATTAACAACTCAACAATTAGGCTGGTTTAGTTTTTCATGTGATCACAATGATTCTATAATATTCTACATATTTTGGCTGAATTTATGTCATCATGGACCTACAACTAATCAAAATAGGATTAAGTAATGAAGGTACAATGTATGGAATAAATTACCACAAACACATGGTTAAGAGATTGATAATATTGATTAGTTGATTAGATTCCACATGTAAAAACACATGTTTAATAAAAGCCATACAAAAAATCCTTGAAACCCATGTATGAAAATGAAATCCATATTGTTATGCTACCTTGTGGCCTAAGAAAAGAAGAATAAAACATGAAAAACAAAAAGAGCATAGGTTCTTTAGATTCAAAATGAAGGGCCTATATAATAACACTGTGTGTGGTCCATGATAACGTATAGCCTATAAAAAAGTATGGGATGATATGTAACTATCCTATGGTGAATGATGATTGTGATGATGAGAGGTCGTTAGATCCAATCCAATCAACATATCCATCTAAAAGAACCATTCATGTGTCCCTTTTTGTCAACCTTTTTTACCTCTGGTGATGTTGTTGGGTTAATTTATGACGTCTTCAGTATGGCTTCATTTATTTATTTTATAGTATCAACGGTATCCCTCACTCTTTTATATGTTGTTTCTTTCGATAAGTGTTATTCTCATGAATCGAACCATTACCTTTTTTATCATCTTAAAATTTAATAGGGTCTTACACCACTACACTAATACCTTGTTAGTTACATTTACTTATTTTGGTTACTGATAATATGTTCTTTACTGTCCTCTGAATCAATAGAGACTACTGCATGTGAATAATTTAAGTGAATTTATTATCATACATGTATCAAAGTTCCATCAAATTTTATTTTTTTTCAATTAAATATTTGTTCTGTTAACAAAGATAGAGTATATAATATAATAAAATTTGCATGTTGAAGAGGATGAACTGTAGCCTATGGATTTGGAGACACTGTTGCTTAAAAAATACAGATAAAGCACCTCTAACATGATTAAGATTCGAACATAAATATGTCTCTGATTTAAATATTACAAGTCCCTTGCCACCATATAATATATATACGAGTAAGACTCCTCTCTATTAATGGAGAGACAAGTTGTATTTTATAGTATATTTTTAATGTCAAAATTGTAACTTCAATGAAAACTAAAGGTAATAAATGTCATTATCTTTAATCTTTTAGTCTATTTTCCATAACTTGTATCTCTAGTAGTGAAGAGGAATCTAACTCTTTTTGTTGGTATTACCAAAGATATCTCATCATGTTATCGATAAGTAACTAATCTCTTTCGGTTAGCTAACTGTCTCTTAACAATCGAATTCTTGAATTTTTATTAGATCACTATATCCCTACCTTATTGGTATATATGTAACTTTAGGCAGGATACATAAGTTCTCCTAATTTTTGACTCTTAAAATATAGGTGGAAAGAATAATGGAGAAAAAGTTGAAGAGTAACACAGAAACATGTATTTGTATTTGTCTTTTTGTACGTTATTCCCCTGAATCCCTACCATAGAATCTCTCCCAACATAGCTAACACTAACACTAACACACTAACACTACTCCATCCACATGATTTTAAAACATTGAAACCTTCATTCACCTTTCTCAAACAACCAACACCACCATTCCCATCCCAACATGCCTACTTCACTTTCTTTCAATACCACTTTCTCTTTTTACTCCTTCCTCTTCCTCTTCCTCTTTCTACTCAATTTTCAACACTCCAAACAACAACAAACCCCATTTCATAATCTCAATAATACCCTCAAATCTCCACCACCCTTAGCAAAAACATCTTCTTCGTTTAAACCAGAAGTAGCAGTTATTGTTGCTGTTTTAACAACCATGTTTTCTCTTACCTTTCTTCTCCTTCTTTACATCAAACACTGCAACAATGTCTCCAATCATAACAACAACACTACTAGTTATTATAACTCAACTGCTACCAATTCTCGTGGAAGAAAAAACTCTGGCATTGACCGTTCCGTTATAGAATCATTACCCATTTTCAGATTCGGGTCGTTGATGGGTCAAAAACATGGGTTAGATTGCGCGGTTTGTCTCAACAAATTCGAACCCAGTGAAGTTCTTCGCTTGTTACCGAAATGTAAGCACGCTTTTCATGTTGAATGTGTAGACACATGGCTCGATGCACATTCAACTTGTCCCTTGTGTCGTTATAGGGTAGATCCAGAAGATATTTTCTTATTGCATCATCAAGAACATGTTATAGACATTGAAAAAGAAACAAACCCATCTTCGCAAATTGTTGCAGAAGCACAAAAAACTCGAAGAATCTCAGGGAGACACTCATCAGTAGAAAAAGGTGGGATTTTTCAGATTATAACGGAGCTGAAAACGGCGTCGTTTTTTAGAAGGTCGTTGGATAGTGCAACAGCGAGAAAAAGGAACGAAAACGGTGTCGTTGGTGAAAGAAAAGATGAAATGTTAATGGTGAGGGAAATGGAACGGAGAATAGAGCAGAGGATTATAGTGTGTTCTCCAAGAGATGAACGGTGGAGTGATGTGGAACCGTTGGATTTGTTGTATCTGACGTCAGAGATGATAATAAGTGGGGGAGGAATAGAAACGAGAAGCGTGTCTGAAATGACAGGGTTGAAAAGGTTTATAAGCAGTGATAGTAATAATAACAGAGAGAGTGGTGGACAACGTCATCAACAACGGCGGTAGAAGTCGAGAGCACATATTTTGTCTCATAAATTGTACAACTTATTTATTTACTTGTTGTGATTGGTTACAATAAGTAATATAAAGTGACACAATTTATGTGATAGAAGAAAATGTTGTTAGCTTGGAGTTGATTAGGTTGGATGTACAATCACACTTACAGACAGAGACATATGTAAGGTAGGGTTATGGTTCTGATCACAATTTAATTATTGAACTTATTTTTACTGGGTTCTGAATTTTGTTGAGAGAGAGAGAGTGTGTCTGTGTGTGTTTTGTTCTGACTTGCAAAGTACAATTGCAGGGTGCTGTTGCTGACTTTGCATTTCATCTTACTTTAGTCTTTAGCTTAGGTTAGCTCATAACTCATTACTGTGCTACTTTTTTGGATTATTATCATCACATGATGGCTTCATTAAGTTTGAATGGTTGGGTGAAAAACATCATGAGTGAAGTCACATTTGATAAAATTAGTTCTAAATTTGTACCTTTTTCTTAAAACTTTATAGAGTAGTATCAGATTACATTAGTGAGAGATTAATATTTAGAATAAAAATATTATGCCATCTAATAAAATTAATTTATAAATACTCTCTTGTGTCATGAGAAGGATACATAAGATGTATGACATATTAATATTTGATTGGTTTACAGTGCTATTCTTTTATTGGTTCAAAATTGAATGTGATTAAAAGAGACAAGAGGTTGGAAGGGACATATCCTGAACCGAGGAGCATGTACTGTATACGGAGATCACATTCCCAATTCCCATGTCCATACAGTTTCTCAATAATTTATCTGTTTTTGTCCATTCTCTTGATTCATGCATCCATTCATAATGATGATAGACAGACACCCAATCTAGTAATTTATTTGAATTTGAACAAAACTTTACTTTTCAATGTTTTTTTACGCAAAGTATTTATTTATTTTTTGGTAGAAAAGGAAAACGATGAAATGGGAAGACCTGCATTATCATTGCTTATAAATTAACAAAAATGTTAATCAATGACCAACTAGGAGTCTCTGCTAGCTTTTGAACTTTTCTGATTTCCATGGCTTTGCCTACTTATTATACTTTTTTTTTATTTAGTTTTAGATGTCAAAATTATTGTATGCGCATCGGATGCAAGAAATCTTGAATGGGATCCTATAGATATCTCAATTGATTAAGCAGTAAAACATGAATAATGAATGTGCATATTTAAATCCAGAGCCAGGGGTGTCTGTATTGAAAGGTTTTAATCAAGACAAACAAAAAATTGATCTTAAGGTTGAACTATGTCTAGCGTAGCAGATATGTCTAGGCCTAACTTCCAGAAATAACATTTCATAAAAACAACAGCTACCAAGCAACGGAACTATTCACATGTTGCAGAGTAGAACCCAGAAATAGTTCCAAAATAAAGGCAAAAGAAGCCATACCAATCTACATTCTACAAATTGGATTCAGTCAGGATTCCCTTGTCTTCGCATTCCGGGGGCATAAGCTTCCTCCTCTTTGCAGCTTGTTCGTCATAAACATCAGGTGCCACGTCGTTAATCGTCTTACCATCATCACATGTAACCTTGTCATCTACTGCATCAGATACATGATGCAGTGGTACTGTTGGAATCTCTTGGGGGGAAGACTGAAGATCTCCATTGTTGTTGTTGTCATCAGATTTTGTCATAATGTCTTGAGAAATTCCAGTGATAGAAGTCAATACCAAATTGCTACCATCAGAAACAGACATATCTGTTATATGCTTGGGATTTTCTACGGGTGAACAAGTTTTTTCACCTTGTTCAGCTTCATTTGATGGCTGGGCTTCATTTCCGACTGCAAAATTTTCAATGAACTCTATTTCTTCTGAATCATCTGAGGCACCACTTGATGTATCTGTAGATGACTCAGCCACGTCATGTTCTGCTCGTGGAGAAATCTCTGTTGTATAAAATGTCTCATCTCCACAATCCTTAGGTAAGTATGGCAAAGAACAAGTTTGAGGTGTAATTCCAGCTACTTGCTGGATGTTAGGATCTACATCCAAATACAAAAGTTGTTCACCGAGGCCAGTTCCTTCCTATTAGAAAACAAAAAAGGTGGCAGGGATTAGTATCAGAATATCAATTGTAACAAAAAAGTGATGGCCTAAAATATTGTCAGAACAAAGAAATCTACCAATCATTCAACAATTATATTGGCAACAATTCCCCAGCATATGATTGGTGCTAAATTAATGTTGCCGTATAAATGTTATACAGACAACATAATTACTCGACCAGCATAAAAGGTTAGCATAGCATAAGGGTCCAAAATCTCAGTTTGTGGATGAGGGAACCAGCTATGCCTATAAGAAATTCAAGCAAAATCAACAAAACAAATGCACATGCAGACAGAAACGAGGAATAGATACCTCCATTGGAAATATTGAACCATTGAAATGATAGTCAGATGACCTCTGATCATAAGATTGGCACTGTCCCAGTAATGTTTCTGCTGTAGCTCCTGGCGCAAAAAACTCCTTAAGAACCAAGCCTTGATTATTAAAAGATTGAGGATCCAAAGACGAAGTTGACGACAACAAAGTCATTTCTATTCCCTTCCCAGCACGGGAACTGGACTCCTTATTGATTTCAGGAAGCCGCATGCTAGTTCCGTTCTCATTATTTTCTACATAGATGTGATTGTCGTTACTACAGTCAGAGGAAGAACTTTCATGTGAACCATGGTTCTCCACGAGTTCAAATATTAACCTCTGGATAAGTGTTCGCTTGAGATAAGCCTCGGCAGGTGGAAACCAGTCCACATTGAGCTGGAAATTTTCTTGATATGTTAGGTCAAATCCATATAAACCGTATGAATCAATAAGTTCACTTGCAATGGTAAAATAGATAACAGTGGAAAACAAGGCAAGGAACTACAAAATTTGGGAAAGAAGTAATATACTTAAATAGACAGGATTAACAGCAGAAAATAAATATAAAAGTAAGAAAACTACAACAAAAAGAACTTTGGCATAAAATACTTCCAACTTTAAAAACAATTAAATACTTCATGAATCATGAGTCACTCTTCAAATATCGATATCCAGGTACATTGTTAAATGCTTTTCAAATGGAAATGTTTTTATCAATAATTCCTTAATTTTGTACCTGTCCTTAAAACTTCTGATATAAGCCAAAATTAAGATTAAGAGGAGCATGGAAGACAACTTACGAAGTTGGAGAACTTGGTTAGTTTGAATGGATTGAAATCAGAAGGAGCTTCAGCAAGGAAGAGTTCCAAATAGTGCAGCAGAAAGAGGCCACAGTCAAACGAGTTGTCTTGTTGGGGCAACTGTCAAGGAGTAAGCACTCGATCACAAAACATTAACAAAAACAGCCTTAAGGACATAAAATGAAAAGCTTTTTCTGGACAACTAACAATTAATCATATAAGCCATGGAAAATTGGGGAAAAACATAAACGCAATAAACATATTGTATTGCACTTCCTGCTAATTTTCCCAAATCGAAAACAAATAGGAAAAGTATCAAGTGATAGAATTTTTTTTCTTTCAACTGTATTTAATGAAACATGCATCTGTATTTTATAAGCACAATTAGGATTCATTTTGTGAATGAGAAGATTTCCATGTTCACCAATAGCGATTTAAGAGATTTCGGAGAAAGATACAGGACACTTTACAGTAGACTCCTAAATAATGTAGAATCTACTTCCCATCAAATAAACTGAAATTCGTTTCATCAACACTGCAAAATCTATAAAGGATGAAAAATTATATCTGCCCCCAGGTTGAAAAGCATCAAAATATTAGCAAGCAATACCACAAGTGGAAGAAAACGCATATGAAGGAATCTTGATGAAAGGTTTTCTTCTAACGCGTCCTTATGCCTCTCCTTCCATTCTTCCCACAAGTACCTGTCAATTTCAGATGAGAAGGGATCAATGTATAACAACCTAGTTCATCTTTTAAATAAGAATACTAGGAAAATATATAGCAACAGAAGTAAACATAGATAATATGATAGACAATAATGGAGAAATTAAAGTGTGGAAACAAAAAACAGAGCTGTACTAAAGAAGCAGGAAATGCTAAAAAATGGACTTGGGCATCACCTGTAAGGCTGTAACGACATTAATTTTAATTTTCTCATCTGTTTTATATTATCACTCATAATCAATGGTAAACCAATATGATATTTGCACTTTCAGAGTTCAAACACAACTTAAAGGTGAGCACTGTAGAACTACTGTCATGTATTGTTCAACGCTCAAAAGTTACAATTGCACTTATTTATGTGATGCTTAAAAAAATATGGATATCCAAAGCAACTAAATTCATTTCTTTTATATACAAAGTAATTCCAAAATTAAGAACCTTAATACTATGTCACTATATTAATGTGTTTCAATAAGCCTAGAAGCACATTCATCTACAAAATTTATTTACAGCTCCTTAAATGCAAGAATAATTTTGCACAAAATTGAATATGATGAGGATTAAAATAAAATGAACTATTGTTATAAACAGATCTTAGGGTAAGGATATAATTTAAGGTAAGAAAAAAGTTCAGTTGAATAATTGGACTGATACGAAAATAGTCATTGACCAGGAGAGGAATTTGTATTTATTTTGATGGAAAGCTAAGACATGATGTGTTTTAAAAATAAATTATTTGCTTGTTTGAGGTCCACTATAGTGCACTCAGTAAAGGTTGATATATTTCGATTTATGATAGAGCATTATGGTACTGTTTGATCCATATATCAGACCCCACCTAGTGGGATTAAGGTTTGGTTGTTGTTGTATATTTTGACTTGCATGCCAGACTTCAAGACCAGTCACATTTATGGAAGCTAATAACCAATGGGAAGTTCATTATCAATTAATGAAAACAAAGGTATTGGCCAATCACAATTGTCAACCTTTATGGTTATGATCCATGTCACCACACCCGGCAGGAAGACTAGACCAGACACAAACATGGACCTAATTACCAAAGGCAAACACTTGCGACAAAACATCAAATTTTCTCTTCAGTGAAGAGAACAGAGGAACCAGTTTTTGTTACTTTTTTTTGTGGGGGAGGCAGTAGTGAAGTACTGTAATATACCTTTGCAGGAGATTTTTCAGACCGCTGTGACTTCCTTTTATAGAATCCATATGCAATATACAAGGTACTTTAAGTGGCTTGTCCAGCTCTTTATCTGGAATATGTATCATAACATAAATATTGAGAACACAGAGGTTCATGAGAAATATCACAAGCTTAAGACCCCACCTTTAAAATTAACCGCTTCACCAGGATGACAAATGACTATTAAACTCCAGTGAAGACTGCAATTATATCAAAAGGCAATGTGGATTAGATTTTGAATACAGATAGAGAATATATATTATGCAAAACTTCAATAGAATCTTACTTGAAGTTCACAGGTATGAAGATATAATCCTTTTCAAATAAATTTACTTTTCTTGTCCATTTACGAACACGTAAAAATGCTGCTTTGCCATCAGAAGCACTAGATGGATTTTTGTCCATATCAGCCAGCTTTCGAAAGAAAAAGCTATTGAAAAAGTGAAATCTAGGCTTTTCATCTGCTTGTATTTGACTCTTCAGATATCTGCCAAAATTGAGATTATTAAAACTGTTACACTATCTTCAAGAACCACAATGTGGATAAAGAGCCATATAATTTTCTTGATTTAATTTTAATATTTTATAATTATTTAATATCACCCAGCAACTGACACTCCTTTTAAAGAGGAATGTTAGCTTGAGGACAGAATGAAAAATCACATCAAAGAGGACAGGATAAAAGTGGAATAGTTATATTATAAACCTACGTAAAGGTGAGATGAGTGAATTTTTTTAGCAAAAACATAGGACAGAAGAATCTAACATTCCAAAAGGAAAACAAATATATGCAAACTTACTGGATATAAAAATCAATAATTGTGTCATTGATGAAAGTATCTGGTTGCAAGAGATCAACATCTCTTTTACTTAGGGAGACAGCATCCGGATCCCCTTTTGGAAAGACAACTTCATCAAAAGGTTCATCAAAACTGTTACAAATCATAAAATATCAGAATTAGCCAACCATACACTCTTCCCCCACCACACTAACTAGAATAAAAATATAAGAGCAGGTGTGACAGAGAACAATAGGACCAAATGGGTATAAAACTACAATGACCTTTTACATCCACTCTATTACACACATTAATAAGGACCAAGAAATCAGAAGATTTATCCTACAAAAAATATATGCATGGTTATAGGAAACATACTATGCCATACAAAAGGAACCATAGAGTCCAACCTCACATTATCATAAGCCAAACAATTAAGGGTATCTATATGCCAATATCATAAGCCAAACATCTCGACATAACACATTAAAAGATAAAATACAGGATTGTTTTTTTTGGATAGAAACACGCTGAAAGTAAGTATAATTGTTAAAAAGAAAAGAAACTAACAGTTCTTACTCACTTGGGGAAGTAACATCTTGGTTCATCTGAATCATTTTCATTGCCTTCAATATCCGTACTACAAGAGAAAACTTAATCACATGAATATTATAGTGACTAAATATTTTTATAAATATATATATATATATATATATATATATTAAATGAAATTACACAAACTGGATTCAGAACATAAAAGATATACACTTCCTAACAAATTTGAACCAAATGGAATGGCACATTGTGAATCATAAATTTATATACAGAAGGACGAGTATTACAAGTACTATCAAGATTCCAGAATTTATATATATCAACTAAAATTGAGGGAAACCACCAGCTTATTAGTGCCAAACCTGCAATCTCTGCAGCATTTCACAGAACCATCTGACAACTAACTGAACAATGAAAAATTTAATAAAAAAGACATTGAATGACTTACTTAGGCACGATATTCCAAATAGCCAAGTATTTCATATTAAGAGATGTGATCTGTGTATGTTTCAGGGACCAATTGGAATCAACAACCGCAACCTCCAATTCCTCAATGCCTAGCATAAGTGCCGTTACAATCAGTAACTCAGAAGGGATTATTTAAAAAATTCTACAAACCCGTAATACAAGGAATTATCCAAATAAATTTTATAATTTATAATAACAGCTAAAATGAAAAGGTCAAATTATTTTCATGTGTGTCAGGCTACATAATGAGGAAGGCAAACATTTCATATTGATCAACTACATTAAATACACTAACCTGAAGTGCCGCTTAGACCAGTTGACTGACTTGCATTACTCGATATTACATGAAGCTTCATAATCACCGTTCCGCTCTGAAGAAAGTATGTGTCAGAAACTACAGGAGTTATACACCACACACATATTGCAAGCACAAAAACTATAAAACTCACACTTTGGAACAATTGACACTTAATATCAATGAGATCATCAACTGCCCATTCAAGATCTAAGGATCCTTGCTTTATACATGAAGTTGAAACATTGATCTTGACGCAACAATCTGAAAAGGTCAGCTTTGGCCCCATATAATAATTATCCTGGTATATGACATAATCCGGATGAAGAACAACTTCTGTATTTGCATCATCCTGCAGATTACATAAAGAGAGAAAAAAGAAAATTAAAACTAAGCCAGCACAACATACTACAAAAAATAGTGAATGAAATGTTGTAGATCAATATAAACTGTTTTCTACAGCATTTCATTCACTATTAAAAGTAGGTAAAACATGACAAAGAACCAGGAGAACAGAGAACACAATCCAAAAAAATTTAACAGCCAACTGTATTGAAATAAGTAAACAGCCATAAATTGCCAGCATAACAAGAAAGGGTGGTCCAGTGCACGAGACTCCCACTTAGTGGGATTTGGGAATGGTGGATGTACACAGCTTCACCCCCACAGATGGAGAGGCTGTTTCCAGAATTTGAATTGTGACCTCATGATCACTAAGGAACAGAACAAGAATGTAATTTCAATTTCTTTAGCATAAATGGGTTTTGTCAATAAAAAAAGAATTACCATGTCAAAACTGCATATGCCATTCAATCCGTAGCTATTCAATGAAACTGAAATAATGAAAATTAAATTCAGTGAGTAAACTGCAACTCTGTGCATGATGTTTCCAAGTCAAATGTAGTGATATCAGGAATCCAGGATTACCATTAAATACACCATTCTCTGCAATATAGGAAGGAGGACTTCTTCTAGCACTCTCAAACATGAAGTCATCCGCCTCTGAATCAGCATCGACTGATTCATTCTGCACAAAATTTGAAAATAAATATAAATCTTTCCGTTAACCCTTTTATTGGGCTGTAATCTTACAAAATAAAAGTTACAGTACATTGGATAGAGACCCTGAAGGATCTATCTGGCTCGTCTCAGGTGAAGATACACCACCACTTGTATTCTCCATCTCTGGTTCATTATATTTATGAATACCTATTTTTATATGACAGTGATTTTCATGGTTAATGGAATATGATTGTTTGGCTGCTTCCACCTCGGGATTCTCCTCTTTATTATGAAATATAGCTTCCGTTGTGTCTAGAGGGGGTTCTGAACCACCCTTTTCCAAATTAAAGTTACCGTCAACTGCATCGACATCAACACAAGGAGTACTTGCAACATTCTTTACACCAAAAATGTCTACCTGGGTATCTGTAAATATTATTAAATGAGCTGTGTTGATTCAATTTAATTAAAATCAGGTTAAAATAAAAGAAGAAAGAAGGGAAGTACATGAGTAGACAACTATTTCATCTAGAATACAAAATTACAAAAAAACAAGGATTAAATGACAAAGCTAAAGCACAGTTCCAACAATGAAGAGCGGGACTCTCAACGTTGTAATTCACTTTCTTCTTTCAATTTCAACCATGTATTGTTTCACTTTCATCTGAAACTGGTGGTGAGTTGCCAACACAAGGTCACTTCTACGAGACAGATACGCAGCATTAAGCCATCTAAAGAAATAATTTAACATGGGAGGGCGAGTGCTTCTTCGATATGGACTTTTACATGAGATGCTAGTTTGTCCAAAATGCTATGGAAATTTGGACTTATAGCACCTCAAGCACCCTTTAGCGTCTTGATAACCCCCACTGATGGACATGTTGATCTCCACCATTGCACCTCAAGTTCAACTGGCTTGGCCCAGTTGTGACTTGCCTTTAATTTTCAGCCTGACCGTGTACTTAAGCTTTCTGAGCCTTAGAGGGAACAGGTCCACCTTCATTTTTTATCGTCTAGGCTTGTGCTCCATTTTGTGGACTTGAGTCTACGAGGCTGCAGGTCTACAATTGTTTGGCATGATCCTCGGATCCTCATGGTCGCGAGGCCATTTGGGCTCCAATACCATGTTGGAATTTTAGGACTGGCCCACCCAAATCTTCAACATGGGAGAGTGAGTCCTTCTTCGATATGGACTCACTTGAAATGCTAGTTAGCACCTCAAGTTTATATACTGTTTAATTTCTTGATAACCCACCAATGTGGGACTTGCTGATCTCCAATGGATACACATCATTTAAGCCGTAAAAGGAAAAAGTATGCCCAATCTACGACAAAAGCCGTATCATAGGCATCCCAGATATGGATACATATATGATATGGTTAAAGCATGGAATTTACCATATGCATGCATCATAGTACAAATGTGATTATGATGATCTAGGATTGCTTTGTCTCACTTAAAGTTATTCAATTTTGCCATCTAAACAAACAAAAACTATTAGTACTCAAGGGTATTGAATTACAGAACCATCTAAAAACTGACTGCCATTAAGTGGAGCATCCCAATAAGTACATAAACTGCACCCCATATATTGAGGCAAGCAATGTGGACTAACTTCCCTGCATCCGCCTGAGCCTCCTCCATAGAGGCCCACCAGAGCAAGTGGGGGCTACATGAAAGGTTATATATATTGCACCTCATAGATCGAGGCAAGCGATGTAGGACTTACTTCCCAAGACTTGCCTCCACGGATGTATGCTAGATTAAACAATGGGCTCCTCCAGCGGGTACATAAACTATATCCTTTAGATTGAGCTAGGCGTTGTAGGACTTACTTCCAACACCTCAGTCCATAGATGTCTGCCAGAACAGGTGATGGGCTGCTAGCCACCCACGGCGGAGTCGGGTCGGCCTCCAATACTTGTTAGGTTCCACCTTAAAACTAATTGGGCATAAAACAGAGTGGCACAATATGTATATAAACAGTACCTCTTAGGTTGAAGCAGACAACGTGCCGATGTGGGACTTAATTCCCAACGGAATTATATTCAATTCTTATTTCACTTTGTGGTGATACACTTTAAGTTTTTCCTTATAAACACATATGCACCCTTAATTATCTATTATTCATGTTCTAAAAAATGTAAACTCATAACTCGCGTTTACCCTCCACAAATTTGACAACCTTGGCATGCACAGCTGGATTCCAAGTTTAAGAGAATATCCTTATTAATTCCAACCACATGAAGTGCCATTGAGATTGAAGGCTTGAAGCTGTACACCTACGATTGCTTTAGTTGCAACTACATTGCATTGCCTACTCTTCGGACCGTTACTCTCTATTTAATGATAAGTTATCTCAATAAAGATGGCTATCATGACATCATGCATTCCTAAACCTGAATGATTAGGACAAACAAACTTCTGTTTACGCCATCGATATCTTTAAATCAAAAGAAAATCCATCTCTTCTGACTTCTTCATAAATGACGATTACATTCTCCCACTTGCATACACTATAGTTGGAATTATTAAATTTTCACATCAAACGCAGTGACGCCAAAAAATTTCGACCTACTATTTAGTGAAGCATAGAAAATTTACCAACACACCACATTCAATCCCAAATTCGCATCTAAAAGACAAAAACAATGAATGTACAAACGAACAATTGAAATCGAAAAATGAGTCTGTTATCTAAAATTAAAAATTCCGAAAAATTCTATTACCATGTTGAAGAAAATCGGGGTCGGAGGGGGAATGAATAGGGTTTTTGAATTTGGAGAATTGATTTTGATCATCGATCTCATCTTCTGCCTTGAAATCGAAGACTGCGAGATCTCTTCGCGGAGACTCGTTCATCGTATCCGACAAGGGTTTTGGAAATTGCGTAGTCGGAGCGAGCTGAACGAGTTGGACTCAGTGAGTCAGGCGCGAAATTTATGCTGCAATGGATTCAGAGAGAGAGAGAGAGAGTCACACTTTTGGGTTTGGAACGGTTCGTTGAACATACCCTAAATATTGTGTGGTTTGGCCAATTAGGTGGAGCCACGTGTCTTAAACCCCGGTTGGAAGCTTCATTGAACCTTGATAGAAACTAATTGTAGTTAGTGAGGATAGTGAAGATATGTTTCATAATTGAAAGGTTTTATAATCTTTTATTTTATTTGCTTCTAAGTTAACAATAACTAGTAATCTAGTATATGTAAATATGTTATCCCTAGAATCAATTAGTGAGGTGATTAGTTAATTATAACAAGTTTGTTAGTGTCTAATAAATAAGAAGATATGGTCATTCTTAATATATAAAAAATATCTATAGATTAACGGTTTAAAAATTTATATATAATGAGTATAATATTTATCATTTATTTATATTATATTTATTGAAAAGTTAATAGTAATTAAATATGTATAGTATAATGATAGTATATAAAATTTATGTATTGTTGGTGTATATATTTTTTCTCAAAAAAATAAGATGATTATAAAAAATTAAAAAGAATATCAACTTAAATGAACATTTGAGTTAAATGCAATAAATCCAAGTGAATTTTTAAAATATATTTTATGGTGAGACAAATGGTAAAAATGACATCATGTAAATGATATTGTTATAAAACTATAGAGTTTAAGTGAATTTTGTTAGAATTTAGTTAAGCTAATTACAATATAGTCAATCGTTATATTTGTCATTAGAAGTAATAACTAAAACATAATAAGTTGTAAGATTATATATAGATGTTGTATTTTATTAGGTTTGGGTGATTATGATTATTGGCACGTCCCTTGCACAACATTTGAAGTAAAAACCTTATATTCCATATAATATCTTTTATGTCTAACCAATAATCAAATCGGTCAAAACGTTATGTTCAGTCCTCACAATATTGTTATGATTCCTTAATTTGATTGGAAAATTCAAACAAGGACTTTATGATTATATTTACAAACTAAATCTCACAACAAGTAGTTAGATTTATTTATTATGCAATATATAGTGACCTCTAATTTTTTTTATTTTAATAATTGTGTGAGGAAGAAACTTGTAACTTTTAAAATATGACATGATTTTTAAAAACCAATTTTCAAAAATAAAAGACATTTAATAAATTATCATTTAAAATTTTATCCATTTATATTGACAATCTTAAGAACATATTCATCATTCATCTTCTCCCATATGTTAATCTTACATTATCTTATGACACTTGGAAAAAATAGTTTAAAAGAAGAGTTCATGACTCATACTGAAAATTATGATTTTTAATTATATATATTAGCGTGTTGATAGACAATTTGTGTCTGTCGACCCGTATTCTTATTTTATGACATTAAGTATTAAATTTATATATTTTTTTTAGAGAATTAGAATATTTTTTCATGTTATATTTTTTGTACTTATTATAATATCCAATTTAAAGTGAAATGTATTAATTGTAGTTATCTAGGATTATGTAGTTTTTGTTTAGAAATAAAAAATATTAAAGAAAAAATTAAAAAACATAATCATTGGTTGTAGTTCTTTAAAGTTTTAGTTTTATATATAACTAGCGTGCCGCTTTCCTATCGTTTGTAATGTATAGTTTGTATTTTATAAATTTAAATATAATTTTTTACGCTAAATTTACGGTTGAATTTATTCTATTGGTCTAATATTCAATTTTTTAAATACACTTTTAAAATAAGAAGATAATGAGGATAAATAAGAAAATAATATTATATGATTTTTTGGTAGAAATAAAAAGATATTGAGAACAAAATAGAAAAACACAAATTACACCATGATGAGTGGTTATTTTGTGTTTTCTCTTTATTATAGTATAGATATAAATATCTAACTAATTATTAATTCATAAATAACTAATCAAATGTTAAAATGAACAATTCAATTTCATACATTTTGAAAGGAATTGTTTTTATAATGAATAAAGAATAACAATATTTTTAGTGGTACAAAAAAAACTATAACAAATAAAAAATATGAACAATAACTTGAATATGAAGATGGTGAAATCTTTTATATGGTGAGTATGCTTAATTAATAAATTTGAGTGGGTTATTCCCATTTTATCCCCGCAAGTGAAAATGTGGAACCTTTGATCAATGAAACATCCTATGGTTTGATCCAGCATCATTCGAATCTTCACTGAAAACTCTCTTTATGATTCACATGTTGTAGCTATTGAATTTGTATTGCTACAATGGTGCTTCACTTGTTGAACCAACTAAACCATTCTCAAAAATCTGCTTTTGCTGTTGCTTTCATCCTTCTGTTACCGCCTTTCTTTCCCAATCTCTTCCACCCTTTGGCTCGTTCATCTCCTTCCATGTTCTCTGTAAGTCCCATTTTCTCATATTTTTAAATTAATTTTGATTGACCCAGAATAATCCTGAATCATGGTTTTGTTGGATTTTGCGTTTCTATGATAAAGTTTGAATTTTGATGAAAACCCAGTTTCTGATTCAATCATTTGTTATTGCAGGAGTGGATTGCTCCTAAGCCTAGGCATTTGGATTTGATGGAGGGTGCTTTGCAACGCGAAACTGTAACTAGTTTAGACATTAAATTGAAATTTTCATTGGGAAATTATATTGACACCTTTTGTTGCAAAAGCTATTAATTACACTTGATACCTCTTGTTTCAAAAGCTACTAGAGTCACACTAAGAGAGTGCTTAACAAGTATGTAAATATAGTGATAATTGAATCTCATAAACATTAATGTAGCTTTTAAAACAAGAGGAATGTCAAGGGTGACTAAGCTGAAATTCCCGAAAGTGAGTGTAATTCTTCATGATTTAATTTATATAGCTTTTATGTCAATTGTTCAAGAGTTACCGATTATTTGTTTGTTTATTACCAGCCTATGGAACTACATACTAATCTCTGGTCTCCCTTGACCTTCCAAGGATGGAAACCTTGTACCGACCCTCCAAAATCAACTTGTGAGTTCAATTTGTAAATTAATTTTTTTTCACTTGACTCGGTGATTGATCTTATTAACGAGGACTATGTTTTCTATGAACAATACTTGCTATTTTGATTATTAACATATAATTTGTTTCTTGCAGCACTACCGGAAAAGTCTAGGGGATATATCCAGGTTTTCCTCGATGGAGGATTGAACCAGCAGAGGATGGGGGTATGTTATTGAGTTTGTGTTGGAAAGGTGTAATTTGATCAACGAAATGAAGCATCACTGTAAAATAACTTGTAAATGAATAATAGTAGTATTTTTACCATGTATCTCATTAGCAGAAAGATATTTGCCTCAACACTTGTTCAATCATCTAATATCAGTCTTCCCCTTTTTTCTCTTTGAAAGATATGTGATGCTGTTGCTGTCGCTAAAATTTTGAATGCGACGTTGGTGTTACCACATTTTGATGTGAATCCAGTTTGGCAAGATTTCAGGTTTATCCAGAGTAGACAATTTTTGCAACTTTTTTCTTCCACTTTCGAAGTAAGAAGTAGCCATTGGTGTGAAATTCTTATGTTTTGTACAGTTCATTTGTAGATATATTTGACGTGGATCACTTCATTGATGTCCTCCGTGATGAAGTAGCTATAATTAAAGAGCTTCCTAGTGACTACTCTTGGAGCACAAGGGAGTACTATGGCACGGGTATAAGAGCTACTAGGATTAAAACAGCACCAGTTCAAGCTAGTGCTGACTGGTATATAGAAAATGTCTTGCCTATACTTCAGAGGTATGTAAATAGCTTAAGCTCAAATTCTGCACTTGCCCCTCCCCGAAAAATAGGACTTAGGTTTTACCACTATAGTAATAGCTTTACTTGGATTGTTACTTATTTATATCATTGTCAATATAACTGAAAGAAGCTTTTGGCACTAGTGATTATAGTGGATTTCCATGATGTAATTTAAGGTGTCATTTCTCTAGATATTAATGATAGTGGTGTATAATCTTCAATGTTGAGCATGGAAAACATGTTTCCATAACGTATTGCCTGCTTCAATTAGAAAAAAATAACTTCAAATAAGGAAACATTTTAAGAATGAATAGTAGGTGAAACTTAAGAAGATTCATTCAAATGGAAGGACATGATGCACTTGCCATAAGGTAGATTTCACATGCCAATCAAGTCATTTCTCTGTTCTCTTTTATGTCAAAACTCATGGTTTAAGACTTCATTTGTTTATACAAAATAATTTTTACTATTTAGAGACACTAAATAACTTTTTTATATTGAAAATGCTAACAATTTCCTGAACAAGAAAATATCTTTGCACCTACCTATTACCTAAGTGTATCTCACATTGTAATAATTACCTAGCACTTCCAGGGAATTGCCAGCCAGACAGAGATTTTTTGCTGTCAAACAGAAACTGTTGATTGTCAAGTGTCACTCATCATAGTTTATTGGCCCTAAGAGTTGTTTTCGGATTAGGAATTAATTGTAATTCATGGATGTACCTATGTTCATAAATTTTGTAAAGAGATATAATTATTTAAAAAGAAAAAACTTTGGAAGAAATGTTCTTTGAACTTTGATATCATTTTCTTTATCAAGTAGATAATGTCAATGAGGGTTTAAGTTGCTTTGAATTTCATCTGTGGTTCTTCCTAGATTTAAGTTTCAAACATTCTTATGGTAACAAAAAACTGGAGGCACCAATTTGTTGTCTGCACAAGGCCATCGGCCACTCAATGTCTTCCTTTAGAGATGCATTATTTACATAAAATGTATTTTCAAATGTTGTAGATTTTTTCGTTGATACAGTTATGGAATTGCTGCTATTGCACCATTCTCTCACCGTTTGACATTCAACAACCTACCATCAGATACCCAGCGTCTTCGTTGTAAGGTCAACTTTCAAGCATTGAGCTTTGTTCCACATGTCAAAGAATTAGGAAACGCCATTGTTCATCGCCTCCGGCAAACTCCTGGAGTTAACCAAGCAGAAGGGAATGGCGATCTGCTGGAGGAAACTGGTCAATTTGTAAAACAGCAAACTGGGAAGTTCGTTGTGTTGCATCTACGTTTTGACAAAGTAAGTCTTTCTTTCCTTATGAGCTGTTATTATTAGTATCCAAAGTTCATGCATGTAGCTCCATAAAGTTCTAATTCATTTGTTATCCTGATTTCATTCGGAAAATCTTCTTATTGCATTAGGGCTGCAATATTCTATGCTGCATGTAGATTTGTTATGCAGTTATAAGTTAGTTGACTAACTGCTTTATTTGTTTGTAGCGGAATTAATTCAAATATCTTTAGCATCAAAATAATTTTCCTGTGTGCTGGTGTAATTGTGTTCCATGTGTGGATGATGAATTGATTATTTACGCTTTCTGTGTGTAAGCATGCTTGCATGTGTTTGGATGATGATTTATGCTTATGTTGTAGAGTTTCAAATTAGTTAATAGATGCTTCTATAGTACAAAAAAGACAATTATGTTGTAAAGACCTTTTAAAATAACTACAATGTTAAGGAACTACACATTTCATATTGAACTCTCAATGTAACCCTGTTATATCTATCACAAAATGTGTATTTTCCATAAATCTGAGGCTCTCATGATTGCCACATATGTGAATCTAAATTTTCTATGCAGGATATGGCGGCTCATTCATCCTGTGATTTTGGCGGGGGTAAAGCTGAGAGACTTGCTCTGGCTAAGTACCGGCAGGTTATTTGGCAAGGAAGGGTGATGAAATCTCAATTCACCGATGAAGAGCTTAGAAGTCAAGGGCGTTGCCCACTAACTCCTGAAGAGATTGGATTGCTCCTGGCAGCTTTGGGGTTCAACAATAGAACACGGCTTTATCTTGCTTCCCACAAGGTTCATTACCAGCAAATAACATGATGACCTATGATTATGTAACATCAAATATTTCATTGTGATATTCATGACAAGAAACTTGGTGATTAATAATCTAATACTTTTTTGATAACTCCATGGAATGGCATTTTGTGGTTTAACACGGGACTTAGTCTAGATTGATTGTGTTCTTTCAGGTATATGGTGGAGAAGCTAGGTTAGCAACTTTAACCAAATTATTTCCTCTTATGGAAGATAAGAAGAGCCTAGCCTCTGCAGAAGAACTGGCTAAGTTTACAGGAAAAGCATCATTATTAGCTGCTATTGATTATTATGTGAGCATGCACAGTGACATCTTCATTTCTGCTTCTCCAGGCAATATGCACAATGCTCTAGTAAGTATCTTTGTTAAAATTATCCTATTTAAAACTGAACAATTGTGAAGAATTACAAAACTATTTTTAGGCTTAAAAAGGCCTTAATATAATAGAGCTATAATAAGGGGGCATTTGGAAGAGCTGATAGAGTGTTTTTTTATTGCTTATCTAATCATATGTGCACTTAAGCATGTGTTTGGAAGGGCTTATGAAAATAATTTGTGACTTTTCTATAAGCTCTTTTTACTTTATTCCAACAATCTTGTCATAGAAACTTATGAAATAAGATAGAGAGTTTATAGTAAGGTTATAAGCGCTTATTGAGTAGGCACTTAAATAAGTTGTTTACCTAAAATGTGAACCTGATTTTCTATATGCTTTGTATTGGTATGACACTGCGCTTATATGAATCTTTTGCATCTCTAGGTGGGACACCGCGCTTATATGAATCTGAAGACTATCAAACCAAGCATGGGATTGTTGGGCCAGCTATTTCAGAATAATAGCTTGAGCTGGTCAGAATTCCAGCATGCAGTTCTTGATGGACATAAGAACAGACAAGGGCAGATAAGATTAAGAAAGGAGAAGCAATCAATTTATACATATCCTGCTCCTGATTGCATGTGTAGAGCTTAATAGAGCGATTTTCGGCACTTGTAAATTGATTCGACTTCATTACATTTTTGGTTTCCATGATTTCACTGAAGTTCATTTTTTCTCCTCCCAAGTTCTAATGGCAGTGATATTCTGGTAGTTTTCAAGCAATCAAGTCAATATGTTGGCATGGAACTCTTTTCTTTATGATGTGGCATAATACTCAATAAAGTCTCACTTCATCAAATTTTGTTGTGTAAGCAATATACAATACGTTGGCATTAGAGGAATATGAGAACCTAATAGCATTAATTTGAAAACTTTAGAGGATAAGTTGCACCAGAACCAAATTCTGAACTTTAGTGAATAGGGTCATATTTTTTTTGTTATGGCTGAACCAAATGGGTCATATTGATCATGTGCAAGTAAGCTCCATTTGCTTTTCATTCCTCTTGTTTAAGAAAAAGAGAAAAGGTTTCTCCTGCTTGACAGTTAAAAGTGAAAAACCAAACGACAATTAAAACAAACTCATTTCTTCCTTATTGCCAACCTCTATTTAAAGGGAAAAGTTTTTACATAAATCCCCCACCCCTCCTCAAACTTCTTCATACAAGAATTTGAATCATTTTCCCCTTTTCTAACATAACATAAAACAAAATCACTACCAAAAACACAGATTGGCCAGGGGTACTCCAATTTATCTACCCATGAAAATATGACATGCCAATGATAGAGAACACAACATTGCGTTTTTCCTTTTCTATTTATAATTGAAAATGGTTTTTATGGTCCGTTCTCATAGTAGAGAACAAACCATAAACAAAAACGCTATACTAGATGTTCTGTATGGGAAACAGTTTATGTTATAGAGGTGTTGGATACAGATATAGAAATCAGGAATTGACAATTATGTACATATGTAGGCAATTAACTAGGGAAAATACAATGCATGATTCCAACTTTAAAAAGACAGCTGTGTACTTTTTTGCACAACTTCAATAGAAGACATACTAAAATATCAACTTCTAATATGCTTATTCAGCTACTAATCTAGTCATTTTGCTTAGCTGTTGGAAATGAAGACATCTGACCATCTTTCTTATCCTTGCTAGCAGGGGGTCCACTTCCATTCCGTTGGACAGCAAATTCTTGCGACTCTGCAGGGATAGGAGATGGAGTGTCTTCCTCAATCGGAAGCGTTCGTTTTGAGCCTTCTAGGGCAACACCAAGAAGAATATTTTCTTCCATGGAAGGTCTAATTGATGATGAAGACACAGCTGATTTCTCTTCATCTTGCTTTGACTGTGAAGAAATAGCAGACGCTGTGTCTACCCTGCTAGACTCATGGGAAGTAGTAGCTTGAGAAACTCCAGGCACAGCACCTTGTACAGGACCACTTTCCTTTTTAGGGTGCAAGGTTTTGGAAGTCTTCTCGGGTGATGAAGACACAGAAGATCTCTCTTCATCTTGCTTTGGCAGTGAAGTAGCAAAAGCAGTCTCTCTTCGGCTAGACTCACGGGAAGCCACAGGATAAACTTCAGGCACAGGATTTTGTGCACTGTTTTTAGTTGATGGAACTGAAGTTCCCTTCCCTGCATCTCCTGCACTATCTTTTTTAGGCTGCAAGATTTTGGGGCTCTTCTCAACTGAACTATCAGAGCCCATATTCTGCTGAATTTGGGCTTCAGAAACTGACTTGGATTTATCCTTGGAGTTTACACCAGGTGAGGAGGCTGACGTCACTGAAGACTTGTCATCTCCTTTGGAATCAGATGCTGAGGTTTCATCAATCTTGCCATCTTTTTCCTCATTTGTACGAGTTGAACGAGTCAAAGGCTTGACTTTATCATCACCATTAACTTTATATGGTGGTTCTATCAGTAGGAAGCGATTTGCTGCTGCTCTGGATCGACTGAAAATGGTGTCCCCAAAGGGTATATTTTCCGAATCAGCCTCACCATATATTTTCTGAACTGTGCGGATCGGAGTGGCCAGACGAGCTCGATGATGACTAACAACTCTGAGAAGATCCAAGAGGATTGCCTCCTATAGTTATTAGCAAACACTTACAATATACAACATATAATCACATTACACAATGTGGAACACAATCACAATTGCTCTGGGTCTTACCTTAACGCAAAGGTACTCTTCAAAATGTGAAGTTTTCACAAAACAAGATATCAATATCTGCAATAAGAAGGACCCTTAGTAAGATAATGATAACTCCAGAAAGGAGGATGGAAAAGGTAAATGATTATTATCAACGAAAAATAAAGTGAGATAATTAATAAATAAAGAACCATGATGCTTTAGACAGTAAATTTGCAAAATAAAAGCTGAAGGCTTTTCCATATATACAAATATAAACTTAAAAAGTATAAACAATGAATAGAACAGATACTCACCATAAGAGCTTGATTTTCGGGATTGACATTCTCCAGAAAAACCCTCCTGTGCAATCTTTGCTGCTCTACTTGAGGATTCTTAGACAAAACCTTGCGCATATCAGCTACAATATTCTGCATGAAGAGAATGTAATGGAGATAACGTCAGTTTCCACATGAACAGAATACATCAAAAAGTCCTTCAAACAATTTTTGAAGTATGTGAATGAAGACTGCTCACATTAATTTTGTTCACATCCAAGTGACTGATAGCAATGTAATTCTTGATGCGCCAATGAGATTTCTGACTCAGATTTCTTACAACGTTTACAGTGAACTTGTGATTAGGAATATGAACTGCCTCACGATCATCACCTCTCACAATAGTTGGTGACCACCATCCTACATGCTGGAGAAGAAATTAAAAATGAAAACAACATAATTAAAATTACACAAATAAGGAAATCTACCTTTGGTAATCGTTCTATTTGTCTTGTAAGTTACTCAAATAAAAAATAAATTACTGGACCAGAAAGGTAGGGATACAAACCTCAACTGTGCCAGAAACTTCATATCCTTCAATCTTTGTTTGAATCCACTCATTTAAAATAAATGGCCGAGTTGCATGTATCATTATACTTGAAAGAAAGTTCGTAAATATCTGGATTAATCACAAATATGAAATCAGACTGGCAGCAAATCAGAGTATTACCTAATTGCTATTTTTGTATATAATAAAAATTACTTAATTGATAGTGGTTATTGGCTACACATGGGTGTGGTTGAGTCTTTTGTGGCCCCTTTTTGGTGTTTTATCTCTTGCCTTTGTGCTCCTTTGATTAAGCTGGGTGGTGTTTGTTATATTTTTTTATCTCCTTTACCCTATTTGAGAGGGTTGTTCTCAAATCATTTTTATCAATTTAATAAGTTTATTTAGCTTTAAAAATGGTTACCGGCTACACACTAGACGACTTACACTTACAGATTTTCACAAAGTTGATATTACAATGATCCACAAAATGCAATGAAATAAAGGACTGCAACAAACCACACTAGTAAGACAGTACAAAAGAAACAATGGTGTACCTCACGACCTGCAAGTGTGAGCAATACAGTGCCCAAACCACCAGCAGTTAACCACTTCTGTGTGGAGAAACCTAGCAACTCCATGAACAATGACACAGCAGCAACCCATACAGCTGAATATACAGCTTTCCCAGCAAAATCAAAGCCCATCTGTAAGTCAATATTTTCTTAAATGAGAAGCCAATAAATAGATTTGCAGCTTTGGGACTTCTCACGGAAAGATAAAAAACAGAAAATGAAGGATGTGATGTACCCAAAAAATGCAAATAATAAGTTTGTATTTCCTATATGTTGATTGTATTCCTAGCCTTTATTTGTAATGGTATTTAAAACATAAAACAAAAATAAAAATTCTACGGGAAAGGCTTCTTTCAAATGTTCTGACAACAAAAAATAACAAGTCGACCAATATTATAGCAGCAAAATGCTTTGCACACAGCAATCAGAAAATGACAAGAACTGACATGGGTATTGAATGAATATGTAACAGAAACATACAGTTCTTGCATCACTTGAGTCATTTGCCTCCATAAAGAATTTTTGTGCTTGTTGAATTACGCTGAAAACAAAAAAAACAAGCATTTAACATCATAAATTAAACACCACAGAGAACCTAATACACCTATTAGTGAAAAAGTACAATAGAAGGGAAAAAGGTAAACACTTTCCTTGTGACAAGTACAGAAATAAATTCGTAACAAATTATTAAGCAAGAGCAGTGCAAACTTATACCAACATTAAGGGGAGGGGAGAGCATATCTCATAATTTAGAGTGTAAAATAATCATAAATGAAATTAATATGAAAAGCATTTCCAATTTCGGCCAGGCATTCCTCTTCTTCATGAAATTAATACCTTGATAAACAGTAAGCAAATGAAATCACTGTTGACAAAGATCTAACAAAATTCAGCAGCCGCTGCTTTACAACCTGGCTGGCCTCTGATGGCAGGACTAGTGGATCTAATGCCCTGAAAAATTATGCTATGATCAAATACAAATAGGGGCTACAGGTGGGATATACTTGTTGATCCACAAATAAACCTGCATATGAGCATTGCTCCAGACCACAACAGCAAAGGCTGAAAATATGATGTCATAACATATCGCGAACTACTTTTCTTCCAACTACTATCCGTCTTCTGAAAGTATGTCATAAATCAGACAATATGTGAGGTATTAATTATAGTAATCAGAGAAAAAATAAGAATGTGCGGTCACTACTTGAAGAAATAGAACTCTGCTGAGGCGTAGGAGTGGCTCAAGACCATAAACAGTAAAGGCGATGAGACCGAGCGCCGGAATTAACTGAAGCAAAACAGGGCTTCCTCGTAAAGCATCATATGACCTGCATAAGTATATAAGAGTAAATGTTCCCATGAATTATGCATTAAATGGTACATTAAAAAATAAAACAAAAATAAAAAGAAAAGAGATGTAGCAATAATAATAGAACTGCAGCATCAATTGGTTCTTCAGAAATAACACAAAAATACAAATCAAACTTATCATATACCAATTAATTAAAGTTTGTATGGTCCAGTCAATACCAATTTATATTCACTTCTCAAAGAGAGTAAAGAAACAGGTAGTGTTACCAGTTGAAGTTACTTCCAAAGTATAACTCAACAAGCTAATAAATATATACCAAAAACAAAGCGTCGGAAGGGTGAGTAGCCATGAAGCTTACTTTGACACTAGATGACTGACAACACATTGATGGCTTAGAGATAAGTCATTGAATTAAGAAAGATGCCAAAGGAAGTTCACTGGTCTGAAAGGATATGGTACATAACTATATACCTCTTAAACATAACTACATGCTATTATAGCACAAAAATTAGCATGAATTTTAGAAGAGGTGCAGAAAGTACCCATGGCATGAGTATGATGATGGTAATGTGTGTAGTTATGAGTAAGGCTAGAAAGCTTAAATTTTACTACATTAAAGTAAGCGGTGCACAAACCTTAACAAACATATGTTTTATAGCAAAACGAAGGATACTAATCGAAAATTATATACAAGAACATGTATATCCATTAAGTTGGGTTTAACTATGAGAGAGAGGCCAACCTTGTTAAAATAACAGCAGAAGATTTCAGGAGCGGAGTCACACTCCCTCCACCTGGTATCAGGACAGATCGACATACAAACATGTTACATCTGGAAGGCACACGCCTTATTGGTGGTACTCTACTTAAAAGATGGGGTGCTGAAAAATCCTGCTTCTGTTTATTCTGGAAGAAAGCTTACCAAGGATCAGATACGAGACTTAACATAGAAAGGCAAAACAGCAACTGTATACACAAGCAAATGCAATTGAAGCTGACAAGCAATCGAAAATCCAACAAATTAGTATAAAAGGAACAGATAGATTATCAAACATACCAAGCTAAGTGGTGACAGATTTACTGTAACCAAATGTAAGTGACCAACCCCCACCAGATTCTGTCAAATGATATGGAAACGAAACTCATCATTCTAAACTAAACAGTGGGGAAAAGTAGGGCATTAGTAGTGCATTACTTAAACAATGTCAGATTCAAATAACCACGTACGCGATGGGAATTACAGAATCCACTAGTACTGTGGAGCCTGAAGTCAGGAGACAATTGCATTGAACCCGGGTAGGCCATTGCAGAAACTGAAGTGCAAGGTCAAGCAATCAACATACCACAGATGAAAAGCACTTTACCCTTTCAACTCAATGCTACAATTGAGTAACAGGGTACCCGAAAAGAATACTTATCGAAATTTAGCCGCAAATTAGACCTACAATAGTGAAAACAATAACTTTAGCAGAGCAAAAAATACATCAATTAATTGCAATTTTAATCATTTTTCCCATTTATCAGAGAAAATACTCAATAAATGCAGAGTTTCATTCCCGATTTCTCACTAACTACACTAAGCTCATAGATATTCATTTAAATTAAGAAAGAAAATTACTCCAGTAAGGGCCAAAACAAGCAAAGATTAATAAATTGCAATAAATAAAACCCTAAAAGTTCGTAGAGAGTAACTAAAAAAATTCAAAAATTAAAACATCATATGAATCGAACATTACCTAACTGAAATTTGAGATCTAAGTACCTAAACGGAATCGATACTAACTATTCCAAAGTTCGAAGAAGAAAATAAAATTTTCTTCGGAAAAAAACGCAATCACTTTTTCCAGAGAAAATGAAAAACGAAAAAAACGAAAGAGAAAGAGGATTATTGGTATTTGAAGTTTAGAAAATGAAAAATCGGTTGGTTATGGTTTCTTCGTCTCAGTTGTTGAAGTCATCACACATTTGGTTTCATCTATTTCGTCCAATCAAAAAACGCGGTTTTGGATTAATCTATTAATCTATTCTCATTAAACCCGCCAATTATATATTTACTATTTATTTATTAATCGTAGTGTAAATGTAGTAACATGGGACACCAATGACTATTTGACTCGAGTTTTTTTCTTCTTATCTTTTCGGAATATTCCATTTATCACTAATGTGGAAGCGAATATTGTTTGTATCCGGCTAAGGGATCAATAATTAGAATTGGATTAGATAATTTATACTAAACTAGTGTGTACAGACACGAAAGCGAATATTGTATGATATACATATTCAATTTTTATATATTTCATTTTTTTGAATTAAAATGTATTTGTTGTATTCGGTGTACTTTATATTATATATTTTTGTTTATAATAATGTTAAATTTAAGGTGAGATGTGTAGTTGCTTAGAATTATATAGTTTATTTATAAAAACTAAATAATGTTTAGAGCAATATAGGATATGAAAATTACATCATGAAGAAAGCTATTTCAAGTTTTGGCTTTATATATAATATATTTATACAAAATATAGTATAACTATTATCGTAATATAATTTTATTTTTGTATTTTGTCTTTAATATTTTAAATTTTTACAAAAACTATATAATCATATGTAATTATTTTCATCCTCTCTTGTTTATGTAATATGTGCAGTTAGGATAAAACTTATACACATTTCCTGTTTTTTCCATATTATTTTAATTATTTTAAAAAATTAATATTAAGTAAATATAAATTGTAGTTATATACAACTCATAATATATATATTTTTCTTTTTCATATAATATTGTCCTTAGAAATTGGTACATATTTTAATTAATAACAAAAAGATCTGTAATAATTTGGGTGGATGACACATCACATACAACATATATGGTTGAGAACTTGTCCTTATCCATGAAATTGGGATGGTAAGAAGAAATGTGCTTCACGTGCAGTATTGTTGAGTTCTGAATAATTTATCTATCCTCCTTATATTTTAGTTTGCATTTTATTCTATATTAACTATTATCTGTATAATAAAATAATAAAAAATTTGTACATCATCACTTACTGTATATCACTTCCTTCTTAATTTTTTTCTAAGAGATTCCATAGTATTATTATCCACACGTTACATAATTACATTTTTTATAATGTATATTTTAATATTCTATTAATTATATAATAAAAAAAACGAATGAATTATACTGACACCCCTGACTTTTAGTCAAATTATACAAACCACTCAAGCCTTTTTAAAACATACACAAACCACCCAAACCTTTTTAAAACATACACAAACCACCCATAGTTAACATATATATTACACTAACTATTCGTGTAAGAGATATAAATGTAATTTCTTAAACAAAAATAGTGATGAGTGCAATTAAGTCAAACAAAATATCATATATTGTAGAGATAAGTCCAAATAGTATAAACTTGACCTATATTCATTATTTTTTATTCGTTACAAACTGCATCAATAATTCTAAGAGGTGTTTAAATTACTATCATATTATATTGTAATTAACCAAAATAAAGAATAAATATCGAATCTTATACTATTTGGATTTATCTTCACAATATACCGTATTTTGTTTGACTTAATTACATTCGTTACCATTTTTTATTTAAAAAATTACAATTATCTATCTTATGGGTGGTTTTGTGTAATTTCACTAAAACTTATGTGTTAGTGTAATTTACTCTAAAAAACCTATTTCACGTCATCATTTGCCACATGTTACTTCCTCATTAATTCTTCCCCTCATAAAAAGTTTAACGTTACTACTATCTACTTACACACTACATAATCAAACTTATGGGTTGATATTAATTTAAAATCATACCTCATATAAAACAAGTTTTAAATAGTAAGTATAATTTTGCTAGACATATATAACTAAAATTAGTGTTGTTAAAACCGTACTGGTTATCAAACCGGTCAGGGTACTGGTATAGTGGTACAGTGGTTCAACCAGTGGTTCAGTAATTAAACCGGACATAACTACTTATATTTATATATATATAAACCTATAACAATAAATTAAAAAACATATATCAATCCAAAAGTATTACTTAACAACCACAAAATATACATATATGACATAACTTCACAACTCATTCTATAAAACAAATAAATTTAGAGTTTTAACATTTAATATCAAGGAGTCAAAGTTATCTTATATGAATATTATATTTTTCTATCAAATCCTATCTTCAGACAATACTCCAAGATTACACAAATGTCACTGAGATTACACACGAATGTTATGAACCAAAATATGTAATCTAAATATGCTTTGGAAGCATGTGTCTTGAAGTGTTGAAGAAAAGTTGGAAAGATAGGTCTCATTGTAATGAGTTTTTAAGTCTTTTAAAAAAAAATATATATGTGTATAAACCAACCGTTTTAGTAAAATACTGACCAGTTTTAACCGGTTTTTGACCATTTTTGACCGGTTTTAATACTTGGCCGGTTCAACATCTGTACCGTACCGGTTAGGAGCCCGGTTCACCGGTTTTCCAGTTGAACCAGCCGGTACGGTATGGTTTTTATAACTATGACTAAAATCACTTATTTACACCATAATCTATTAAAAAATCACTTAATTGTTCTATTTGACATAATAAAAAATCATGTATTCAATTATCCTTGAAGTTGTTTGAGTTTTTATATATTTTAGTATAACAATTTTGTCTCCCTTTTTTACTGAAGATCATGTTGAATTTTGATAAAATTATTAGATTACATATTAATAGTCCTACTCCTACCAATTATATAAAATTTGGCCTAGAAAGAGTGAATATAAAGTTCATTGTTTTCTTATATTGTTTTTAATGGTGCTCAATTGCAAATATATAACTTTTGGAATATATAGGAGTTTAAGACAATTTTGTTTTGTTGGTGTTTTCTTTCTAACATTTTTAATAGGAAGTTTCACAATATCATTATCATTTATTTTCCTTATGTATATAAAACATATTTGATCGTACAAATACGCGGATAATATATATGTTATTAACCATGTGAATACATGAGGTAATATGTGTATTTTTAACCATGTGAATATACATATTAATATGTGTTTTTAACTGTTCAACAAAAACTATCATCGAATAACATAATCTATCATATAGTCAACTTTTATCCATTTTTAATAATATTAAACAGAAATTATTCATTGTTATTTCATAATTCAATTATAAATACATAAGTGAATATATAAAGTATATGACCCAATAAGATACAAAATCAATAGATGAGATACACAAACTCATTACATATAAAGAATGTATTTAATATTTATAATAATATTCTATCAATGTTAGATCTGGTCTCAACAAAACTCACACATATGAATCAAACCACAAATAATAAACTGTATAAGTCAGATTGGTCTTTACCAAAATTATCTCACAACTTAATAAAAGAAATGGCCTAGGACCAGTCAAAAGAAATTTAAAATTATTTTCATAACATTGCAACTAGTAATAATATTATGTTAAAGAAAACCAAAACGAAATCGATCAATTCATTTACCTAACATCATTCTATATACTTTATCATCACAATCATCCTTTCACAAAACGGTGATCAAAGACTACTTGGCTAGTTATTATTGTTAAAAAATTGTTAATTTGTCCATTTTAACTCCCAAAAGCCATTTTAATTTGTCTATTTGTTCTCAACTTTCTTCTATGACGTCAATGAACAAAAATGGTAATAAAATAATGACATTAATGAACTTTTAGGTAATTACATTGATGAATATTTTGAAGGGATTTGAAATACTAGAAATTTTTTTATGACATGTTTTTGACTTTTTTCCGTTGCCGTCAGCTTTGTAACAGGAGGGGAAACGGAAAAAATGTCTCTTATCCGTTGATGCAATCATGAAAGCACTAACTATAAAAAAGAAAGTCAAATTAAAAAAATCAAACTCATAACTTTATTTTGCAGTGATGGCCGAGGGTTGAATTATTTACCCGCCTGTTTCTGAGTATGACCATCTTTATTACCGGAGAAAAAAAAATGATATTTTTACTATTAATTTTAAAGTCATTTTCTCTATTATATTTTTAAATAATAATTGCATTTGTATTCCACTTCAATCTTCCAATTTTCAAATAATACTCCAACCTAAATTGAGTTGGGTTTGGATATAACAAATACACAATTAGGCATTGTATAAGAACATTGTATATCCGTACACAGATTAACCTCATTATCATCATCAAACAAAAAGAAAGTGTTCAACTCTAACAATATCCAACTGTAACCGTTAAAGTTCCCCCCATCACGTGACACGCACGTGATCACATTCCGTATTTGAATTGCGCCTTTTTCTCCGTTTCAGTTTAATCCAAACCTGACACGTCATCCTCCACATTCAAAATCGCGTTCTTCAAATTATCCAAACATAACGTAACACAACGTAAACCCCATTCATTTCTTTCTTCTCTTCAATCGATTCTTCCATTCTCTTCTCTCACACTATCCCTCACTTCTTTTTCAAAGTAATTCGTGTTAATTGTTATTCACATTCATCATCACGGTTTTTTTGGAAGAGATGGAGAATATGGATGGGAGAAGCGCTGATTGTGTTCGTGTCGCCGTTAATATCCGTCCTCTGATCACGTCGGAGCTCCTTTTAGGCTGCACCGATTGCATTTCCGTCGTTACCGGTGAACCTCAGGTGAATTATTATAATATTTTGTATAATTTACCTGCTTTTGTGCTTTCATGGTGCAATTGCTATTTTGCAATATGGTTATTTTTGGCAATGCTTGGATTCGAGGTTTAAATTGTGATTACGATCATAGTTGCAGCTACCTAGTGGAAAATATTACCGCAATTGTGGGGAAATGTGGCTATAATTGTAGTTACAGAACGTTACAAAACCATTATTTTGTAATGTTATGTGTTTGAATTATGAAAATTATGATATTGATGCTTCTTGGTGTGTTTCATAGGTGCAAATTGGGTCTCATACATTTACCTATGATTATGTTTACGGTAGCACGGGGCCACCTTCTTCAGCAATATATGAAGATTGTGTTGCTCCGCTTATTGATGCACTCTTCAATGGCTATAATGCCACGGTCCTTGCATATGGGCAGGTAATGATTCTGAAGACAATATTTCAAAAACTTTTTTCCTGCTAATTTTAGTATGTATTAAAGTTTTAGTAGTTGTAATTGTTGTAATCGTGATAATAACAATTGGGCTTCTTTCCTCATTAAGACGGGATCCGGAAAAACATACACGATGGGCACTAATTATAACGGAGAGGGAAGTAGTGGTGCAATTATACCCAAAGTATTGGAGAGCATATTCAGCAGAGTCAGTGCTATGAAAGAATCCACTGAGTTTTTGATAAGAGTATCGTTTATTGAGGTAAAGAATGCTGTCTTTAGTTAATGAAGTTCTCTGCTGTAATCAATTGAGATCAGACTTTTAAAACTGTCTGCTAAAAATTGACAGATATTCAAGGAAGAGGTTTTTGATTTACTTGATTCCAGTTTATCTAGAGGAGAAGTGGCCTCCTCTTCAAAGCCAGCTGTGCCAGTCAGGGTTCCCATACAAATCAGAGAAACAGCGAGTGGAGGAATAACACTTGCTGGTGTAACTGAGGCCGAAGTTAAAACACAGGAAGAAATAACATCTTACCTCTCAAGTGGTTCATTGTCCCGTGCCACTGGGAGTACCAATATGAATAGTCAATCAAGGTAAAAGGCTTTGGTTTGATTTACTTCTCATGGTTTGATAGTGACTCTAATGAGGTATATGGATTTTAAAGTAATGCAGAACTAATTTTTAGTATTTATACTGCATGATATATATGCTTTGTCTAGTCGCTCACATGCTATATTCACAATCACAATGGAGCAAAAGAATGGTGATGATATCTTAAGTGCCAAACTCCATTTAGTGGACCTTGCTGGTTCCGAGCGTGCAAAAAGAACCGGTGCTGATGGCATGCGTTTAAAAGAAGGTATTTCTTGCAATGATACAACACCATTATTGGGCTTGGAATAGAATTAATACAAAATTAACATTGATCCAGCAGAACTGTTTTAATATAATTTTGAAATTGAAGTTATTTAGTTCCCTTCCTGTTTGCTAGCTGTGTTCTTTGTAAATGCAAGTTAACTAATTTATTTACTAAATAATAAACAATTATTGTTTTTCATCCATTAGGAATTCATATCAACAAGGGTTTATTGGCTCTTGGAAATGTAATAAGTGCACTAGGAGACGAAAAAAAGCGAAAAGAGGGAGGCCATGTGCCATACCGGGATAGCAAGTTAACACGCCTACTGCAGGTTCGCACTAAAATTTCTTCATCACAAAACATTAGCATATTTCAGCTGAATGCATCCGCTTTTCCCACTGTGTGGATGATTCCTTATACATTGTAAAATTATGTTGGAAGTAATATCAGGACATAAAAGCAGAACTTAGATGTGGTTATTTATTCATGAATACATGTTGTTAGGAGTGCACATCTAATTTTGTTTGACTCATGAGAATTAAAAAAGTGTAGTGTGTGTAGAATATGTTGCCACTCCTTCTTTGAAACTTTTTTTGCAAAAGCCACTGTTACAGAAAAATGTGATAAATATGCTTATCGCCACTGTTACAGAAAAATGTGATAAATATGCTTATCGTGGATTAATATTTTCTTATCATAACATGTAATTGTTTAATGAATATGTAGGATTCTCTTGGAGGAAACACCAAAACAGTGATGATAGGTACACACTCAATGCATAATGAGAATGATTTGCTATCTCTCTATTTTCTATTTTCACATGTATCATCTTACCTGTTGGGAATGTTACAGCATGTGTTAGTCCAGCTGACACCAATGCTGAAGAGACGCTGAACACTTTGAAGTATGCGAACCGTGCTCGCAACATTCAGAACAAGGCAATTGTAAGTGCTTTATGTTTCTCAAAATTCATCCTTTTCACCCCCTCTCTCTCATTTGTGTATATTATGATTGATGAGTTTGAATCCACTTGTTTCAGATTAACCGTGATCCAGTGGGAGCCCAGGTACAGGCAATGCGAAGTCAAATTGATCAACTGCAAGCTGAGCTTCTATTTTATAGAGGTGATTCCAGTGGACCATTTGAGGAGCTTCAGGTACATCATTATTTTAGATAAGTTACAAGCTGCTCACTAATTTACTGTTTATATGTTTCGAATGGACTTTGATTTTTCCCCTTCAGATTTATAAACAGAAAATATCTTTACTGGAAGCAAGAAATGCAGAGCTACAACAAGAGGTTAAAAGACATCAAGTAACATGTGATAGCTTAACACAACGTGCTTTTGATGCTCAGGTCTTTCTTTGATGCTTTTATGTTCTCACTTAATTAAAATAAATGTCTTATGTTCATTAAAGTATCTTCGTAGTGAACTAGTGATATTGAAATTTAGTTGTTGAGGTCTCACTCAATGTGTTGAATTATTTTTTAGGTTGAAAAGGACCAACTGATTATGAAACTAGAGTCAATTCGAAATGGTAAATCTTGGGATGAGATTGATTCAAATTCAAATCAGGTCTGAATGCATTAAGTTATATCCTTGCTAATGCGTGGTTATAATTGTCTAAAGTAAATCCACCACTGAAACATGGTCTGAACTCATTTTTAGGACTATGACCTAGTGAAATCTTATGTGGCAAAGATCCAAGATTTGGAAGGGCAGTTGCTACGTTTGAAACCTTTGAACACCACAAACTCACGCCGTTTTGTTGATTGTGTTGATTCTGATTATGATGGATACTGGTCAAAGAATGCTTTATTTGCATGTGGTAATGATTTTTTGTCAGATTATGATGCTAAAGCTGGGGATGCACCAGGTAGCACACTGGAAAATTTGTGAATTATTATTGCACACTACATTTTTTTATGGATTGTCAATGCTTGTGGCTACAATTAAAATGTTTTTTTTCTTTCTGAATTTACTTTTTATCTTTTTACAATTGCCATTTTGTCCAGAATAATCAGAAGGTTTTTTAAACATTTATGCAACTTGATTGCAGATGAAATGGAAGATGATGCAAAGGAGCTAGAACACTCATCTCTTCAAGAAAAGTTGGATAAGGAGCTTGAAGAATTGGATAAGAAACTTGAACAAAAAGAGGTAAAAATTGCTTTATCTACTTCAAACTCATAAAGGTGTTATTCGTTTTTTGTTGTTTGATACTTTGATTTGCTAGTAACCTTTCAAATTGCTAAGCTTTGCTTAAATATATTTCATTGGATTAGATGTTTTGAGGGATAGCATTGATTTTATAACATGTTACTTAATTTTTTTCTCTATCCGAAGGCTGAAATGAAGCATTACAACAATCCTGATACTTCAGTTCTAAGGCATCATTTTGAAAAGAAACTTCTCGAGATGGAACAAGAGAAGAAACTTTTGCAGGTAGATGCTCTGTGCTATTGTATCGTTTACTTGCAGTTTAAAAGTTCTTGACATAACATTTCCTATTATATTGTCAGAAAGAAATTGAGGAACTTAAGTGGAATCTTGCAAATATTTCTTCCACCCCTGATGACGGCGCTCAAAAGCTAAAGCAGGATTATCTTCAAAAGTTGAATGCCCTTGAAGCACAGGTGATTTTTTATTATTTTGGGTGTGTTAATTTTCATTGACCACTAAATGCCATAAACTGATTACTTTCCAGGTCACTGAGTTGAAGAAAAAACAAGATGCTCAGGCTCAGGTCTTGAAGCAAAAACAGAAGAGTGATGAGGCTGCAAAACGACTTCAGGATGAGATCCATAGAATTAAAGCTCACAAGGTGCAATGAATGTTAATGAAACTTCTACTTTAAGATACAAGTAGACAAGTTGTTTTTTCTTTTGGGGTTTCACTCATAGTTTATTATCTTTAGGTTCAACTTCAGCAAAAGATTAAGCAGGAAGCTGAACAATTTAGGTTATGGAAAGCTTCACGTGAAAAAGAAGTTATGCAGGTAAATGCATGCATAAGGGTAGAATTTCATTTAATCTTCTTATTAACAATCTCATTGTTGCCTTGCTATTCCGTTATAGGGGTTAATCTTTTCACAACTTCTGGCATCCTTTTTTTCATTTTTTTATTTCCTGATAACAACTTAAAGTGTTATTTTTTCTATTCGATAATGGTATTATCTGTAGCTCTATATTATCTCTAGAGGCCTAGAGGGATAAGGGAATATCTCTTTGTAGTCTTGGACTCAATCACCACAACTTCTCTCATTTACATGGTTTCAACAAGTAGCTTACTTTTGAATAATGATAGCATGCCTTCTGATACACATTTTGATTAATTACTAGCTTAGGAAAGAGGGAAGGAGGAATGAATATGAGATGCATAAGCTGTTAGCATTGAATCAGAGGCAAAAGATGGTGAGTTGTCAGACATGATGTTCAAATCACTTGCTGTTATGGCTTTATTTTGACACTGCTTATCCCACATTTCTATGTCGATTTGCAGGTACTTCAAAGGAAGGCAGAGGAAGCTTCCTTGGCTACAAAAAGGCTGAAAGAACTTATGGAATCTCGAAGAGCTTCCTCACGTGAAACTTTGGGTTAGGAGATTTACTATGTCATGCAGGTCTTTACCCTATTTAGAGCTTACTAATAACCTGAAATTACTGTTTTATTCTATACCTAGGTGTTGGAGGCGGGAATGGTTCAGGAATTAAGGTATGTCTTTTACCTGTAACTTAGTGATGAGTTTGTAAATTACACACTTGATTATATTGTTTATTAAACAGTGATAAATTGCACACATGATACCTTATTTGACATATCTTTTCTATTTGAACTTTGAAGGCTTTGATGAAGGCAATTGAACATGAGCTTGAACTCACTCTTCGAGTGCATGAAGTGCGTTCAGAATATGAGCATCAAGTCCAAGAGTATGTGCCTTTTTCCACTTTATATTTGTTCTAAAATCTAATACATTTAGAATGAACCTGATTAAATCTGGTTTTTACTTCTGTGTGGATCTGATAATTTGTGATTTTCATGTTTTTTAAATTGAAGTGGAGTATGGAATATTGGAAATACTCACTATGCCTGGATATTTATTTTGCATGCAAAATTTGATTGTTAAAGATGGGAAAAGTTGCAAAGATGGGAGAAGTTGTATTGGTTTAACCTCTCTGCTTGCAGAGTAAAAGTTGTGTACATTTATCCTCCTCAGGCCCCACTAGGTTGTACCTAATGCATTCCCCACCCACTCTTTTTTTACACGTGTTTAGGAGTATCAACCCAGTGACACTAGGGTAGCAGCCATGAAGCTTCATGGTGATAATTAAAATCTCTCAATTCATTACTTTATGACGCGTAAAGTAAATACTTATGTATATAGATTAAGTACTCCCTATCTTTGATTAAACTATATAGAGGCTCTTTCACTAACTCAACTTATTATTGAATTTCATTTCAGAAGGGCTAAAATTGCCGAGGAGATAGCCAGGTTGAAGGAAGAAGCAGAGATGATGAGGCAAAATAATGCAAGGTGAAATCCCTTCCAGTTTCTTGTTTTTTCTTTAAGAAGTGTACAATTTTGTGACTTTTCTTTGGTATTGGGCGCCCTTTAATCTATGTTTGACAAACTCTCTCTTTGACTGGTTGCCAATGCAGGGATTTCCCCATATCAATGTCTCCCGGTGCAAGAAATTCAAGAATTTTTGCACTTGAAAACATGCTATCTTCTTCTTCAGCAACTCTAGTGTCCATGGCATCTCATTTGTCAGAGGCAGAAGAACGGGATCGGACTTTCAGTGGCAAGGGACGTTGGAACCAAGTCCGATCCATTACTGATGCCAAGAATTTGATGAACTATTTGTTTGATATAGCATCTTCCTCTAGGTAGTGGCTTATCTGAATGCCATTTGGTGGTCCATTATTAAACCAATATACTTCTCAAAGTTGTTAAACTAGATATATTCCACTAAAATGTAACCTGTTAAATTACGTGGTTCAAAATTTTCCTTGTGATAATATGATTGCTATTTTCCTCTGGCTTTTTTGTGCCTCAGGTGTTTATTGCGAGATAAAGAAGTAATGTGCAGAGAGAAGGACATGGAAATAAGAGATCTAAAAGAAAAAGTATTTAGGCTAAGCACCGCACTTAAACAGTCGGAAATGGTTAGAGCTGAACTTACTCATCAGTTGAAGTTGCAGGTTAGTGTCTTTGGCTGTATGACATCATCTGGATAAAACTTGAAGTAAAAACTTGTCTACTCAATTTAGTTAAAAACTTATCAATCTCCCTCCTTCCCAAATTTTAGCAGTACTGATGTATATCAGGTTACATCAAGCACTTTTTTAAATTGAATTATTATATATCCTAGTGTAGCACTTGGATTCTGCAATTGTTTATTATTTTCTCTTAAAGAAGTTTTCCCCATATTATCTGAACTGTATGGCAGAATGCAATTTTGAAGAGATACTCAGAATCTGCAGGGAATTCAGAATTTGAGAACATGACTATTGGAGATCACAAATACGACTTGCGCTCTCCGGTAGGTCTCACATATCATTAGCTCTTCTAGAACAACGCCTGAAAAGGATTTTTCTCATAATTGTGTACACTTTTAGCATTGCAGTTAATGAACAATTGGTTATTTAATTCACTGCAACTTACTTTAACTTTAGGAACAGCGACGATCTACCCTTCTACAAGAGGACATGGATATATCTGATATAGATTCAGATGATTATGATGATGATGTGGATAATGATATAGAGGCAACAGATCACGACAGGGAAAAGTCAGGAAACTTGGGGGTTAAGAAAGGAAAATCTAGAAGCAGACATCCAAGCAATGAAAATAATCAGTTAAATATCAACAGTTCCGAAGATGTGAATGACCTTGGGGAAACTGCACCAGAGGTGTGTTGCAATTGTACTAGAACTTCATCTTGCAAGACAACAAAATGCAAGTGCAAAGCCACAGGCAGCAGTTGTGGGAATTCTTGTGTCTGCCTAGAAACTAAGTGTGCCAACAGAGCAATATCTACCACAAATGAGTCACAAGAGCCAACACAACCGGGGTTGGTTGAAAGGACCGAAAATAATTGTAGCATCGAAGAAACAGATGAACACCTTCTTGCTACTCAAGGTGTTGAGTTACTTCAAGGAGCACTTGCTGATATGCCTCCTGAGATAGTCCCTGATCAGGGGCCAAGAAAGCCTCTCTCTGACATTGGAAATGCACTGGTGTGTCTCAACTCAAGTTCCTACCTGATAAACTAAATAAGTCTCTTTGAACTGGGCTAATTCATTTAAGTATTTAACTTGAATCATCATTTTTTCAATGTCATCCAAAAAGTTCATAAGACGAACATTTTTAAATTTTATTATGGGTAGCTTTCTCTCATGCTTCTTTTAAAGCTGTGTTAAGCATTATTGTCTCCTTTTACAGGTCAAATCAAATGCTCCAAAGGGTACACAGAAAAAGAAATTGCAGAAAGCCACCATACTACTTGTTCCACATCAACCACCTTCATCGCAGCCAGAGTATTCTTTAGACCCCAACCTCAATAAACAAAATGATGGTAATAATGATAATATCAGAGACACAAATATTGTTATGAACATGCCACTGAAAATGCCCTCATCCAGACCTGAAAATGCTGCCTCTGCTCCCAAGGCAGAAGGTAATTTCAAGGAGCCAGTTTCACCTTTGAAATTAAGGGCTATGCGAAAGGCAGCAGGGCCATCAAATAGTGGCATGCCATTTTGGGACAAGAATGCTAGCAAGTCAGGTGAATCAGTCAATAATAGGAATGAGTCTGAAGGTCTTGAAACTAGAAGTCCCCTACGACCCAAAAGAACAATGGGGGAGAAAGAGAATAAGAGACGCTAATCTTTAAATATTGCATCGTTTCTTACCCTTTGAGGGTGATGTTTATGACATAGAAGGCCACAAAAGTTCACAATTATCATATTCTGATGGTGATCTGTTGAAGAAAGAAGAATTCAGTAGTTCAATGGTGTATGAGCCTATAAATTGTATCATATTGATTTTAAACAGTTATCAATGGCTCGTTTGGTATATAAGTTATTAAAATAGGGTGAAAGTATGTGTCAAGGCTCAGTATTTGAGCTGAATACAGTTTGAAATCTTTGTGGGCAGAATAACATTGTTTATTGTAAAGAAGAGGGTCTGTTTGTTTTTCTTTTGTTGATAGTGTGTTTAGCCGTTGCACTGTAAATAAAGAAGAAAAATTGTGTATTTTTTCTTCTTCTGCTTGTGTGTGTTTTGCCATTGCCTTTCATGACCAGAAGCAATTATCTCATGGAACTTGGATTAAAGAATGTTTATTTTACAACCAACTTATACTACCAAATTCACAACTTTCTTTTATAACGGCTGTAAAATTTACTTAAACAAATAAATGACATAAACTCATACACATCACCAATGTTATTAAAACCGGTTCGGACCGGCCGGTTCAACCGGAGAACCGGCCAACCGGTCTCATAACCGGTACGAAATAAGTGTTGTGCCGGCTAAGCATCAAAACCGAAGTAAACCGGTGAACTGGCCGAAATATGATTGAATCGGCCGGTTCGTACATGTAATTTTAAAGAACCCCACATAGGCACATACCACATAGAATTAGACTTTGGATTTATTAAAGTTGTTTGTTTATGAGAATTCTTACTTTGACTATAAATATGGATTATAAATTTGAGTATCTACATATTAGATAATTTTTGTTACAGGTTTACATATATATATATAAGCATGTATGTCCAGTTTAACCGGTTTAATCCCATGCAGTTTAATTACTAAACTACTGGTTGAACCACTAAACCATATCCTCACCGGTTTGATGACCGGTCCGGTTTTAATAACATTGCACATCACCCTCTATTGTAAGAAAAGTGATGTATATTATAAAATTGTATTTTATTTATTGATGATTAATTTTAAAATGACACATATCCATTTTATTGTAGTTTATTACTGAATAATACAATTATTTAAGTTAAAACATTCAGTTTGTTATTCACAAAATATAACCAATATTTGTTATCTATGAATTTCATTTGCTAACTTGTATGATAAACTGATAAAGTGATTAGGAAGATAATTAATCTCCTATATTGCAATTTCAAAGCACTCTCTTTACACCAAATGTCAACTTTGAACTCTTATTTTTTTCCTGTTAGTCATGAATGTCCTTCCAGAATATATCTAGGAATGATTGAGATACAAGTTTTTCGTGAATAATATTGTTATGATTGAAGACTTGTGGAGTAAATAAATATGAAAATAAAAATGTGTAGAAAATCTTTGAATGTAAATGACTTTCATAAAAGTGAGTTTATAAAATCAGAGAATATAGGATTAAGTAAATCATAGGATTCAAGTGAATAAAGTAAAAAAATATTTTAGGTGCCATATGGGAGAGAAACATGTCACTTAAACTAAAGAGAAAATTTTACCACATATATAAACATCTCATAAAGTTGTGTAAGAATAAATGTTAGACTTTAAAATATCAAACTTTAAAATATCGAATATGTGAATAAATTAAATATGGTAGAGAAGTGAATATTACATTGTATGAATAAATACAGTAGGTATAAAATCATGAATGAATACACATGAGTGAAAGTTAAGATAACTCATATTGTAGAAAAAACGGGAGCTAACCTGAAATGATTTGAACATTTCTATAAGAGATTATAAAGTTTAGAAAACAAAGTATATCGTTAGCTCCATATGTGAACATGAGGAAGACTAAGAAAAGATATAATGATTAATCAATAAGGTTTATAATATTTTTTGATTGATGTAACTAATATGATATGATAGTATTATGATTAGAACATAATACTTGTTGTATTATATTAAATTGATTAAATATTATCTAGTCGTTAATGACTATTTCTAATTATAATTGTGAGTTATGCATTGTATTATGTTAAATTAAAAAAATTAAATACTATTTAATTATTAATTTCTAATTAATACTAATTATAAATATAATAATTGCTACTAAAACAATAATTTTGTTTCTTTAAGACATAGAAAATTTGAATCAAGGAGGTTTCCCTTATTGGGTTTTAATTAACGTTGACCTTGACGTGGCGCCTAACAATTGGTTGAATTCAAACCTAGGAAGCGCAATAACGTTATATAGCCGTATGGAATCAGAGAATATGAATTGTACTTTTTGTGTGAAATTTCAAATTCCATTTTCCCTTTAGGTTAGGAAGATGATGAAGAAAATAACTTGCCGATCCAAGCAATCGAGTCCAATCGATGCCTCAGCTTCGGCTTCTAACGATAAGATCCTTCATGAGGAGAGGATTCGTGATCTTGAGCGAGAAAACAAAGCGTATCAGGTAACTGTTTTTTATTTTATTTTGATTTTATCATTAATCTGATTTAGTTGTTTGTTTGTTATGATCTGGATGAAGCGTGATTTGGTTACTTAGGAAATGTGCTACAGAAAATTGATAGTGTTCTTAATAGGATCTGATTTTGATTTTTGTATTTTATTTAATGTGCTTGAATGATGTTTACTTAAAATTTGATTTGGTTGATAATGTGTTTAAATGAGGATAGGTTTAAGATTTGGCACCTAAGGTTTTTGAATTTTGAAATGGAATTGTTAATCCATGAATTTGAAACGGGAAAAGATTTCCTTACAGAAAGTGATTATTTGGCGGAACTTTAAAAAATAAAGTTGGATTAGATGTAGTCAGTTAATGTTATTTCTTCAGAGTTCTGTTCTGTGAAGAACCAAAATTGTTGGATGTGAATAGGGAATTCTTCATTATTTTTTGTACTGTGTAATTTTGCAGGGGGAGATTGCAGAACTAAGGCAGCAGGTGGGAAATAATTCATCCGCTTCTATCAATGGAGTTGAAAAGCTAAAAAATGATTATCTTCAGAAGCTGAACTTACTTGAAGATCAGGTAAACATTAATTTGCACTAGCAAAGTGAAAATGTTCAGTATTTATGGCGTGATTTATCTCATTATTATTGTGTTTCAGGTTGCAGAATTAAAGAAAAAACTAGGATCTCAATCCCAATTTTCAACCCATAGGAAAAGAGTTGATGAATCGAGTAAGCAGATGCAATTTGAGATTCAGAGTTTGAAGGCTCAGAAGGTAACATTTCTTAAGTTGATTGGTTTTTGCAAGTGTTTCTTTCGTTTTTACCCAATCGTCATTCGCTCTGGGTATTGAACTTTGCGTTTGCATGTAGGTTCAATTACAATGTAAGCTCAAGTTAGAGTCTGTCCAATTTAGATTATCCAAGGCCCTATTGGAAAAAGAAGTTCTTCAGGTATTTATTCACTCGTGTTCTCTTTTGTCTATGGTTTGGATTTGGATTTTTGTGATTGATGATTTCATTGGTAAAAAATGTCTTTTTAAGAGGAAGACTAACAAATTTCTATATTTGTTAAACATAGCAATTGATATTTACAGATCTACTTGTTGTATCTAGAATCTCCTTTCGGGTTAGTATATTTATCTTATGGAATATCTGTTCCTGCATCATCAGCTTAAGAAAGAAGGAAGGAGGAATGAATTCAAGACCTGTAGTTTGTTGGCTTCAAACGAGAGGCTTAAAATGGTTGGTTCATAGCATTTTCTCAAGGCTTTTTACGTTTTCCCACCATTTTTGTTGTTGTGTCTATTGTTTTTCTCACAGCTGCCACTTTGCTCTCAATTTCCTTCGATCAGATACTGCAGCGGAAGACAGAAGAAGCATCTGCTGCTACTAATCGTCTGAAAGAGATGATAAATGCTCGAAAAGTGATATCAAATAGATTAGCTGGTTAGACGACCTGAATATCTTTCTTGTTTAAATCTTTTATTTTGGCACCATTTCATTCATTTTCTGTTACTGGTTTCTGTGTAGGTGCTAGAAAAGATAGAAATAATCAAGTAATTCAGGTAATTTTAAATCAATAGAAATATTTGATTCCTTGTGGATTAAACTTTTCATAATTTAGCTTTGTTTCAATTTAATGGGCACTTTTCCTGATGCTTGCGGGTTCTTTTATTGGATATATGTATTTGCTTGACTGCTACATGGTTTCCCCCCTCCTGTTTATTTATTTTTAGTTTGGCTGATTTTTGCTGATACTTCACTAGGATGTCTATATTTGATTGAGTGCTGAGGACTGAGGTTCATGGCCCTATGCTGCACATTGTATCCAATAATGACCATGATATTTTGTACACCCTCTTGCATTATTTTTTTAGTATATAATTTTATATTCCAAAGTTGTACTGTTTTAGCTCCAAAGGAGAATATTGTCTTTAATCCCTGGCAGACTGAAGAGTTACTTAATTTGATAGAGGTTGCTTCAGTTGGAAATGTATATTGAATGTGCTTGATTTCTGTTTTATAGCAGTGACCTGATTAATATGTTGGCTCAGCTTATTAAACACGTCACTTGGCTGTGCAGGATGCTGAGAATGAACTTGAAGCCACAAGTCAGTTACACGAGTTATGTTCTCAATATGAATCTGAAATGGAAAAGTAAGTTTGATTTCACTCCTTATATCTTCTCTTCCTCGGCTAATGCTTATACCCTTCTTTGTGGAGTTCTCCCCTATATTTACTAAAAATGAAATACATTTTAAAATCCATCATATTTGATTACTAAATTTCATTTCAATGTTAATAGTAATAGTATGTATTTATCGGTATGATTCTTCTATTTTGGGAATATTACCCCTTATTCTAATTTATGCTAGGTTAAGAACATTCACACTTTAGCTAGTGCTAGCATCACGAGTTTTCAAATTTTGAGCATTGAAAAGTTACTTCACTGCTTGAAGAAGGGTAACATTATAAAAGTGCAAGATTTTGCTGACTTAAAATTGATCTTATGGAACTGATGTTAGTATGCATTTTGATTTGAAATAACAACACCGAAAGTTATGTAATCTCAGCAACTTGGTTGGAGATGCCATTGTGTTTTTCTTCAACTTAACTATGTGACTCCATATTCCTCCAATGTTTGGGGGTACTAGTCTCTTGCCTATTTGATATTTGTGTGATTAGAGCTTTGAAATTAAAAGCTGATTCATATGGAAAACTTGGAAGTAATGTGAATACGAGGTGTTTATTAGGTCCCACATTTATCTGGGTAGAAACTGTTATCCTCACATTCAACATATAACGAAATATAACTGGTGCGCTGTGAATCGAAAGCTTCTATATTGACTGCATATTGTATCAATAATCTAAAGTTTTCTGTATGGTTCATAAAAGTGAAACAACAGTACAACTTGTTCTTACAATGATTCTTGTCTGCATGATTTTGTAAAATGCAAATTAAATCAAGGGCCCCTATTCTAATATTTTGGAATTGTCAGGATGGCGGAAGAAAATGCAAAGCTGAAAGAAGAAATTGAATTGCAGAAGCAGGAAAAATTAAGGTAAAACTCTTCCCTTTTGCAGTGTTGAATTCTATCAACCTTGCAGTACTATAGAGCCCAGTCACTGCTTTATGTTGTGTTTTAACCCTCTCTTTTGTTACTTCAAGGTCACCATCACAGGAGGAAGATTGCGACAGTTTAGAGAAGGATTTGGATATCCAAGATTTAAAGGAAGAAATAAAAGGCCTTAGTGTCCTACTTAGAGAATTACAATCGAAGAAGGAGAAGCTCGATTCTAAGGATAAGAAGCAAGTATGTGCCATTGACATGAAATCAGAGCTGTATTAGGAATACTCTTGGTTCAATATTTAATCAAATAATTGAGTTTTGAGAAATATGGTTTACCCATAAATCATTGTGCTAATATCTTAAACTGTGTCATTTTTATTGGCAGAACCCACTTCAGCCTCTTCTCTCTGATGTAAGCAATGCCAAGTTACTGTTAAAAATAGATACCCCTGAAACTTACAGTTCAAGTGGAAGTAATGTTAAGGAGGGGACAGCTGAAGGGCTTTGCTGCTCATGCAGTAAGAAGTCTTCGTGCAAGACCAAAAATTGCAAATGTCGTTCCATTGGTGGGAGATGCGGACCATCATGCGGCTGCACACATGCTAAGTGCACAAATAGGGAACCTAACCAAGTAACAGAAAATGAACCACCTAAATCTGAAAACACTGAATGTGTTATGAACGATTCAATTGTTGATAAGGATGCAAGTGTAGCTGCTTCTGAATGTGCTAAACTACTCCAGAGTGCACTTATTCAGAAACCGCCTGGCCCTGTAAAGAAGCCATTGTGTGACATTCAGAACTCACTGGTATTCTCCATCCCTAAACTTTGATCTCAGACACCAGAACCCTTTACTGCATTTGGCATCTATTTTAATGACCTCACTGGGATTTTTATACATCATATTTTAACACAGGATGCACTATTTAGTTTGGGTGCGTTTGTGTAAACAACTTAATGAAGCACACTTATCATATCATAGCAATGACCTTCCTATCAGCTCTTTTTAGCTTATTTTAATAAGTTTGTCAGTGAAACTAATGAACAAGGCTAAAAAAAACTTTATCTAATATTGTAAACTATTTTTTAAGTTTTTATAATTATATGCTTAAATGTGTATATGATAAGATAAATTCAAATAACTGCCACACCACTTGGTATGTGTTATAGTTTATTAACTTGCTTACTAATCCATAGAGTAATTTGATTGCAGGCTAAGTTGGATGCTGAAAAGCCAGGCAAGAAAAAGAAAGCACAGAAGCCTGTAATTCATCTTGTTACCGAGCATCCAGAATCATCCTCCCTAGAAAATAACTCTGGTCAGTCAAATGAATTGGCCACAGCGATTAGCGACACCGCTGGTATTCGCCATTTAAGAACACGACAGGTGAAAACTATACCCGGGAAAGAGAACAGTTTCATTTAACTTGCCATGATCACATGTGAAGCCTTACTTTCAAAAGGATAATATAAGCAAGGGCAGCAAGCATTTCTCAATATGGTGCTGATGTTGAAAATTCAGGTCAATGCTGAATTGTGGAGTGGGGTGTAGTTATGTTGATGGGAATTTGCTTCTTTTTTTACTACAGAGCGTGATTTTAACAACTTAAGAAGTAAGAACATTGTGTGGGAAGTTTTGGTTTTGAGTTTAACCATGACATTGGTAATTCACCAATTAGCTGTTTGAAAGAATTTTATCATCAAATGATTTCTTGGCTATTTTAAAATATTAGCATGGGTTTCATTTTAGGGATTGAATTAAATACAGTGTGATGTTTTCTACTATATTCTGATGGCAAATTTCTATCACCTAAGTGATTGTTATTTCTTCTGGTTTTACACTTTTACCAACTGTTCCTCCTTTAGTAATGATATACTGTAACATAAGTTTTAGAGTACTTACCAATTTAATCCATCTTTGAGATTTTTTGTCTATAAATTTTCTGAATTGGATACAACACTTTAAGGGTCATAACCAGGCATCATATTGTTATTGTAAGCCATTCAAATATCCAGATTGCTTGTACAGACTTTTCAATATAACTTTCTCACTTCATAATTATATTGCAATAATAATTTAGTGTTCTCCCACTTTTAATTCAAAAGAGGTAAATATCATCTTCTAAATATTATTTTCAATTACTTTTTATTATGTAATTTTATACGTAAAAAAATGTGTTTCTATACAATAAAAACAATACATCATCTCAAAATTGCTTCCCAACCTGCATAGATTTGTACACAATCAGTATCCTACCATTCATTTATATTACTGAGGAAAATGAATAATATATGATACAATAATAATATAAAAAACTTTTACACAATTTAGTACATTCATTTTTCTCAATTTGAATATAAAACAAATTCATTATAGAAATAATTATTAGTTGGAACAATCTATCTTTCACCGCTATCTATGAAAAATGGAGAAAATCTAAAACCTAGTCCCCACGGTGCCTTATGTTAAAAAAGTCTAAATACTGAGCGCATACTAACAAAAAATTACTGATTATGATAATAATGCTGATAATGTATACATTTCAGGTCAAGCATATAAAATTTGACCTTTCTCCGGTTAAAGAAAACTTCATTTCATCAAGAGCTACTATTAGATTTTTCATCATAAGCTACCATTTGATTTTCATACTGCTACAACTGCATGCTGACATTTCTGTCCAACAGACAATGTAGAATGCAACAAACACATAACTTCGAGGTATGGCGTCTTTGGTCCTTAAACTACCTATTCAGCAAAATCGTCTAATTCCATATAACAAATAGTCACAATATTTAAAGATATCCTTGTTTGAGCCAACTTGCTTGGCATTGTTGATTCCGAAATAACACGATGCAGGATCTTGGGTAAGCATTGAGCTACTAGTGGTAACAAACTGCTTCCAGATATTATGAGAATTTCATACTAGTAGGGTAATCTTCAATTGATTTCAAGCTTTTTTGTCCAATAATGAAGTTGACTGGCAACACATGCTGACCCGGTGGAACCATACGAGCTAAATTTCTGGATCGAGTTTTCTACTCCAAGAAATTCATACACATCTTGGTCAAAGATTGTATCTATACTTCTCAGCTCGTCAAGAGTCAAGTCCAGCAGTTGGCAGTTCTTGGATGTGCATAATGCAACTGCTCTTCCAACGATATCATGAGACGTCCTAAATGGCACTCCCTGAATATGAAAGGAAAATGGTAAGAACCTACGGCAAATTTGCTAAAATAAGAAAGGCAAAAGGGAAAAGATAGTACAAAAATTAGAAACTCTTAATAGGATATAAAGAAACATCTAATACAATTGGAACATAAGAAAGTAGCAATAGCTAGTGACAAGACCAGAAAAGTTAAGATATACAAGGCACATGTCATGACAGTTCACTACAAAGTACAAACTAATAAAAATGCAGGCATATCTATATTCTATGATTGTTCCACTCCTTAATGCCTGTTAAACTAAAAATCTACATGATTCCTGCTAAAAACGAAAGGACAAAACCAAATTGTACCATTCCATAGGCCTAACAGCTTGAATATATACATAAATATCAGAGAGAACAATGACCGATGACAGAACAATGTTTATGTAAGAGGAAGTGAACTTTGATGTGCACGTATGCCATGACAATGACTTTTTTTTAAATAAAAGAAAGAAACATGTGAGAGTAAAATGATCATCACTGTTGAGACAAAAGAAAACCATCCTGGGAATCGGATGGATTGGTAATATATCCATGTGGCTTGTTAACTCTGGAATACTATATATAATCCATGCAGAAAATATTTCAATTGAAGCAGTAGTTTATCTATTGCATTAAGCATCTGAAAGCTTATAAGATATAAACCTGGTAAACATTTATTTCCTCCATTCAAAGGACTAGGAGAAAGGGGGGAGGGAGGGTGTTTAATTTTGTTTTCTATTTACATGGTGCAGGTTGACTGGTACTGAGTGGCATGGAGTGGGATTTGAGATTGGGTTCAAATGAAAACTTGGACAGTTGTATGCAGCTTGATGTTAATTTTACACCAGATGAGCTATCAAGCTTTCAGTCTCAAATTTTAATATAAACAAAATGCTTAGGAGAGAAGACCAATCAGCAAATGTGACTTACCTTCTTAACAAGATAATCAGCAACTGTTGTTGCATCGAGATGACCAGCAGGTAAAGCCTTTTGTATTCTTTCCCGATTGTAAGTAATGTTAAGTGCGAACTCTGCTGATACCTCAAGCATCCCCAAAATCGTTTTGACGCTGTCAAATACTGGTTCTTTGTCTTCCTACTTCCATAAAAGAGCTTTTAATGAATCTTATAGACAAAATGGAGCAGAAAGAAAACAAATAAATGCAAGAATTACACATGCAAACAAAGAAAACATGAAAACCAAGAAAAATAAAACTTCCTTTCTTTTATTCTTTAGCTACCTGCAGATCACGATTATAAGCATGTGGAAGTCCCTTGCACAATGTGAGAAGAGTAACCAGGTCTCCTATGACTCTGGCAGACTTCCCACGAACAAGTTCCATTGGATCTGGGTTCTTTTTCTGAGGCATTATACTACTTCCAGTTGAAACAGAGTCACTTGGTGTGATAAATCCAAATTCCTCTGAAGCCCACAATACCCATTCTTCACCAAGCCGAGAAAGATGCACTGCTGTGATGGCATTGGCAGAAAGAAACTCCATAACAAAATCTCGGTCTGAAACTGCATCTATACTGTTTAAGATATCAACACTTGATCAGATGGTAAGAAAAAAGAGATGCTCATAAAGAGTTAACACCAATTACATGAAAGGCAAAATTACACAAATTGACTTCAAACATAGGAAATGAAGTGAGATACCTATTCCTCAGGGGAGCTGTAAATCCCAAGGCCTCCGAAGTCATGAACCGATCAATGGGGAGCCCTGTACCGGCCAAAGCACAAGCCCCTAATGGGCAGAAATTCATCCTAGCTCTACAATCTACCAAACGACCAGCATCACGCTCAATCTGCATGAAAACAATGTCTGCAGTCAATAAATAGTCGAGTTTAAAAACTATTCCCTAAATCTAGACTGCTTACTTCATTAATGAAAAATGAATCAAAAGTCAGGAACTCTTTACAATAAAAATAATGATAAATGTGTGACTCCTAAATAAAAACCTGATGGCTGGTAAACAAAATGAAGATATGTAGTACAAAATTGAAAGGCCAATCCTAGTACAGACTACATAATCCCAGAACATATCATAAGCGTGATCAACATTTACAAGCAGCACTCATGAAAATAAAACACATTTCCCAAGCTTTTGTATATCCTTTCTATGGTTTTTTATCACTATATTAGCTTAAATCACCATTTGGTAGGGTGCAGATGCCATCATCAACAGTCTACTAATTCCATAAATCACATGCAATGCAGGCTTTGCACATAATTTTGGTAGCGAAGCAATTCTACATGGCTCAGTCCTTTTGCATGCATTAACTCATTAACCCCTATTATCGACATAGATTTTCTTGGTAAGACAACAAACTTGATCAATCAATCACAATAGGTGCAGGACTATAATAAAGTTAGCAGCATACCTCCTCAACATATGCTAGCAGAAGGTGTTGCAGCAAAACAGGTTGCGCACGCTGCAGATGAGTATAACCAGGAACAATAAGACCATCATTCTTCAAAGCCAAAGTCACCAACGAGATCTGAAGGTGCTTCATGCTTTTAAGGATCTTATCAATGGCATCACGACACCAAAGGCGAAAATCAGTCAAAACTTGATCATTTCGGCTGCGAGCTGTGTGCAGCTTCTTGGCAGGCTCACCAATCATGTCGGTAAGTGCTGCTTCAATGTTCATATGCACATCCTCTCGGTCAGTCCTCCAATTGAACTCACCATTCTCAATGCGTCTTTCAATCTCATTTAGACCCTCAATAATAGAATCCCTATCACTTACGGTTATCAGTCCCTACAACACCCAAAGCATTCAAATATCAATCAAGCATAAGTGTAATTGTAATTCCACTTTTGGAAACCTTAAAAATGGAAATAAAATATTACACTATCCTCTGGTAACGTTTAGTTTAGTTTAGTTACACTTCAAAAGCTACACTTACCTCCCCTGAGTGAAGATCAGTTTATTATAATCATATCCACTAAGTCAAATGATAATTAAGGTGTGCTGGATTAAGCAGGTCAATCAAGTGTTTATTCAATAGGCTATTTAAAATAAACATAAAGAAATTTATTTTCTTAAACATCTATGACCAGCTTATTTGAAATTAACCAAACAGAGCTTGTAAAATGCAACAAGCTATTTTTTGTAATAAAAAAACCTAATTATAAGTGTTGATTTGATAGGTCAAGAAAAGTAGTTTATGGCTTACAAGCTATGACCTGTTTAAGTCAATGACACTTATCAGCTTATCTATCAACTAATTTTTTCCATAAGCTAGCTTCTCGGCCATAAGCTTTTAACTCTGGTCTTCATATTCTAGCTAGCTTTTTAGTTTTAAGTTTTATCCCAAGCATAGCATACATAATATATAACAATGAAGCTACTACAAAATGCTCTTCTGAATGTGCTATTGATCATAGCTTTTTGAAAGGCGCAGAGTGTAATTAAATATAACAACATCAATGGATATGAATTGTAAATTCATCAAAGAGAGAAGAAAAAAGTTAAACCTGATGAGCGAGCATTGAAGCATGAGCTTTGCTTCCCATGATATCATGCTTGTAAAGCTGCTTATCGTAAGAGACGGATTCAGTGAATCGTTCAACTGCATCAGTGACGCTTTCTTCAAACCTTCCTCCCCATAGTTTAGCCTCCTTGGGCTTCGCGGTGGCATCAACATGAGATGATGATCGAAGAGGCTCCATTCTAGGGTTGAAGTTACGAAGAAAAGTGAATGGAGGTTGAGCCCTGGAATGAGAGTAGAAGGAAGAGGATGAGAGTGACGGCGGCGGTGGCGGCGCAGAAACGGCGGAGATTGATGAAACAGATTCCATCGGCGGCGGTTTCAGGGTTTTAACTGGTAACTGCACTTCTTTAGTATTGATGTGATGCCGTTGGTTTCACGCGACTATCTTTTCCTTAGGTGGAAATGGTCGCACCGGATAATAGCCCATTTATATCTTTTTTACTGCCAATAACATTTTATACACTGTCATGATACAATATCATTATATTTATATAACACTATAGTAGTTTGATAGGTAGTAGATTAGTTAAATTGAATTGTATTATATATTTGTACTAATATTAATATTCATGAAATAATAGAGAAATTGTTAAATAATTTTATGAGAAAAATATATATACACACTAATAATGTATTTATAAGTTTTATATATTTTTAATGTATTATTATTCATTAGTTATATTATTTATTATTGACTTTTTATAAAAAGTAATTTAAATAAATAATAAATAATATAGTTAATGATTATATTCAAATTTTTACACTAATAACACATAAATATTACATTCTAATTAATTTTATTTTATTTGTACTACTTCACATATAAAAATGAATATTATGTGGTAATAATTAACTTATTTCATTTTTTAAGAGTGATGCATGACATGATGTAATTGTTGTATCATACTATCACTCGTATAAGACCAAAAAATCATTTAATACCATGATATTTTTGTAAGTATAAAATATATGAAAATATTTATACATAATTAATTGAATATGAATGATGAATCAATTAATATATATATATATATATATATATATTATTTTGTTTATTTTGTTTTAATTATGTAATATAGGTTCTCTATTTGGTATGTCTTATTCTGTACGTCTACATAGTCATGATTCTTTTGATAATTTGTGCACGTTCTGATTTCTTACTTGCTTTACCTGCATTGCTTTGTTTATAACGTCACATCTTTCAATGATGCGCGTACACCAATCCAACGGTTACATACACGCCACGTGTCCCCAACAGTATCTCCAACCCTATATATGTATATATAATCAACGAAACCCATCAAATGAAGAATGAAACCTTAAATTGAAATTACAATCCCATTTTGGGTTTTAGTATAAGGTATCCATTATCTTTTTTATTTTTATTTTTAATATTTCCCTTTTCCTTAAATAGCACATTTGAATATCCTTTACAAATTGGAATCAGTTTCTGTTTCTGTTCACAAAACATCAAATTGTATTTTTTATAATATAAATACATTAATAAAGTTTGCACCTTTGTGATAAATTGAATCAGACTATGTGGTTTGAAGGATTGGATTTTTTAGTGTTATAGTTTTTGATGAAAATTTACTAATTCTTATTGTTTATTATCAATTTTGCAATTTCGGATGTTTTCTAATTTGAATTTATAATTGCATTGATTCTGCTCCAAGTTGCGTGTTATTCCACTTGATTCTGCTTTATGTGAAAATGGGTCTGTGTTCAATGTATATATAGAAATTTTTGGCGAGGCGTTTATGTTTATTTTAGGAGTCTCTGTTGGCTATGACCTGTAATTTCAATCAATGTATTTAGTGGCAGGGAGGACCCTGAAGAATACAGCTGTAAAAAAACAAAATGAATAAATGTTCATCTTAATTATTTTTTTGCTTGAGAAACAAGTTACACCTAGTATTTTCTGATTTTGATTACTAAAAATACTTTATATGAAGGTGATTTCTTAACTGTTAAAAAAGATTTTTGTCTATGCTTTGAGTTTCCTCTAAATGTGGCATTTTCTGATTTTCTAGCTGTCAGCTACACTTTTCCTTGGATATAATTGATTTGTGCATTTGTTTCATCTTTTTGGTTGTATTGTAGTTGCTTATTGATTTGTCTTTGATAGGTATATGTAACAAGAGACTTTTCTGGGTTTAAGAAGATCCTATGCAAAAAGATTGTTGTTTTGAAAATTTCGCAGCACGAGTAAATGGATGCGGCTTTTAGCCATCTCGCGTGGTGGTTGTGGAGTAGAAAAAATCAAGAGCCAATACTCTCAAATGGGTCTTCAACAAATTCTTCAGCTGATTCTGGGGTGAAAGAATTGGATGCTTTAAGATTTCATTTAATAAATCAGGCAAAAGTGCCTTCCTCGTCAACAAGGGTGAAGCAAAAATGGTATAGCAGAGAAGAGAATAAAATAGATAGGGAATATGATGTTGTTCTTGTCCCATCTGATGTTGGTTGTGTTTCTGGTTCTGAATCTGATGATTCTGATTGGTCTATTGGCTGGTTGGAGCCTCATGGAGCTGAGTTCTCAAGCGGTGATGATGAAAGTCGTGAAACGGATAACAGTTTTGCTGTACTTGTTCCCTGTTATGGAAGCAATTATAGCGGTATGGAGGAGGAGGATCCTAAAAGCAATTTACTGATCAACGTTGGGAACTTTCCAGATGGTTATTCTGAAGGTAAGAGCAGTTTCTTTAACATCTATAAGAGTCTGCCTCATGTTGTTGTCTACTGGAATTTCACACTTTATTCTGTATTTAACGGATCATTCGAAATTGAGTTGTTGCATTCAAGGATTCAGAGTTAAGTATTAGGTTAAATGTTGGCATTGACCCAAATTTCTAATACGAGATTTGGGGAAGTTATTTCTAAATAGGAAATTTGGAGAAGCCAAATAGTGTGGTATGGTTATTTTTTTCAAACAAGCTCTTTGGGTTATAAATATTTGCATCTGGAATTGGTAGAGTTAACAAATAAGGAAGATAAAATTGTGAATAATGTTGTGGTGGAGTTTTTGTCACTTGCTCAAAAATTGTATTTGGCTAGATTTGCAGTTGTCCATAAAAGTTACAATGGCATGGCTTTGCAACTTTGTCCCTAACAGTTAGAATAGTCGGGAGAGGGATTGTAGCTTTATTTATGCAAAAATATTTGTAATGCTGTTTTAGTGGATTTGATTTATTCTCATCTGTGGGTGTAATGTGTAGATATATTAGACTGAATCACGATATACTGTTTGTAGTAGTTTTTTATGGTTTCTCTAATTACTCGTATTTGTGCAAGCGCGTGATCAAGGGGATGGAGTATTCTCTAACAACAAATATATAAGAGCTATTCAAAATGTTGGCTGCCTTTAAACTGTTGATAGAGTGAGCATGTAATGCTGATTTTGGAGCATTTGAATTTATCTTTTCATTGATTGAAAGTATCATACTTGATAGTATTTTTATCTTTGATCAGCTGCTGAAGCCCAAAATCATTATACTGAAGAGTTAGCAAGATATTATATTTTGTTGTTATACTTAAGGCAGATGCATTTTCAAGCATACCATTTTGCTGTTAATATAATATGCAATGTCCTTTTTCTCTTAGAAAAAAAATTACTTCATTTTGATGGAAATGATGATGTAGAGAGATTTCAGAGTAAATTCTCTCTCTTTCTATTTCCTTTTCTACTTTCACTATGTTAGCAAAATACATTACATGCCAAGCTCAGTAAATGTTAAGGCGGCATATCATTAGATGCATCTTTTTTAATACTGACAAGGCACCAGAATTTAATTGTAAATAATGTGATTATTGTATTCGAGGTCCCTCAGAATCAATTGTAATTTGGGGATGATTAATTGTCGATTTCAAACTCGTTTATTCTGTAGTTTTCTTTCCTTTAAATTGCAACTTAAGAAGAAAATTACTGCTTGACTGACTCTGGGCATATTACTCTGCCCATACCTTACCTGCTTCAGCATAATCCTTGACCTTCGACTAGTTGCTGGAATCAACAAATTTGTCTTCATGTGCATGTTAACATTTAGCTGTTATAAATTGGAACCAACATTTCACCTTAGTGGAGGTTTTTATTTTAGCATAACATGGTTTACTTTGGGGCTTCAAAACCTGTTGTCTTGCATAACCTTCAATAAAATTTTCTTTTAAAAAATTTGATGTACATCTCAACCAACTTCATAGATAAGCTTATGCAATGATAAGTTGCTTGTTAGTTAGAAAATTGTTCTGTTCAACATCCCATTTCCAAATTATGTCTGCCTAGCACCTTGTAATTTATCGAAATTTCCTTTTACAAGGAGCTATCATTCGAACCTACCGTGCGATGGGTGTTGATCAGTTGATCTTTCTAAGTTATGATTGATCTGTGATGTTAATGTTTGCTGATTATACTTAATTTGACTCTTTCTTTCTGTGTGGCTAGAAAGTTGATGTTTCTGTTTTTTTGTTGTTATCTGCAGAGAGCAAGAAATATGTCGAAAATTGGATCAATTCTCTTCGAAATGCCTGATGTACAGATAGCAGCCTCTGTAACTGCTGCTTTGTTGAAAAAGCCAATAGAGAAGTTATACAATGTGTACATGAAAAGAAAAAACAGAAACAAAATATGAACACTGCACTATAATGGCAGAATAAGAATGCTAAACTTGAGCCTAGCCTAACTTCAAATCCTATGGGGAGCACTGCTTTTCTTCTCTCTATATGGATGAATGCAAGCTGAATGGAGTTTGCCTGTAGATATACTATTTATATGTACATAAGAAATTGCTTGTATCATGTATATTAAATCATGTACTTGAAATTGTATACAAATTGAATGTAAATTGTTTATAACATGGTTGTACTTTGTGTCGTTAGGGAATGTTTCTAGATCAATGAAAGAGGGTCAACTCCTATTATCTGTTATATTACCTTAAAAGATAGTAGTAATAAAATACATAAGTCAAACAATTCATAGTGATTGCATTGAAATTCAGGTGAATAGATGAAATCATCCTCATTTATTTGTTCTCACTCACCTGCAAGGCTGCAACTTTCGAGTGGTTGATCATATTTATTTGCATATTTGTGTCAATTATGGAAATCCGAGATTGAGATTTTTATTCACATGTTTCTATCTATGACAATTTATTTTATTTGCATATCCAAGTGTTTTGATTGTATCTTGAGGAACAATTGTTGTCAACCCATTAAGTCTAAAAGAAAATGTTGTCTACGCGTTGAAGACATGCATAACTTTCCTTATTATCTCTTCTTTTGCAACCCTTCAAAAATGGATAAAATGTTGATATGTTACCTCTTTTAACATATATGGGTGATGCTTCAATGCTCCCTTTTGAGTTTTTGTATCACATGCCCCACTTTATTTTACCATTGATTTATCAATATAAAAAAATTAGGGTTAAAATTGAATGGCATATGTCCAACCCCCATAGCTCAGCCACAATCCCTATGACACAACCATATTTTAATATGAAACAAGTAAAACAAAAATCAAGAGAAAACTGTGGTAATCAGACAACTAAAATGGCATCTTAGATAATCCAGAAATGCATTTGGCCTTGTTGCAGTTGCTGGCAACAATGTCAGCCAAATCCACAACCCTTTTGGACTAATCTGACTCACTGTCATAAAATGCTTCTTGTCTATTCACTTCTCTATCCACTCTTGATTGCCAATTGAACATGGTTTAGTATGAAATGCTGGCATGGTTGGGTTGGAATGTCCAATGAAGAGAGCTGGTTTTGGCACAAGACATATTCTGGAGAAACATTTTCATAGTCATGGTGAAAGCTTGCATAATCTCAAATATATTTACCACCAAACAAAATTTTAAGACATTACAATACATTCAAGTTCCACAAAACTCCTAATTCCATTGCCACTTCAGTTAGAAATAAAGGTATGCTACAATACATTCATGTTTTCCACAAAACTCCTAATTCTATCACTACTTTAGTTAGAATTAAAGGTATGTGCCAACAAAAAGAAACATTTGCACAAGCTAAACACTTAACCTAAACCCATTTTTACTGGCATCGCAATTCCCGACCTCAGTGGCATTCATCTAGTACGTTTGGAAAATATGCGTATTTCACATTCATGTTTTGCCTCTCGGAAGTTCCATTAAATGCAGAGTGATACTCACTGTTTCTGCAGATTTGTGTCTTCTCTTCATCTAAACTTTGACTCCCCGGTCTAGGTTGCTATCAGTGGCTATTTGATGATTCTCAGTTTTAACAGTTCCTTGGTCTTGACACTCTCCTGAATTTTGAGAGACTGCTTTATCTTTGGAAATTTCACCACTAATACTTTTCATAGAAGTTTCACCTCCTTTATTGAAAGGCAAATTTATGCTCTTATCTTGAATCATATCTTGTCTCCCCTTGTTCAAGTTGCTATGAACTAGCATGTGATGATTGTTAGTAGTAATTGTACAAGTCTCATCTGCTTGGACCTTGACTATAGTTGTAGGACTTGCAACAGGAACTTTAAGTTCTGTGACAATCGCTTCTTGCTTCAGTGGAAGTGGAACTTTATTAACCACAGAAGTAAGATGTTTATCTTGTTCAGACAATCGAGACAAAGCTACAGGTGAATTCTTCAATGTAGAGGAGACATATTTTATCGTACTACTGCATGAAGCAGGAGATGTGACAAAGGCAGCTGATTTGGAGGGAAAAAGTGCAGGTGAAACACTTGAATCAGTGCGAACATTAGGTAACTTCGAGTTGGAATGCAAAGCAACAGGAATAGTTGACTTCGCCAAAGAACTAGTTGTTGTTTGAGCAACCTTAAACTGTGACACATTATTTAATGAAGAAACAATCTGTGTCCCAGAAGCAACCGTGTTAGCTTTTATTGTAGAATCTGGAGTTGGATTACACTTCACCCTTGTTTCTTCCAGGATTGATTTAGACTTTGCAGGATAATCACAAGATCCCAACACAACTTTTTGAGATGGATTTTGAGTTGGTGCTAAGTTATTGAGAACTATTGGAACTTCAGCAGTCCCAGTAGGTTGCGCAGGGCTTTTAATTGATTTGTTATAACTAGCTGCAACCATTTAAACCAGAAGTTATTCAAATGCTAAATATATCCCTCATAATGAATTGGGTAATAAAATCATCAAAATATTCAACTGAACTATAAATACCCATTTTCCAGATGATTCATGCATCAATATTGTCTCCATCGTATACTTTTGTCTCCCAATTAGGAATACAATTCATTTAACTAGCAACCAATTAAATTAAATAGAAATTTGATTACCATTATCATATTTTTAAAGCCATCTAAAATTCAAAATATACAAATAAATAAAACTCATCATATATGATACACTAGTAATGTTCAGTCGTAGGACACATCTAATGGTGAATAAGTAATATTATCTGATACAACTGCAAAATTATGAAACTTAGTACAGTAGTATTGACTATTGAGATATTATTGAAGTTATAAAAATGTTTCTGGAGAGCATAAAAAGCATTAAGCAGTACAAAAGTGAGCATGACACATCTATCAAAGTGTTTTTGCTAAAATCCATACCCTTCTTACAGCACAAAATCACAAGGAAAGAAGCATAAGCATAAGCATAGAACACAGCAATAAACAAGGGCATTTCACAGCAAGACCAGGTGTTGAGGAAAAGTCAATAACTAATAAGTGGTCTTCAGAACTAGGCACAAAGTCTATCCACCATCATCAAGTGGATTCTGCAATTTGATTAATACTTTCCTAAACTATATTATTAAAATAAAATGGAAAAGCAAATTACCAGGATTGGTCATACCAGGGGCATTCAACTTTTTGAAAAGTGTATTTGATGGCGGGTCAAGTGCACAAGATACTGCGTTATTCATTGCCAGCTGTTCAGCAGTTGAGCGCCGATTTTGCACTGAATTGGTTCCAGGATTGGTAGTGGTACATCCATCTTTCTTCCGTAAATGAGTCCACCTCTGCAAGTAATTGGAGAACCCATGGCAATATGTAACTTAAAAAAGTAACAATACATTTCTGTAAAAAAATTAAGTAACGAACATTTCTGTAAAAAAGTAAATAACAACAAAGATAAATGGAATAATTATTAAATCACATTAAAAAAATATTCATAAAACAATCAGAACCAGAAAATGCATTCACAAGAATTATCTCCTGAATCCCAACCATCGTTTTACTATGACCCAATCCATCACACAAAAGTTATCCATCTGGAACGTTACAAGAAAAGCTGGCCACGTAAAATTCCGTTGCTGGGATTTGAACCCAGGAAAAACTGAGCCATACCCAGACATCCTGACCTGACTAGATGACAACGGAGAAAAATGAATATTTTAGTGCCATCAATCACCATATTCCAATCAAACAATACATCTAAGGAAAATACTAGCACAATGTGTGTAATAGTACACACTTTTTTCCAATGACATTTTTCCTTTCATCCTTTAGAATCAAGGGATGACATGATTAACACATAAAAAGGATTCCTTAACCACCCCCTTCCTTCTGTATTTTTCTCTCTTCGTCTTAGATTCTCAATGAACTTCTTAAAAAACACAGTTATACACAAAAAATGGACAGTTTTCAACAGGCCAACTCTAATAGCTGCACAAACGAGCAAAAGTACCCTCTCTCAATACATAACTGCTAGTATTAGATCAGGGAATAAGAGTCACAAAAATAAAGACAGTATCTTTGCATCCAAGTCCAGAGGACACACTGTCTATACGAGGATTATCATACTTCATCATTTAAAAATTCCTACGGGCACCGTTCTAGATCTTTTACCACCAACCAAGCTAACACTTAAACATGCTACCAAAAGTGACATCCATGGGAAAACGTTACAGGTTTAAAATAAAAGAAAACATAGTTTTAAAGAACTTTTAACATCTGTTGTCTTCCCTCTATTACACTTTTCTTTGCAACCCTGATGAAGAAAATGACAATTTGCAAGGATGTCTAGCTATAGGCATAATATTGAAGATGTAGCCACCCATGGACCACCAATGAAACATTCACATGTAGACTAAGAAAAGAAGTAATAATGGTGTATAATGGCCAGATAATTAAAAAATGTTGAAAATCAACCTGAGACAACTGTGGAGGAGTTCTCTTCACAGTAAAGCTGTCTCTTTTTGCCATGGTTTCCCAGTTCCCTTCACCCCATCTTTGAACAGCAGCACGTAGTTGATTGTCCTCTTCCTCTGTCCATCTTTTCCTTTTCGAAGCCATGTTGCCACCACCTAATCCCCTGGTTTCTATACCTTCTGTTGATGATACAGTTGGCAGTGGTGTTCTCTGAACAGTAACTGGAAAAATAATGTTCATCCCCTGCATCAAATTGGATGGCTCTGAACTTTCATTATGAGTTCTAGATGAATGACTAACTGGAACTTTTACAGTCAATGGAGCCTCGATTGTGGAGCTACTAGGGATAGTTGGCATGCGTGAAGCAATCATTACCTGATGAATAAACAATTCCCATTTAACAAAATGCTCAAAACTGAAGAGCAAGAAATAGCACAATAAGCGATTTAAACAGTGGAACTGTAAAGAGAACTGTTATTCCACTACAGGGGTCAACAACTCAACATCACTGGGATCTATAGGAATTCAGATTTTCAACATAAACATTAACAGCAAAGTCTTTCTTCATAGTTTCTCCTAATAGTTTCTATCTCTACCCATATTAATCAGACTATCTTCCTTTCAGCTGATCCACTTTTCAAACTGGAGCCTCTGCTAGTCTTCCCGTGTGAGTAAACCACGTGAGGTGAGTTTTTATCATCATTTCCTTTATATGTGCTAGCCCAACTTTCATTTCTTCATCTATTGGATACACATGCATTACTAATTTCGTCTTTTTCTTCTGCAGTAACACGACCACAACAGCATTCTAAACTTCTATCACCACTACACTTATTTGTTCTATTCTTGGAAATTCACTGCCTATAATTCCCTGCTACATAGCATCACTAGCCTAAAAAATTAGCATTAAACTGATTTAAATTTTTTAGAATATTAAGTAATAGATTCACTAGTTCTGTAATTATCTAGTACAGGAAAGCCACCAACCTTGCACAGTTATTTTTCACTAAAATTATTATAAGGGAAATGTTAACAAGTGCCCTAAGGGCATTTTTAAGGAAGAGAAAAAAGAAACATGGTCTTACATATAGAGAAGTGTTGGACTTTGTTTTCCAAGAGCAATTTCCTTATTTTGTATTCCTTAAACAATGCCCTAAGGGTACTTGTTAACATGATATGTATGAGGGCAAAATTTGGAAAAGTACGGTTCTATAAGGGGCATGATATGTACGAAGGCAAAATTTGGAAAATGTGTAAGGAATATCATTGTCATTTCATTTTAATACAAGCTAAAGTGCCTAAAATATGATAATCAAATAAGTAAGATGTAACTAGCAGAGGCATGAATTCCAAAGGCCTAGTCTGTTGAGATAGGTTAATTAGGGCAAGAATGTTCACCTTCGCACATGCTGTAGCCTCCGACACAGAGTCAGCACTTGTGGGTGGTAATGCTTCCAGTTCACATTCTAGGTCACTATCATCATCCTGGAAGAAAGACTCCAACTAAGTCTGAATATAAAAATACAGTAGTAGCCCATGAATCTAAAAACATGTAGTCGATAACAAAAAATCTAGTACAGAAAAGAAAAAATATGGCTGTGACTAAAAATAATAGAGACAATAGGAAACTTTCAAATTTTCTGACAAACTCAACTATATTAGTAAATACATTTTACACATGTATATTTCGGCTTCCAAAAAAAATCAAACATAAATTTCGAGCTTTAGAATTTCAACCCATATAGTGCATACTATTATGTTTCACCCTCAAATCTTACATTCCATCATAATACCCCTCATGTGCACATTTTTAGTAAATTACCACAATTTTTAAACCCAATCCAATTGCAAAAAGATTACACTGGAATCATTTGTTAGCAAACACACCTAACCATAAACAGAATCACCTCATAATTGCTAATAAGTACTCCTAATTGGCAGTGTGGAAGGAAATACAAACCAAAGGTTCGGCCGGGGCGGCGGCATTTTCAGGCAAAGCATCACGGTATGCCAAGTGGCGCCAAAGCATCTGATATTCTCTGGCATTAGAAATACCAGTGGAGGTTTTCTTCACCAACTCATTCCAATCAATCTTGGAATTAGGGGAATGCGCTATTTCCTGGAGCAACGTTAACACCGTCGTTGCATCATTTCTACAAAAAAAATACGAAATAATTTTAATAATTTAAACACTACAAGACACGGAATAAAGAAAGAGAAAATAAAAACCTTTGGATAAGAGTAGCGGCATCTTCCTCAGAGAAAAAGAGCTTCTTCGGGTTCTTATTAGGCTTTGGCATGAGACACGATTTGTGGTGTGCGAAAAAGTAATATGTAAACCTAACGAGAACGAAGAAGGAACCGATAATCACAGAGATTGAAAGCGAGAGTGATATATGTGATGAAGAAAAAGAAGGTTTGGAAGTGAAAGTGAGAGAGTGAATGGAGGAAAAAGGGAAAAGTATCTTAGAAGATTACAAAGGGAAATAAATACATTAGGAATGAGATACTTAGTTACATAAATAATTAAATATACATGTCCGTCGGATACAAAAAGAAGATGAGTGTTAATTCCTTGCAGTGAAAAATATTATTTGTGGTTTGATTCTATAGTGTAATGTAAAAGTTTATATACATATTATTTAGTATTTTTTGTATTTAGTATTATACAATAATAATTAAATATTTTTTGTATTATACCATAACGTTCAAAACTCTTATGCATAAATATTTATATTGACAATGTATGGATATTACATTTATATAATAATACTAAAAATCTTGAGTTTCAATGTTGGTCTTAACCATTAGATCATTTTACTTCTTTTTTAATTGCATTAAATATTTTCTAATTACATTATTTATTTGCTATATGATATAATCCACTCATAGAAGAGTATTTCAAACTACGAAATCATAAAATAAGTCAAGTAAAACTTGTTAGATCTCATGCATCATACAAGGCCGAAGACCAAGGTTTTAATCTTTGTTTCTATCCATAGATCGAAAAGAGTATTGGACTTGCCACAAAGAGTCCAATAGGTCAACAAGTCCACGGATGCAACATGATCACGACCCGTAAGGCCCAAACCATGGCTCAAAATACATATCAACCCATGTTGGTCGACCTAGTCTATAGATTTGGCCGACAAAGTACCTTACAAGGAAAGGTTGCCTTAGGGGTCACCTAAGAGCCATCATAAGCCCTAGACTACGCCTACTAGATGATTGACAAGACAAACATGTCATTGCCCATGATATCATTGAACATTCCTTTGAAGCAAGGTATATCTTTCTTATTTAGTATAAAGTATAAACATGGGAGACTACTATACTATCCCTCACCCTCTATACTCATATCGATTTAACATATATCAGACAGCTCAAGGTCAATTTCAACCTAATTGACCCAAGAATCATCACTACCATATCATCTCCACGACCACACTAAAGAACACTCGGATTAATACCAATAAGTTCAGCAAAAAAAATGCTCATTTTATAATTCAGCTGTAGGCCTTCAGTAACTAAAAATGCTCATTTGATTTATCCTTATGGCCCAAGTTGGCCGCATTTTCGTGCAAACATAAGCATCGGTACTTATATAGATACAACACACTGCATAGAAACGGCAAGCTGGGAGAGAAAATGTGTTTGAATTCTGAATGAGGTTTCGATATTCTGCTTCAAGCGGACTAGCTTGGAAGTACTCTTCTAAATAAGAGTCACATGCTTCTACTATTCTAACACAGCCACAGATTGTATTTCAACGAAAACATCACTGGCTTCCCTTCCTTTATTACATTACACTAGCTGATCGAATTCTAGCTGAAACTGAAACCCAGCCAGCGAGTCATACCAGCTAGCTACAACTACGAAGGATTGTTAATAATAAGATCAAGTTATTACATACTACTAAATATACATTATTCTTTTGAACCGGGAAAAAACGAGTTTCAATAATAAAATAATTTATTTATTACCAATTCCTACACTTGATAATACATGACCATGTCCCATAACCTGTATGCATTGTTGAATCCTGAGACTTAACTATCAAAACGGTCACCTAAAAATAATCCGAGGTCGGAGGAGTCTAATACATTATAATAATAAGAAAATAGAGATAACAGAGGAGAAAAAGACAGAAGTCTAGAAAATAATTTCTTCTCAAAGAAACCTGTCCTACCCTCCACTACCAGTGTCCCAAAATTCCTTAAAGGCTGTAATTAATCTAAAAATTATTCTTCGGCCAAACTTGAATTTAACATATCAATAGCAAGGATGCCCCGATCCAGACAGATTAACATCAACAAAATCACCAGACATCTCTAAGGTAACGTCCATCCATCTGGAGTTTTTTCACTATAGCCTCTGCCTTGGTTGAGTCCACATTTTCCTGAAATTCAATCCAGAAACATGATATGCCATTGCCACAAGAAATAATGACAGATTCGATAGTCAGAAGAAAATATAGCATTGTAAATCAAATGCACTGCAAAAAGACTATAAAAGAAGGGAGGAGATCCACTTACTCCACATTTTAATCATTCATTCTAGGAAAATCCAATGATTGGAATTAGTAAGTAGATGTGAACTATTAGATTTTAATAGAATAAATGGTTAAGATGTGGAATAGGTTGTTTTAAATTACTCTTGGAGTAAGTGGATTCTCTCCCATAAAAAAAATATAATTTACAGATGAAAATTTGGCATTGTTTGTTCCCTCCAAAAACTAAACACAATATAAATGAAGACACAAAGCATAAGCAAGTCTGACAGAATGAGCAGAAGTAAAAGCACATAGGGGGCCCAAACCACCTCTTTCTGATCTACTCAGGTTGTGAAAGCTAAAAGTCAAGGCTAGACAAGAATTTTTACCTCCCCAATTTTAATCCCTACCACTGGATGTTATATTGTAATTTTTTAACACAAAAGAAAGCATGGTGGCCACACAGATAAAAAGTAAGAGTGTTTAAGTTTTCCACATTTCGAATAGTAGCACTCTAGCAGTATGATAGTAAACCCGACAGAAAACAGAACAGTGAATATAAAAAAGGAAAGCTAGTGCACAAAACTCTTACCTAGTGGGGTCAAAGGAGGATATATACATAGTGTTAGCCTGACAAGGTAACAACCTAATGGTTGCGCCGAGACTCACTCTCACAACGGTAAAAGTAGTTTAAACTAATTGGCCAATCCAGGGAGGTATTTCACCTAAAAGTAAAAAAGGAGACTTGGTTCTTCCTGGACATAACAAATACAGCGAAGTAATTTGCACCAAACAGAAAACAAATTCTGTACTTGGAGTCCAATAACAAATGCCTAAACATCAGTCATTCCTCCACAATCACATTAATATACTTGCAGCTGAAAAGATAATTTTATTCAGCATCTGCTCCAGTTGAAGAGGCTGAAGGAGATATAAAAACTTCCCGTTTTGTTGTTTCATACAGTTATACTAGTTGGTTCAGTCCTTTGGGTTGGGGATACTTGAAATATATATTGTATTAGTCTCATAAGCCTAATATTAAATTAGAGTAGAGTGACTAATGTTATATATTGGACTCTAGTTCCTGTTACAATGGACACCAGATATAAGCACCAAATAGAAACACCTCATGGACACTTGGGCCCATGGGTGTATTAGAGCTTGTAATCTTTATTTTCTAATAATGTCTTGACAACCACTCAGCGCTCCCGGGAATGTAGACACAATTGACCAAACCCCACTACCAAAGTCTCTTGTTTCATCACTTCTATTTATTCTATGTATTTTATTTGATAGTTTGTGATCAACGCTGCACAATGATCGCTTCCGCTGCACCAACAATTGGTATCAGAGCTAATTGGTATATGGCTCTTAACCCAAGTGTCAGATAATATCTAAAGAGGGTGAAGGCATGTTAGGTATACAAGGTGCATCAAAGGTACTGCATAAGGATAAAGTAGAAGAATTGAAGGATAATAAAACATGACACAACCGCGATGAAGACTATAATTGTGTTGAATCCAGAACCCCATAAGTTCATGTACTGAATTTAGACCAAGGTGGAGATAGGCAGAGGTATTGAGTCAGATGCTGACAATATCTCTCTAGATGTTGAGAGATAAATTCATTTGAGATGAGAAATGAAATATCCTAATAGCGTGTCAGTTACGTCATAGTGAAGAATATTAATTGTTAGCAGATCTATAAAAGCATAGAGGCACTGACTGACTTTGATATAGGGTGCAACATGAGCATTAGCTTTGATGTAAGGTGTAACACAGACATTAGTAGAGATGCAGTGTGACACAAGCATTGGTTTGGACGCAAGGATGTGACACGAACATTAGTTAGCATTGACGCAAGAAGTGTGTTGCAGGTATACTCCTTATGGTGGAGTATGATAGTTCTTTTGAATTATGATTGTCGGAGTAGACAATGCTGGTAGCGGTTAAGGCTTTCCAATGAAGCTCCAAGGTTTCGTTTGACTGAGTATTGAAAAGAACGGTTGTTGGTGAACTTATGTGTAAATGTTCCATATATTGAAAGACTTCATAGCAATAGGTGGTTAGACGGCATGTTCCATTAGACGGTGGTACGGGAAGCTGCACTACAAGTTTGAAGAGCTAGGCTCTTGGTAACATCGTCAAGGATACTCAGAAGGTTTATGCTGTAGGGAGCAGACTCTTATGTGGAGGAGTTGTTATAGAGAATTAGGCATTGAGCAAGGTGAAGTCAATTATTCACTAAGGTGGAGATTCTTGTGTAAATTTTCTAAGGAGCAAGATATACGTCTATTTCAATCAAATGAAGATTGTTGGGGATGCTTGACACATATATTGTACTGATCCAACATTGCCTAATATTAGCATAGAGTAGAATGACTAATGTTATATATTAGACTCAAGTCACTTATTATAATGGGCACCAGATATAAGCAGTAAATAGAAATACCTCATGGGCACTTGGGCCCGTGGGTGTGTCAGGACTTGTAATCTTGTTATCTAATAATGTCTTGGTAGCCACTCAACGCTTCAGAGACACAAACACAATTGATCGAACCCCGTTACCAAGGCCTCTTGTTTCATCTCTTTTATTTATTTTATGCACTTTATTTGATTGCTTGTAGCCAATGTTACGCAACGATCACTTCCGCTACACCAACAATTGGTAGATGACTCTTAACTCAAGTGTCAGATAATGGCTAAAGATGGTGAAGACATGTTGGTTAGACAAAGTGCGTCAAAAGTACTGCACCAGGATAAAGTAGAAGAATTGAAGGAGAATGAAACGTGGCAGGACTATGGTGGGGACCATAGTTGTGTTAAATCCAGAAACCCAGAAGTTCATGTATTAGATTGAGACCAAGGTGGAGATAAAGACAGGGGAGCTGAGTCAAATGCTAACAATATCTCTCTAGATGTTGAGAGAATGATATCATTTGAGATGAGAAATGAAATGTCCTATTGGCGTGTCTACAACATCATAGTGAAGAATATTAATTGTTAACATATCCACAAAAGCATAGAGGCGTTGATTAATTTTAATGTAGGGTGTAACATGTGCGTTGACTTTGATGCAAGGTGTAATACGGATATTGGCAGAGATACAGGGTGTGACATGAGCATTGGTTTGGATGCACACAAGTATTAGTTAGCATTGACGCAAGGTATGTTATGGGTATACTCCTTATGATGGAGTATAATAGTTCTTTTGAACTATGATTGTCAAAGTAGACAATGGTAGTAGTTGTTGAGGCTTTCCAAGGTTCAGTTTCACTGAGTATTGAACAAGACGGTTGTTGGTAAACTTTCGTATAGAGGTTACATACATCGAAAGACTTCCTAGCAATAGTTGGCTAGGCGGGGGTGTCCCATTAGATCGGTACGGGAAGTTGCACTATAAGTTTGAAGAGTTAAGCTCTTGGTAACATCTTCAAGGATACTCAGAATATTTATGTTGTACAGGAGCAAACTCTTATGTTGAGGAGTTGTTATAGAAAATTAGGCATTGAGCAAGGTGAAGTCAAATATTCGCTAAAGTAGAGATTCTTGTGTAGATTTCCTAAGGAGCGAAATATTCGTCTATTTCAATCAAGGTGAAGATTGTTGGGAATGCTTGAAATATATATTATATTTGTCTCATATTACCTAATATTATAATAGAGTAGAGTGACTAATGTTATATATTGGACTCGGGTCCTTTGTTATAATAAGCACCAGATATAAGTACCAAATAGAAACACCTCATGGGCATTTAGGCATATGGGTATGCTAGGGCTTGTAATTTTTATTCTCTAATAATGTCTTAATAGCCACTCAGCGCTCTCGGGGATATAGACACAATTGGTCAAACCCCGTTACCAAAGTCTTTTGTTTCATCTCTTCTGTTTATTCTATGCACTTTATTTAATTGCTTATGGTCAACGCTGTATAACGATCGTTTCCACAGCACCTAACACTTTGAAATAGATACTCTCTATACATGAGAAGAAATAAGAAAAGCACACACTTTCATCTATTATGCTAAAGGGCGGGAATGTGAGATCATGAAAGACAATTAGCACCTGCTGCTGGACAATGGTATGAAGAGTGCGATGAACATCTCTGGCCATGCCCTTGGCATCACCACAGACATAAAGATAACCCCCTTGAGAAATCAGACTCCACAGATATGCTGCCTGCACATAGAAAATTGAGCCAATAAATTGTTTATTCAGTGAATTTTGCTCCTTAATAGGCTGGTATTCGAATTTACTTTATCCATGATCTTGTGTTGAACATATTCCTTTTCAGGCCCCTCTCTAGAGAATGCAACTATCAACTCTGACAGAGATCCTTGTTCCACAAAACTCTTGAGCTCATCCTCGTAAATAAAGTCCTATACACAACATACTTTGAAAATCACACATTACTCTAAAAAAACACTGGTATTGAAAGTGCACTAAACAATTATCTTACCATTTGACGGTTCCTACATCCAAAGAAAAGTACCGCAGGACCAAGTTGAACACCATCCTCTTTGAGAGCAAATCTTTCCTGCATAAATTAAAGCGCAAGAATTAAGAAAAAGAATATGCTTATTATAGTTTAGTTTCACTGGAATTATGTCAATCCGGAAGGGGGGTTTGATTAACATTTTTGGGTTTGTAAGTAGCTGTTGTTGATTTCACAGAAAGCCAAACAGGCTCTAGGACAGGGAAATGGAGACTGTAACTACAATAGAATCAAAACTACGCATTATGTTTCAGTTTACAGCTGTGGCTGATTATTACATCATTATCTATTTTTTTATTCCAATGTCTCACTCCTATGCTTCGCTTTTTATTATCCTCACTCCCACCATTCTCCTCCAAATTTCCCCTCTTTATTCTATATAGACACTATCAAGCAATGTGTTTTGAATCTAAAAAACTAGGCATACCAACAATATATGCACATACCTGTAAAAATCCCCTGAAAGGAGCCAAGCCAGTACCAGGTCCAATCATAATAATAGGAATAGAATGATCAGCTGGTAGTTTGAAGTTTGATGGCCTAATAAAAATAGGAGCCCAGCTACAATCTCGACTTTTCTCTAAGGGAACAGCACTCTGATAATTTATGACAAAGATGTAAGTTAGATACAACATAACATGATTGGGTATTTATTGCACCCTGGCAGGGGAGGAGAGGGGAATCATGAACATGAAAACACAGGATCTAAAGTGTTGAAATGGAGAGAGCATATGATAATAAGACAAATTTATCCACTACAAATCTCTACCTTCATCCAGGTTGAACATACACCTTTGTGTATTCTACCAGTGGGACTTGGACCATACACCAAGGAACAAGTTACATGTACCCTTTGAGAGGAAACCCTGAACAACATCAAAAATTAATATTAGTTCTTGGCCAGTTATCTCATGTCAAGAGATATTTATATACGACGAGAAAACAACCTAGGAGAGGACGAAATAGAATAATAACGAGGCTGTAAGCGAGGCGCTACTGCAGCAAAAAAAACACCAAGAGGAGGTTTTGCTGATGGAAACTCAGCCATCACCTCAAGGAGACTTCTCTGGCTTCCAGTCACCCACTTGGAGTACTCATCCTGGAAAGCAAAAAATGTATATCGTCAATTAAAGGGAGAAAAAATCAGACTTAAAAATGACAGCAAAAGAATTAGGAACTTTATTACCTTCCCCTGAGGAGAGGAGAGGAACTTTAATCTATCTGCTTCACTGGGATCAGATGCATGAGCAGCTAATGCAACTAAAGCAGCCTGAAAGAGAAGAGTGTGTAAATAAAACAAGGGAAATCCCTAATTAAACACACTATTATAACCAGCAAAACCAATTACGTATAAAATAAGAAATGGTGAGCAAGTGAAATTCATATGAAAACCTTCCGTGGGGGATTTAAGAGATCTGCATAACGTGCTAATGCAGTGCGCAGCGTGCAGGGACCTGGGAAAGAAGGTGGCACAGCACCTCCCAGGGAAGTGCCATCCTCATTATCAATGTGAAGAGAAAATAGCAAATCTAAATCCTGGCCCAGCAACTTCCCAGCTTCTTCAACAGTTTCATCACAGTTATCAGCATAAACACCCACGTGGTCTCCAGTTTCATATCTAGGAAAGATCAGGGAAAAAACAATCAACAGACTAATTAAATACAACCAAATAATTGGGACAGGATACGCAAATTAGCATCTAATTAGAGATTCAGATTAAAAAACATCACTGCATAAAAAATGTCTAAAAAAATTTCAATTTTTATGATTCAAGTGCTACAAATTGCATGCCTATTAAACCCACAAGAAGCTTCATGCTCTTACTATCCAACATGTTTACACTGACCACTACTATTAACAATAAATTCCTCGGGGAATCTCGCCCTTCCAGAATTTAACTTTAAAATAGTCCCTAGTAAAAATAAGAGGGAAAAGAATAGGTAAATAACAAAGTTCTTTTTTCTTTACTCTTTTTAGTGTATAGAACCATCATTTATTGCTTAGAATAACGAGAGAAAATCTTGTAGAAAAACTCTCTCACATTATATCCCATGAGGATTGAACTGATTATAATCTTTAAAGTGAGTATATAAAATCTAAAAACAGTTATCACCAAGTTTAATTAAAGTCAACAAGAAATAAATAATTATTAGGTTATTTATCTTTGTTTTCTTGTTTACCATGAAACAGTGATTGGTTCTTTGACAGGAAACATGAGATCCAACTTACGTTATACCAGTCCCTGACGTATCAAACTCCAAATGTGTGCAAGAGCGGTCAGAGTCGGGTTTGTGAAGCTCCCTTTGAACAGAAACATTAACCCTTCAAAAAAAGAAACAACAGGTTTGCTTAGCCTTGTTTAGTAAACATAAAATTGGTCATAAAATCAGCATGACAACTCAGAGCACCTGCAAGGATGATGAATATCAAACACAACATTCCCATTTGCCGTATTTAATTGATTATCATGGGATGATGTGACAGCAGGATCATGAATCACTACTCGATACTGAGGAATAACAGCTGTATAGGGAGTAGAAACAGTATTAGCATCACATTCATCTCGGAGCAATTGATCCAACTCAGGCCATAGAGTTTCTTTCCTGCAAAGCAAAAGCAATTTGACAAGATCTGAAAAACCAAAAAAAGAAAATATTTGTACACTTTTTAAGTATAGTCATATATTAATCTTAGCAAAACAATATAATCATTACATGGATAGAAGGAGTGAGAGAACTATAGTTACCATGCAGTAAAATCGTCCTCAATGGATTGATCATCGTCACCTAGCCCAAGTGGAACAAGACGCTTTGCACCTGTGTCAAACACAAAAGTACATATAAGAATATACCTATGTGAAGTCAATAACTACTTTAAAACCATTCCTGGCTCCATTATTATAAACAAACTAGAATTATGCTACTAAATTTCATCATCAAAGTGTGAGTCCTATCAAAAAATAAAAAAATAAATATCTTAACAAAGTGAGTTGAGGCTGGACTGTTTGCCTAAGAAATAACATGCTCTTCAGTTATAATCAATAATAATGATAGTAATTGCACTGTTCAAATAAAATGGGTCAGATTTACCAATCTAATACTTGTGAAATACAGGTCAGGAAATTACATACCTTGTTCAGTAAGATCGCCATCTATGACTATACCTATCTGTTTCAAATGATCAACATCAGGTGACTTTCTTTTTTGTAAGATAAATAAAAATAAAATCACCAGAGTTTTACCTTATTAAAATGTTCATATTGCCTGTTACCTAGGCCAAAAATTCCATATGTGAGCGGTTGAAGCCAGGTGCCCCTCTCATCTTTCCCCTAAAATTAAAACCCTCAAAAACAGTTATTTTTATGTTAAAAACCTTCGAATCATTTCAAGTAAGCTATATGAAATAATGAATTATGAAAATACGAGAGTGGGAAACCTTAGATCTAGATTTTCTAAATTTTTTATATTACCTTAAATCTATTTTTACTTAAAACATCTACAACTACAAACCTCAGTAAACCATTTGTAAAATCTTGCAGCATTATCCGTTGGCTCTCCATCTCCATAACTGTCATGCCAAGTCCAAATGAACCACACATTTCAAAAATAAATAAATGCAGTTCAGCCATTTTATGTGCATAAATCTTACGTTGCCACCATGAAAAAAGCAATAGTTTCTTTCTTCAGCTTCTCCTCATATTGATCATCATCCATTGCATAATCATCCTAGTTCATGTTAAATACATCAGACACTTAAGCCAAAGTTATAATTTATAGATTGAAATTCCTGTAGAATAATATCAAGTGACGTCTAGAACTCTCCTTCAGAGAAATCAAACATTTTAAAACAAATAACATGTTGCCCACAAATCAACAGCCAAATGAGGGAATTACTAAAATTTTGTCCAAATCCAACTTACCAGGTCAACAACTTTGACAGCTGCTTTTTCATACCTTGCCTTGACCTCCTCTGCTAAAGCCTGTAATAAAAATAATTAAAAGAAAAAGATGTAGTTATTATATAACACTAGCACATAACTATTGTAGATTTGAAGATAAATTTCTGTATGGAAAACCCAAAAGTAGAGAGAAAAATAGCTCCAACCTAACACAAAGCACATCTCAAGCATAAGTAAAAGAGAAAATTGTCTTCATCCTAACACAAAGCACATTTGCATATGCCGCACTACTGCAATGGTTTTCTAGCTGAAGTTAGAATATGCACAATTAACCAAGTTTGAAGACATGTTAAATAAATATGTTAATAGTGGGGAAGGGAGTCAAAGACGAAAGGTGGCCTTATGGCATTTGGCGGTTTAAATGCATTCAGGTGAGAGTCACAATGCACCCTTCACTGAAGCAAGGTGTTAACATTAGAAAATGAAGGAAACATTACAGTATTTTATTATTTTGAGTAAATTTCCCACATTAATTAACTACTTCCAACATTCACACTAAAAATAAAATATTATAATTGTCAATCTATAAAACCGTAAACTGCTAACTGCACTGCTAAGAGTCCCAAGACCAACATATCTTAAGCATTTTGGCTATTTTACCCAGACTAGTAACAGAGTTAGCAAGTTAGATGACTGAGCGCTTTGGTTTTTAATTTCACAGGTAACAATAAGAAAGGCACACATAAGACACCACGGGTGTGGGCCTCATTGAAAGGACAGTGTCTCAACCAGCAAGATGCACTGACTCCTTTTAGCACCACACCTCAGAACATTAACCATGCCTTTCAAAGTCTTTGTTTGACTATAATGAGTAAATAATTTGAAATTGACGCCGACAACATCCTCACACCTTGGTGATTCCATAGGGCCCTAATCTAATACGACGATGAAAACATCAGACAAAAACATAAGGTTGCACGGCATTAAAGAGCTGTCGCAATGTAATTCACTTCACCATATCCCGAGGGTTAACGAGCTCACATAATAAGACAAACCTATATATATACACCACAGTACACACATCTTCCGTAGTCGTGATATTGCTGCTACTGGCGCCACAATTTAAAACCATGCTATAATGTAATTAATTTAGACAAGCAAAAATAATATTATAAAAAACAAAGCTCATACAGGAACAACAAGGCTATGAAGATAAACAACCTATAAACTACAAAGAAAAACAACCTTTCAGGTAAACTTAGAGGAATAAATTCAACAACAAAAAAGTATAAGTAAAAAAACAGATTCCAGAACATTCGATTCGATTATACCTAGAAAAATTATATTCTATGATACATTTTCCATCATAACTATCTGAGAACTAAATTTACCGAAACACGGAAAACAAATATACCTTAGCAAATCCCTCAGCAGTACCAGTTTGAGTACCAAAGAAAACGGTAACCTTGGTCTTTCCTTCGCTAAGGTCAACATCGTCATCTTCATCCGTCACCAACGGCTTCGGCACAACCAACTGCTTAAACTCACTGCTCTGATCCGACGATTTCTTCCACAGAAAAACCAAAAGCCCGATTATAACCGCTGCGGAGGTGGTAATGATCAGAACGAAGGAATCAGAAACGGAATCACCGAGCGAAACGCCAAGCGCCGATTCAATTGCGCGTACCAAATCGGAATTCGAAGACATCGTAGCTGAATCAAGTCAACGCAGTCAAAGATTGAAAATCAGTTGAAATTCAGAGTAAGAGCGTGTTTGGAAGTGGTGGAAGGTGTGGTGGATTTGATTATGGTCCCTCTCTTTCAGTAGCTGTAGAAGGTTCTGGAAGTTATTGGTGCAAATGAGAAAGAGAGGGCGTGAGAAGGAAAATGAAGCACGAGAGGTGGGAGAGTTTTATAGCAGAAAATTTGGGATAAAGTCCATTTTATATGATTAGAGGTCCTTCAAATGTATAGAGCGAGTAACAGAGACAGACTTCGCAAAATTGACCAACCCCAAAAAGGGCTCTTCTCCTTCAAATTATTGATCATAAACACGAATGAGAAAAACATGAAGAGTTAGATTACTTATTTCACACATCATTAATTCATCACTTCTATAAATATTTAATAATTTATATTTACTTATTAATTTAAATTATTGAGCTCTAGAATTGATAGCTAGAATGAAAAGTATATATTTTGTCCCAATAAATTTATTAATCTATGTTGCTAAGAAAATTAATTAATTTTAAATTTTTAAGTTAAATATATTTTCCAATCAAAATATATGCTCTCATCAGTTACTCGTAATAATATATTATGACTAAAAATCCAATATCATGTTAATGATGATATACATATTAATAAATTTATTTTTTCATAAATTATTTATATTTTTATTGTTTTGAGGATATATATATTATATTTAATATTTTTAGTAAATCAGATGAATGAATATTCAATGTATTTGATTTTTTAATTAGAACTAAAAACACTTTGGGAAAAAATAACTATTTTAAAAAGCATTTTTCATTAAAAAAAAACCAATGGTAACTTTCTTAAAAAATATTTTTTTAAAATTCACTCTTCTAGAAAGAGTTTTTCTAATTTTGTTCCCTAAACACTCTTAAAAAGTGATTTTTTTGAACTAATAGAAAACAAAAATTTCAACATTCTACAACAATGCAATTTTTGTTGTTTTAGGTATAAAGTTTTTACATATATATCATAAATATTTCAGAACAATCTTTTACTATTAATCACATTCATATGTCCTATCATTCATCTCGGAATCATTTAGGTAAGTAATACTAAGAATATTAGTATGGTAATTTAATAAAAAATCAAATTAAGAGTGAGAATGATATTCACATACAAGAAAATGAGAGTTGAGATCTTAAAGGAAATTAAAAAACAAAGACAACGTTTTGTAAATATTTATTTTTAAATTGATTGAATATACATCATGATATATACATTTATGGGTAGTACTTTGATATAATTGATGAATTTAAATTCAATCATTATTAAAACTATTCAATATATTAAATTCATTCATTTTAATTAACAGATTTGAATTGATTTAATTTTCTTTGGTTGAATTGTGGATAATAGATAATTTTATCACCTCTAATTGGATTTATTAATTTGAAAATTTTAGCTATTATTTTGTAAAATTAACTTTAGTCATCTCCATTATGAAATAGTAGATTTATGAAATACATGCATGTATAGAAATTATCCTATAATTATTGTTATTAGTATATATAATTTTATTTTTATTTCATTGAAATTAAAATTTTCATAAAATTTGACTTAAAATTATACATTAGTTGATGATCATTATTCCGACTGACATACTATACAAATTCGAATTTGAGATTAGTGAAGGATATATATGTTAAACTCTTTGAAATTCAACTCTAATTAATTCTTATAGTGACTTCCATTAATTCCATTCATGAAAAGAGATTTAATAATATTTATTTTAAGAAAGAGTAATTTGGGAATCTTACCCGTTCATAATATATCTTCCTAAAATGACAAAATTTCTTAATTTTTTACACTAGGGGAAACCCCACCTAATCACATTACACAATAAATTAAATATTTTCATAAATAATTATTACAAAATATATACTTAATTATAAAAGTTTGTTAGTACTCATAAATATCCATTATTTGCATTGGTACCCATAAATTTCGTTTGAATGTAGGTAGAAATATTCTTATTCTTCACACAAAAAAAGAGTTGTTGAAATTACAAAAATAGACCATCTACATATATGATAAGTGTACAAAGTAGAGATTATTTTTGTCAAATTTATTGGATTGTTGGAATTACTAAACTCTATATTGTGAGAAGTGTCCAAAGAATAAGTTAGTTTTGTCAAATTAAAATAAAATTATGGAAATGTCATAAAGAAAATATAACTTCTTTCATATTTATCTTATCCTACCACTTATTCACATTTTCTCTATTCAAACTACACATTATTTCTTTTCTTTTTTTTCAACAAATCTACAATCTTCAACTATCAAACCAACTCACATGTATGATTTTTTGTTCTTTTCCTTTTTACTTCATCATTCTCTTAATTATTTCACATTTTTTCATTTTTTGTTCAACAAATCTATCATCTTCAAATATCAAATCAACTCACATGTATGATTTTATGTTTTTTTTGTTTTTACTCCATCCTTCTCATAATATTTCTCCTTTTTCAATTTTTGTCAAACAAACCTACTATTTAATTTTTTTCATTTTTTTTGTGTGTTGATAGATATAATTTGTTTATTATGTCAGTTTATGCATTCTAACTTCCACTCACTTACCTCTACAAGATATCGCAAGATAATTGCTCATTTTGCCTTTTATAAGAAAAAAACTTCATTTATCCACATGATGTATGTTAAAATAAATTTTCATATATGGTTACTTTTCCAAAGCAGGAAATATCGACTGACCATGTTCTTTTATTTCAACATTTACCGAAGAAAAATCTCACCTCCTAAAATATAGTGATTATAGTTTACATTGGAATCGACTATAGAAAAATAGTGTCTTCATTTTTATTGTATGTTTGTCTTTATTCATTTAAATCTAACTTTTTTATTATATATGTCTGTCAACCTTATATTAGTCACAATAATCATTAATTTTTTTCTTGTCACTCACTCTTTATAATAATCAACTAATTTTAGGCATACATGTTTTGTTTCCATATAACATTCAAAGTATAACATCTTTATCACTCATGCATGTTTAATTTTTATATCTCTTTACTTTTGTCATTTTTACTCAAACAAATTCTATGTATGTATAGTTTTTAGTATACATAAAAAATTAGCTTAATATTGTTATTTGACATTCAGTTTAGAAGCTGAAATTATTATGTGTGATTATCATTAAATGTCTTTTATTTCGTTTTATAAAAATTAAATAGTTATTAGTTACACTTTAGAAACCGAAATTATGAGGCATGATTGTCTTTCATGCTTTTTATTTCATTTTCTAAAAATTAAACATTTGTTCCTCATATTTAATTGCATTGAAATTGATCATACTCCCCAATTCCATATTAAATGTGAAACCTATAATATTACTCCTATGTCCTATCAATCTAGACGTCCAAGAGAAAAAAAGTGAGAATGAAATATTTTTTAAACTATTACATTATTAAAAAAAAATGCCTTATTACAATCAACTTTTTCCATAATAATAGTGATAGAGCATAAATACTTCTTCATAAAGTCAACATATTTCTACTACCATAACAATTGTTGACTTAGTTTTACTCTTTCACCATTTATTTTGAGATTTGATTGATGACATGTTTTTAGATTGAATTTCTCTTTAATGTTTACTATATTGTAATAATAATAAAATATTAAATCAATTGATATATATATATAATTAAATACACGTTTTTAAATTTCAATTTAAATGCATAATATTATTTTCCAATAGGATAACTAATTGAGAAGATGATGTGCTTCTGATTTCTTCCTTTGTATAAAATACTAATAATAATACTATTATGAAATAACAATTACAAAAAACAATAATTTGTGAAGAAGATCTTTGCTCCTGACTTTGGCAAAGTTTTGATGAAGACACCAACATTACCAAAAAGAAGAAAAGGAAGATTACTTATGAAGACCAAGAAGATTAAAGCTTCAAGACAATTGGTATTCCTATCCTATACTCTTTAATATACCAAATTAGTAATGCTCAAAATATTTTAAAAGAAATTGAAACACTTCAAGTTTTAAATGAAAATATTTTTCAAAATATTGTGTAACAGGTTACTGAAATTTGAGTAACAGGTTACATGAGTGAGAATCAGTTATCCAATAAAATTTGAATTTGAGTAACCAATTACTCTAAGTGAATTTTAAATTCACTATTGGACAGAAAGTTTGAGTAACCGTTTACTCAAGTGAGTAACCAAATACTCAATATAAATTTTCAAAACATCACGTTTGGGTAACCGATTACCCACTTACTGTAATCGGTTACTGAGAGTAGGGGTGTTCGCGGTCCATTTGGATCGGTTTTTAAGCAAAAAATCATCTGATCCAAACGCGTAATTAGTATGCGGTCCGGTCCGGTCCATTTATATTAAGATGTCCGATCCAATCCGGTCCAAATATTATATGCAGTTTCGGTCCGGTTTGGATCGGTCTATTTTTTAGATATAAACATATAAATTCCTTCAATTTTTGCGTACAACACCACCAAGGTAGTAACCAGAACAATGAAGAAAAGTTTGATTCTTTTAATAGCAAGATTAGAAACATCAATATTCATATTGTTACGACAATTTATATGCGTTTTTGTTGTGTTTAGCTTACTGCTTAATGCTTATGTGGTATATTTTAGTTAACTTAATAATATCGGTCCGTTCTGGATCGGTCTGGATCTCAGACGTGAAACCGAAGACCGGACCGGACCGATCGGTCCTTAAAAAATAAATCCAATACGATCTAAATACATTCGGTTTTTGCAATTTCAGTCTACTTTGGATCGGTTTGCGGTTTTTGTTTTGGACCGGTCTGGATTTGAACACCCCTAACTGAGAGTTGTTACATTAGTTTTTTCAGATTTGAAACTCAAGAGTTTTCATCCCAAACGAAATGCCTTCATTCCAAAAAACTTATATTCTTTCATAAAGACACAATGACTGATTGGAAAGCCTATTTAAAGGCATTAGAACTCACATTCATTTAACAACTCTTTCATAACTCTTTCACACTTTTCTCACAACTTTCCTACGTTTTTCTGAAATAGTTTTATGCACTTCTAGCAACTTGAACTCAAACTTTCAAAGCTATTTTTCTGAGTTGCTTGAAGTAAAGTGTTTTAAAGTTTTGTAAACTTAAAAGAGCATTATTACTAAGTATACAAAAGAGTTGATTGAATTGCAAGTGTTATTATATTTCATAAATGTAATGGCAATTCAAGCCATCATTGTAATTCTTCATTCATTGTAATTACTTTCTTTCACAGGGTGTGATAAGAAAAGGGATAGAGTTACTTGGAAAGGTGTTTCCAAGGGTATAAGTATTAGTGAGTGTGTAAGGTACATAGAGATCTCGAGGTGAGATATTGTAATTACAACTCATAATATTTAGTGGAAAATCTCTTGTGTTGCAAGAGTACTGGACGTAGCCTTCGGTGGATAAGAAGGTGAACCAGTATAAAAATCATTGTGTTGCAGAAAAAGTAACCATTATTTTACTCTCTTTTCTCTTATCTCTTTGATTTTACTTATTAATTTTCTGCATATATTTTCCGCTGCACTTTAACTCTTGGTTTTGTAGAAAAAGTGACCATTATTTTAAGTCAACTAATTCACCTCTCACCTCTTAGTTGCAATCTCAGTCTTACAATTGACACCATAGTTATTTTTGAGTAAGTTATTTTCAAAACTGATCCTACATCAAAGATGGTCGCAAGATCATTCCCAGGAAAAGGTTCTAACATAAACCACCCTCCAAGTTTTGTTGGAGAAGGCTATGACTTCTGAAAAATCAGAATGAGAATATTCATAGAATCCCAAGACTTAGATATATGGAACACAATTGAAGAAGGACCCTATGAACCCTTCACAATTATAAACAATGTAAGGGAAATAAAGCGTAAATCTTCATGGAATGATGAAGACAAGAAAAAGGTGCAATATGACCTAAAGACAAAGAACATCCTCACTTATGTTCTTAGAATTGATGAGTTCTTTAGAGTATCTACCTGTAAATCCGCCAAGGAAATGTGGGATACTCTAGAGACCATACATGAAGGAACAGAGGAAGTAAAAAGGTCAAGGCTAAACACTCTCTCTCAAGAATATGAAATATTTCGAATGAAACCTGGAGAGAAGATACTGGATCTTCAAAAGAAATTCACCCATCTTACAAATCACCTTCTTGCTCTTGGTAAGGTATTATCTAATAGTGACTTGAACTTGAAAGTTATAAGATCACTTACCAGAATATGGCAACCAAAGGTAACAACCATTTCTGAAAAGAAAAGTTTATCGAAAATGTCTTTGGCTGCGTTATTTGGAAAATTGTAGGAACACAAGTTAGACCTCAACCAATTGGACCAACATGAAGAACATGAGAAGAAAAAGAAGAATATTTCTCTGAAAACAAGAATTGAGAAATATGAGTCATCAGAGGATGAATCTGATAAATAGAGATAGAAGACATGAGTCTTCTTATGAAGAAATTCAGCAAATTCCTCAAAAGGAATAAAGGTGGTAGAACTGGACAAGTAAGAAAGTTCACCAAAAACAACGATGCCTCTACTTCAAATCAGAATTTTACATGCTTCGAATGTGGCAAGGTTGGCCACATGAAGATGGATTGTCCAAATTTGAAAAAGAATTCATTCAAGGGAAATAATGAAATGAAGACCGGGAGGAGAGCATACATAGCTTGGGAAGACAACGATACTAGTTTCGCCTCTGAACCATAAAATGAGGAACAAACACATCTCTCTTTGATGGCATCTCATCATTTCGACGATGAAGAGATAAATGACTCAAAACTGTATTCTTCTGAATTACAAACTGCATTCAATGACCTGCATGATGAGTGCATCAAACTCACAAAAAAGTTTTTAAAACAGAAAACTGAGTTAGATTTCATTTGGAAACAAACCTTCATCATCTTCATGTCAAAATTGTATTGCTCTTGAAAACAAAGTTACAACATTAAATATTGAACTTAATAAGTTAAGTAAGAGCAGTAAAAGTTTAAATAGGATCATCAATGATCAACGACACTCAACAGATCGAAGAGGTCTTGGTTATTCAAAAGGACACGTTTCTAAGAAACATAATGTCCCAATTAAGATAAACTTTCACAAAAAAAGTATTCATGCTTGTAAACATAATAATGATAAAACTAGGATACATAACCATCAACCCACATGCACATATTGTAAACATCATGGGCATACACCCAACACTTGTAAAATTAGAAAATATGGTGCACCCTTTGGTCATTATAAATGGGTTGAGAAATGTGCTAACCATATAGGACCCAAAGAATATTGGGTACCTAATAAAACTTAACCTGTTTTGCAGGATAATTTGGGAGCCGCCTGCAACCTATGGTATTTGGATAGCGGCTGCTCAAAATACATGACGGACGACAGATCAAAATTCTCTGTCCTTACTCCAAGGGACAAA